>NC_045447.1:72112660-72189936 GCF_002776525.5 Piliocolobus tephrosceles
TTTATTTATTTATTTATTTATTTATTTATTTATTTATTTATTTATTTCAGTGGAGGGAGAGTTCACTCTTGTTGCTCAGACTAGAGTGCAGTGGTGCGATCTTGGCTCACCACAACCTCCACCTTCCAGGTTCAAGCTATTCTCCTGCCTCAGCATCTTGAGTAGCTGCGATTACCGGCATGTGCCACCATGCCCAGCTAATTTTAGTAGAGATGAGGTTTCTCCATGTTGGTCAGGCTGGTCTCAAACTCCTGACCTCAGGTGATCCCCCTGCCTCGGTCTCCCAAAGTGTTGGGATTACAGTTGTGAGTCACCACACCTGGCCTGATTTCCTTCTTCTTTAAGGCTCAATAATATTCCAGTATGTACACATGCAAAATTTTTCAAAGACACTTTTAAGAGAATAAAAAGATAAAACTAAGAGAAAATATGTTTGAATCACATATCTGATAAATGATTTGTAACCAAAATATATGAAGAACTCTCAAGACAATAATAAAAACAATCACCCATTAAAAATGAGCAAAACGTTTTGCATAGAAACTAAAAACATACAAATAACACATAACCACATAATAAAGAGATTCAGAATTATTTTGCACTAGGCAAATACTGATTGAAATCATGAGAGAGCTATACATAGTTACTAGAATGGCTAAAACTTTAAAAACACTTATACTAAATGATGCCAACACTTAGTCTCATACTTTGCTTGTGGGAATGCAAAAAATAGTATAGTCACTTTGGAAACAGTTTGGAAGTTTATTACATAGCTGAACAGAATCTCGCTACAACATTCAGTAATCCCACCCCTAGGTATTTATGAATGTACAATACAAACATATTCCCAAAAACCTATATACAGGTGTTTATAGCAGCTTTAGTCATACTTGCCCCAAACTGAAAACAACCTAAATATCCTTCAGCTCATGACTGAATAAACTGTGGTATATCCATAGCATAGGATAGTATAAATTATTGATACACACAACAGAGATTTCAAATATGTTATGCTAAATGAAAGAAGCCTAGCTATTGTAGGGTTCTGGAAGAAGTAAAACCATAGCGATAGAAAACAGATCAGTGGTTTCCTGGATTTAGAGGTGAAGAAAGGTCTTAACAACAAATAGCTGCAGACGGTTTGGGACAATTTAATATCTTGATTGTGTTGGTGGTTGTTCAGCTATATGTGTTTACCAAAACTCACAGTATTTTATGCTAAAATAGTAAACTTCCTATATGTAAATTAAATCTTAATTTTAAAAAGAGATTTAAAAGTTAACAAAAAAGAGCGGGTGCGGTGGCTCATGCCTGTAATCCCAGCACTTTGGAAGGCTGAGGTGGGTGGATCACCGGGCCAGGAGTTTGAGACCAGCCTGGTCAACGTGGTGAAACCCCATCTCTACTAAAAATACAAAAATTAGCAGGGCGTGGTGGCATGTGCCTGTAATCCCAGCTACTTGGGAGGCTGAGGAAGGAGAATCACTTGAACCCGAGAGGCAGAGGTTGCAGTAAGCCAAGATGGCACCACTGTACTCCAGCCTGGTAACAGAGCAAGACTCCATCTCAAAAAAAAAAAAAAGTTAACAAAATGTCTAGAAAGTATACACACAGCCCCCCAAATATTATACTTATTTTATGCCCACAACTCACCTCATACAATGCAGTATTAATGGCTGAGTGACAAGATTAAGCTTTTAAAGTAATCATTTCCTTTGTTCAAAAGCAAATTTGAAATTTTTAAGACAATTTGGGGGTACTATAAAATTTTTGTGGACTGACTGTTCTTTTAAACAAATTATCTTTCTACCCACAGTAAATATTCTGAGAGAAACTACATCATGTTTTCTAACTAATACCTTGTACTTCATGCCACTGATTTATCAGGATTTATTTCACCATTTCTTTTGTGTTTGTTTCTTTTTCTTTAAGATGTTTTTTCATTAATTTTTTTTTTTAAATTATACTTTAAGTTCTAGGATACATGTGCACAACATGCAGGTTTGTTACATATATATACATGTGCCATGCTAGTGTGTTGCACCCATTAACTGGTCAGTTACATTAGGTACTTCTCCAAAGGCTATCGCTCTCCCCTCCCCCTGCCCCATGACAGGCCCCGGTGTGTGATGTTCCCCACCCTGTGTCCAAGCGTTCTCATTGTTCAGTTCCCACCTATAAGTGAGAACATGCGGTGTTTGGTTTTCTGTCCCTGCAATAGTTTGCTCAGAATGATGGTTTCCAGCTTCATCCATGTCCCTACAAAGGACATGAACTCAACTCATCCTTTTTTATGGCTGCAGAATATTCCATGGTGTATATGTGCCACACTTTCTTAATCCAGTCTATCATTGATGGACATTCGGGTTGGGTCCAAGTCTTTGCTATTGTATTTCACCATTTCTTATTGGTGAACATTTATATTATTTTTTGTTCCTCACTATTACAAGTAGTTCTTTGAAAATATCTTTAAACATAAATATTCTGAATTTCTGAAATTATTTCTAGTGGCTAGATTTCTAAATTTCAGTGTGCAGGTTTCAAATGTATAGGTAGTTTTCTTCCTGACAAGTTTTAATTATAAAAATAATGGATAGGGCCGGACGCCATGGCTCACATCTATAATCCCAGCACTTTGGGAGGCTGAGGCAGGTGGAACATGAGGTCAAGAATTCAAGACCACCTGGCCAACATGATGAAACCCCATCTCTACTAAAAGTACGAAAATTAGCCAGGTGTGGTGGCAGGTGCCTATAATTCCAGCTACTCGGGAGGCTGAGGCAGGAGAATTGCTTGAACCCAGGAGGCAAAGGTTGCAAAGAGCTGAGATCGTGCCTCTGCACTCCAGCCTGTACAAGAGAGCAAGACTCCATCTCAGAAAACAAAAGAAAAAAAAAAAGACAAGGTATTGTGCCAGACCATTCATTTGAATTGTCCACAATTTTACAGATAATAAACAGTGAGTTGGAATTATAATCTATTCATTCTGGCTCCATGGCCCGGGTCTATAATAAATATACCAAAGGTCTAGAATTTCAACAGCCAGGTAGGAGTATGAGTAAGTGGTGTACACCAGGTAGAGGACAGAGACAAGCTGGAGGGCAGTGCCTTTCCTAAATGTACCATCTGCTATTCATCTAAAGCCAACTCTTGTTGTGTAAGGACACAGACTAGTCTAAAAAAAGGGGGAAACTAGGATTTGTTTATGTTGTTCATGCATACAATCATCAAGTTTTTAAAACTTTTTGTGCACACAAAACAAGAAACATCTCTTGGGAAGATCTGGTCCAGAGTCTCCCAGTTTATGCCCCTAGTAGCAAACTTTGCTATCTTGAGTTGTTGATGTTATGGTTAGTAAACATATTGGATGGAAAAGTGACAAAACTCATGTTGCAACATGACTGCCATGGGATAAAAAACTTAATGGCAATAAATTAATATCTACATTCATGTTGGTATTTGAGTAATATGAATACTGCTCCTTACTTGTACTTTCTACATGGTCATAATATAGAGAGAGCTCTGCTTCATTTGAATATGAATCATATTTTCTCATGTCCTTCTATTATGAATGAACTGCTTTTCTGAGCCAGCTGCAGGAAGCACACTGAAATGCCATTGATTTATTCTGAAACCACATTTCTGTTATCACATATCACACTCTCTGCTACTATTCAGCTCTAGCAGTATATAGAAAAGCTAAATATAAACCCAATTTTCAAATGTCTGCATTCAATAAAGAATGCTTATTTAAAATGTGTCTGAGATAGTAGGGCTCAAACTTGGGTGCACACTAGAAATACTTGAGGAGCTTTAAAGTATACATAGACATGGGTCTTACCTCCAGAGACTGTAATTTAATTGGCCTAGGTGAATCTGGGCATCAGAGTTGTTAAAAACCCCTAGGTGATTCTACTGGCAGCCAAAATTGAGATTGACTTGTCCAATGTATGTTTTGCAACATAATTGAACTGTGTAATAACAGTTCAGTTAACAGTGCCTGCTTACATAATTGGTATTTATTATTAACAACAATATTTTGATCTCTTTCTCCAATCAATATTCAATAGTATTTGTTGTCCTTGTATCTTCTTGAGAAGTGATACATAGCATACTGTGATGCCATTAGTTTTTAAAATCAGAGAGCGCCTAATCAAATTGAAGAGATGAAGTTCTATTTCCCTCATTGTACTAATTTTCTAGACTGTAATCTTTTTGAAAAAAGGAACTGTATCTTTGTGTACCCAACACTTAGCATCATGCCAGATACACATTATGCACTTTAAAAATGATCAGTTGAATAAATATTATTAATAGATCAATTCACTTCTCATAGATGAGAAAAGTAAAATAGATTAAGAATAGACATATACAATCTGTGAATGTGGCCTTCTTTCCCTGAAAGCTACTGAGAATTACAGGTACAGGAGCAAGAACACCAGCAACTCCATTGATTTATTTGGCTTGTTTGTCACACTGTATAGCTGTCTCACAGTCATGCATATTCCTTTCTTCATGGTTGAAAATAGAGAAAGGTGGTGGTGGGTATGAGGTAGAAAAACTCTGGATTCAGAAAGTCCTATTTCTGTTGACTTTTGGATATCTCCAAAAAAACAAAACGTGGATCAAAGCCCTTAACTATACACTTTAACTTTTCTAATGGGCTCAGACCTTGCTACCACAATATTCACACGTGCAAAACAAAGATTCCTCCCTTCCTTCCCCTTCTTTCCTTTCCTTTCTCTTTTCTTTTCTTCTGAGATGAAGTCTCCCTCTCTTGCCTAGGCTGGAGTGCCGTGGCGTGATCTTGATTCACTGCAACCTCTGCCTCCCAAGTTCAAGCAATTCTCTTGCCTCAGCCTCTTGAGTGGCAGGAGCCTGCCAAAATGCCTGGCTAATTTTTGTATCTTTCGTAGAGACAGGGTTTTACCATGTTGGCCAGGCCAGTCTCGAACTCCTGACCTCAGGTGATCCACTCACCTTGGCCTCCTAAAGTGCTGGGATTTCAGGCATGAGCCACTGTGCCCGGCCAGCAAAGGTAGCTTCTACATCTCTATAACTATTCTTACTTTTAGACCATTCTTCTGGCTGAGAAAAATTAAACTTTGACTAGTGTAGTATAACTCAGTGTTATTTAATAAGCAAAGGCATTTTTAAAATGTAACTCAGGCTTTTAGAATTACATGGGTTTTTTTTTAGATTTTCTCCTTACCCAGTGTTCCTCTTTAAAGTGCCTTCTGAGTATAGAGTCAGTCCACTTTGCACTCCACGGACAGCATGTCAGAGGGATAGAAAAGGGTCCATCTCCATAGAAAATACTCTAGATCCTTTCTGGTGTCCACTGTAAGTAACTGGTTTCGTTTGCTCCTTTGTTAGCTTCCGTGACAATGTTAATGGTCTCATTTTGGCACAGGGTAGAATATTCTGTCAGCTGTGGTCCCAAGCATTTATTTTCAGACTCAAAGTCGCCACCTACGTGTCTGGACCTAAGATCTTGGCTTTTCAACTGTCTCTGTTAACAGCACATTCATATCCCCATAGAGCTTCCCCAAATCTATTGGATATTTGTAAAGGCTTCCTGAACTTCTCAAGGTATTGCTCCAAGATGTGGGTGGGCGACTAAAACTTCAGCATCTCAAATCTCCTTTCTCCCCAAGCCTCTTCTTTTCTTCTCACATTCCACCACGACTGGAAAAACAAACAACGACAAAACAAACAAACAAACAAAGGAGCAAAGTATAGTGCTCCAGCTTCTTGTGTTGACTTTTCTTTACCTAATTGAACAGAGCCAAATAAGTTTAACTCTAAATAGCCCAAGCTAAAGAGCTTCGGAAAAAAATTTCCACCTCACAAAATTCTAACTTTCAAGACTATTTATTCTCTAGGGACATGTTAATACAACTTACCTATGATGTTTAACTTATTGGCAAAACCTGCATTCTTGTTCCCTGAGGTCATAATTTCAACCCGTTCGTGGAGTGGCCACTTTAAAAGTAAATATCATCATCTGAAATTATTTCATTTATTTGTTTATTTATTACTTGTCTCCCTAAAAAGCTGTAATTTATATGAGGACAGGGATTTTATGTATCCTTACTACTTAGGATAGTGTTTTTCTGCCTAGATAGTATCATTAAATTATACATTGCATAAATTTATGTATGTATGTATAGATGGATGGATGGATGGATAGAATAGTATGTATATATGTGTGCATAGATCACGGTATAGGAATACACATATATATATTTATATATATAGATTATTTCACTTAATGTTTAGCTTTGGGCTGAGAGGAGACTAACAAAATAACACATAAGGAAAAAATGAAATGGTACAGGTTTCATAGTCTAAAAATATTATATCTGCATACTTTTATTTCCTAATATGTTAAAATAAATCCATTGTTCAAGAGTCAACAGCATGTGTGTATGTGTATATACATATATAGTACATGTATATATACACATATACCTTTTAATCTACCTGAAATTATGTGTGGCTTCCTCAGGAAATTGATGTGATACCAAATGAATTTTTATGGAAACAAAATTTGTAATGTTTACAATGTCTTTGAATAGTTTTTAAAACGTAATCTAAACCCTCTAATATTCATTGTCACAGGGTAACTCTAGATATTTTGAGGGGATATTGAATATATATAAAAATTAATTTTGTGAAATTTTGTGGAAATTTTATTTTCATTTTTTTTTTTTTTTCCTGATAAAGCAGGAGACTTTATATTTCTTTCCATTTTTCCAGAGGTGGGCCGGTGAGTCTTAAGTAGTTTTCTTGTTGGTTGAGTTATAGTAAAATAGTATAGTTTAAGACTAATTTTATTTTTTAATTTTGGCTAATAAAAGAAAAAAAATCAGTATTATCCCAGAAATGTATAAACCACATGCCAACTTTCATTCTGAAGTGATTTTTTTGTTAGTATTATAATCCATTAGAGAAAGAGATTTATAATGGGAATGGGGACAGATCGTTTCATCAACCGTATGGAGGCTCCTTAGCTGACTCATTAATATCTAACAAAGCTAGTCCCATGTCTTTACAAATCAAATTCTTCCTCTCCAATGGAGATAGGTCAAAATATTGAAGAAGGTTTGTGCTCACCAGTAGAAATGAAGTTGACGATGCTGACATCTCCATTGGTTTAATGAGAGTGTGGCAGCAGAGTGCTGCTGGATAGAGTGCTTTGTCAAAGTGGACTGAGGTCTATTTTTAGACAATGTGGGTTGCCTTTTATATTCATCCTACCTAAGAGCAGGGGGATTGAAGCAAGTTCCTGGGGACTGAAATAGAAAAGGCAGGAATGAAAGCAGCTCAAATCTGATCAGCACCCAAGTCCACCTGAGTGTCACCAATTCTTCATCTTACCTTAAACTGATGTATTTATTATGTTACTAAGTCTGGCCTACATTTTATGGGCAGTAAATGGGGAATTGTCTTTACCTTTTGGAGAGAAGAGTATTAAAGAATTTTTTTAAATAGTTTATAGTGACTGCACTGATCTAATTGTGTTAAATATTGCAAAGAGTTTCTTAAGAATTGTTAAAAAGATAATTTGTGAACATGTTGACAATATAATATATTTAGTTATTCTCATTTATTTATTTTTCAAATTACTTCATTTTTTCTTTAGTAAATTGGAAATGTGAATTTTATTAATTCATTTTTTCAACTTTATTTTAGAATCAGAGGGTACAATTATAGATTTATTATAAAAATGTATTATATGATGCTGAGGCTTGGAGTAGAAAAGGAACCATCTCCCAGACAGTGAGCATTATACCTAATAGGTAGTTTCTCAACGCTTGCCCTGCTTCTTCCCTCTCCCCTCTTGCATCCCCCAGTGTCTGTTTCCATCTTTACGTTCATGTGTACTGAACGATTAGTTACCACTTACAAGTGAGAAAATATGGTATTTGGCTTTCTGCTTCCGTGTTAGTTTGCTTAGGATAATGGCCTCCAGTTGTATCCATGTTGCTGCAAAGGACATGATTTTATTGTTTTATAGCTGAATAGTATTCCATGGTGTACATGTACCACATTTTCTTTATGCAACCCACGGTTGATGGACACCTGGGTTGACTCCATGTCTTTGCTATTGTGAATGGTGCTGCAATGAACATAGAAGTGCATATGTCTTTTTGACACAATGTTTTTTTTTTTTTTTTTTTTTTTTTTCTTTAAGTATATCCCCAGTAATGGAATTGCTGGGTTGAATGGCAATTCAACTTTTAGTTATTTGAGAAATTTCCAAACTGCTCTCCATGGTAGTTGAACTAAGTTAGATTCCCACCAACAGTGTACAAATGTTTCCTTTTCTCCATAGCCTTAACAACATCTGTTATATTTTTGACTTTTTAACAAAAGCCATTCTAACTGGTGTCAGTTAGAATATCTCATTTGATTTGCATTTCTCTGAAGATTAGTGATAATTAGCATTTATTAATGATTGTTGTCTGCCTGTATGTCTTCTTTTGAGAAGTGTCTGTCCATGTTCTTTTGCCACTTTTTCATGGGGTTATTTGTTTTTTGCTCATTGATTCATTTAAGTTCCTTATAGATTCTGGATATGAGGGTTTATAGATTCTGGATATGACATAGTTTCTGAATATTTTCTCCCATTCTGCAGATTGTTTGCCTTCACAGATTGTCTGAGCACAGATGGTCTGAACTTCTTTGCAGCAAGAGAAACTGTCTTGCTGTGAAGAAGCTCTTTAGTTTAGTTAGGCCCCACTTGTCAGTTTTTGTTTTTGTTGCAACTAGTTTTGAGGACTTGGCCATTAATTATTTGCCAAGGTTGATATCAAGACAGTATGTTCTAGATTTTCTTCTAGAATTTTATATTTATAGGTCTTACATTTAAGTCGTTAATCCATCATGAGTTAATTTTATGTATGGTGATAGAAAGGGATTCACTTTCATACTTCGGCATATGGCTAGCCAGTTATCCTCAAGGTATTTATTGAATAGGGAATCTTTGCCCCATTCCTTATTTTTGTTCACTTTCCTGAAGATCAGATGGTTGTAGATACAAGGCTTTATTTATGGAATTTTTATTCTGTTCCACTGGCCAGTGTGTCTGGTTTTTGTACTGGCCTCATGATGGTTTGGTTCCTGTAGCCTTGTAGTACAATTTGAAGCAGGATAACATAATATCTCCAGCTTGTTTTGTTTGTTTGTTTGTTTGTTTGTTTGCTTAGGAATACCTTTTGCTATTCAGGTTTTTATTTTGGTTCCATATGAATTTTAGAATAGCTTTTATTTTCTAACTCTGTGAAAAATGACGTTGATAGTTCGGTAGGAATACTATTGAATATTTAAATTGCTTTGGGTAGTATGGTCATTTTAACAATATTGATTTTTTTCTATCCATGAGCATGGAATGTTTTTCCATTTTTTTATATCATCTCTGATTTTATTCAGCAGTGTTTTGTAATTCTCCTTGTAGAGCTTTTTCATCTCCTTGATTAGAAGTATTCCTGGGTGTTTTTTCATTGCTATTATAAATTGGTTTGCATTCTTAATTTGCCTCTCGGCTTGACCGTTATTGATGTATATAAATTCTACTGAATTTTATGCATTTATTTTTTATTCTGAAACTGTACTGAAGTCATTCATCGGTTGTAAGTGCCTTTTGGCAGAGTCTTCCTGGTTTTCCAGGTATAGAATCATATCATTAGCGAAGAAAGAGAGTATGACTTCTTCTTTTTCTATTTGGATGCCTCTTTAACTTTTTATTTTGCTTAATTTCTCTGGCTAGGACATCCAGTAGTATGTTGAATAGCAGCAGTGAGAGTGGGCATCCTTGCCTTATTCTCAAGGGAAATGGTTTCAGTTTTGGCCATTTGGTGTGGTATTAGCTATGGGTTTGTCCTAGATGGCTTTTATTATTTTGAGCTATGTTCCTTCAGTGTCTAGTTTGCTGAGGGTTATATCATGAGGGGATGTTGGGTTTTCTCAAAAGCTTTTTCTGAATCTGTTGAGGTCATATGGTTTCTGTTTTTAATTTGGCTTATGTGGTAAATTATATTTACTGATTTGCATGTGTTGAATCAACCTTGCGTCCCAGGAATAAAGCCTATTTGGTCATTGTGAACTGACTTTTTGATGTTTTACTGGATTCAGTTTGTTAGTATTTTGTCAAGGATTGTTTTGTTTACGCTTATCAGGAATATTGTCCTGATATTGTGTCTCTGTCAGATTTTAGTTTCAGGATGATGCTGGCTTCATAGAATTAGAGAATAGTGCATCCTCCCTTGATTTTTTTGAATGGTTTCAGTAGTATTGGTACCAGTTCTTTGTACATCTGGTAAAATTTGGCTGTGAATCCATCTGGTCTTGGGCTTTTTGGTTTTGTTTGTTTGTTTTGTTTTATTGTTGCTAGAGTATTTATTACTGATTTAATTTTGGAACTCGTTATTGGTCTGTGAGGTTTTTAATTTTTTCCTGGTTCAAACTTGGGAGGTTGTGTGTTTCCAGGAATGTGTCCGTGTCCTCTAGATTTCCTGGTTTGTGTGGATAGAGGTATTCCTAATAGCCTTTGAGGATCTTTTATATTTCTGTGGGATAGGTTATAATGTCATCTTTGTCTTTTCTAATTGTTCTTATTTAGATCTTCTCTCTTTTTTCTTTGTTAATCTAGCTGGAGGTCTATACATCTTGTTTATTTTTCCAAACTAACTTTTGATTTTGCTGAACTTTTCTATGAATTTTTACGTATCAATTTTCTTCAGTGCTTCTCTCATTTTTGTTATTTCTTTTCTTCTGATAGCTTTGGGATTAGTTTGGTCTTGTATTTCTAATTCCTCTAGGTGCGATGTTAGGTTATTAATTTGGGATATTTCTAAGTTCTTGATGTAAGTGTTTAGTACTCTACATTTCCTCTTAATCCTGCTTTAGCTGCATCCCATAGATTTTGATATGTTGTGTTTCTGTTTTTATTAATTTCAAAGAGTTTTAAAATTTCTCCCTTAATTTTGTTGTTTACCAAAGTCATTCAGGTGCAAGTGGTTTAATTTTCATGTAATTGTGTAGTTTGAGATCTAATTGGTTACGATCTCTGTTTTTATCATACTGTGGTCTGAAAGTTTGTTTGGTATAATTTCGATTTTTTGGAATTTATTTAGACTTGCTTTATCATTAGGCATGTGATTGATCTTAGAATATGTTTTGTGTGCAGATTAAAAGAATGTGTGCTTTGCAGTTGTTGGGTTGAGTATTCTGTAAATATCTATTAGGAATAGTTGGTCAAGTGTCGAGTTTAAGTACAAAATTTCTATTAGTTTTCTGCCTTGATGATCTATCTAGCACTATTAGTGGAGCGTTGAAGTCCCCCACTATTCTTGTGTAGCTGTCTAAATCTTATTGTAGGCCAAGAAGTACTTGTTTTATGAATCTGAGTGCTCCAATGTTGGTTGCATATGTATTTAGGAAACCTGAATTTGTTGCATTGAATATTTTATTATTATGTAATGTCTTGCACTGTCCTTTTTGACTCTTTTTGGTTTAAAGTGTGCTTTATCTAATATAAGAATATTGACCTGTGCTCTTTTTGGTTTTCCGTTTGCATGATAGGGCTTTCTCCATTTCTTTTCTTTCAGCCTGTGGGTGTCACTACGTATGACATGGGTCTCTTGAAGGCAACAGCTGGTTGGGATTTTTTGTTTGTTTGTTTGTTCAACTTACAATTCTGTGCTTTTCAAGTCAGGTTTTTAGATCATTTCCATCAAGGTTAATATTGATCTGTGAGTTTTGATCCTGTCATTGTGGTGTTAGCTGGTTGTTTTTGTAGACTTAATTGTGTAGTTGCTTTATAGTGTCTGTCTGAAATGTATTTAAGTGTGTTTTCATGGTAGCAGGTACTGTTCTTTCATTTCTATTTTTAGTATTCCCTTAAGGACCTCTTGTAATACTAGTCTAGTAGTAACAAATTTATGTGTTGTTTGGTTATCTGAAAAGGATATTTCTTTTTCACTTGTGGAACTTAGTCTGGTTGAATATGAAATTCTTGGTTGAAATTTTGCTTCTTTAAGGATGCTAAATATAGACCCTCTATTTTTCCTGGCTTGTAATGTTCCTGCTGAGAGGTCCACTGTTAGCCTGATGGAGTTTTGTTTGTAAGCGATCTGACACTTCTTTTTAGCTGTCTTTAATATTTTTTTCTATCACATTGATCTTGGAGAATCTGATGACTATGTATCTTGGGAATGGCCGTCTTATATAGTATCTCATGGGGGTTCCATGTATTGTTTGAATTTGCATATTGGCATCTCTAGTGAGATTGGGAAAACTTTTAGGGACTGTACCCTCAAATACAGTTTCCAAGTTGCTTACTCTCTCTACTACTCTCTCAGGAATGACAATTTGTCTTAGGTTTGGTTTCTATCCATAATCCTGTAATTTCCAAATGTTTTGCTCATTTCTAAACATTCTTCTTTATTTTTGCCTGACTGAGCTGATTTAAAGGACTTGTCTTCAAGATCTGAGATTCTTTCCTCAGCTTGGTCTATTCCACTATTAATGCTTCAAACCAAATTATGGAAGTCCTGTAGTGAAATTTTCAATTCCAGGAGTTCAATTTGGGTCTTTTTAAAAATGGCTATGTCATCTTTCAACTCTGGGACCGTTTTCCTGGATTCGTTTGATTGGGTTTCAACTTTTTCCTGAATCTTAGTGAGCTTCCTTGCCTCCCAGATTCTGAATTATATGTCTGTCATTTCAGCCATTTCAGTTGTTGAACTGTTGCGGACCTATTATATAACGGGGAGCCATAGTGATTGTTTGAAGGTAAGAAGACACTCTGACTTTTTGAATTGCCATAGTTAATGTACTAATTCTTCCTCATCCAAGAGGGATGGTGTTCCCTTATCTTTTTGCAGTTGCTTTTGTTTAAATGGGGCTTGTTTTAAATGTAATTTTTATTTATCTTAAGAGTTTGACTGTGGTGTAAGTTGAATATAGATGACTGGCTTCATTTCTTTATGCTTTCAGAGGGCAAAGTATCTGTATGGGATATATATTTGTGGTTAGATTCCTGCATTGGATTTCACAGATGATGTGTGCTGGAAAAAAATGGTTTTGGTGGTGTAAATCAGGCTGCAACCCAGTAGGCAGCACTTAAGAACAATGACCAACAACTAGTTAGGCATTTACATAGCTGCCTGCCTGTTTTGTATTTTAACACATTTGCAGCAGTGTTTGGTCATTGGGGAGATGGTGGTCAGTCGGAGATAGATGATCCCCTTATCAAGTTCACTCATGAGCCTTAGGGACTCCAAAATCACTGGTGCCACACCCTTATTTCCTTAAGCCCAACGAGGGACGTGTTGGGTTGTTCTCCCTTCTCCCTGGGGGCATCCAGAGTCAAAAGTTAGGTCACCAGGAGACCTGCAGCTCCCTGGAGACCCACCGATCCCCTTTGCTTGGCAGAGTCAGAGTGGGTTGTGGTATATGTCTATGGGTGATGTATTGATGCAGTAGCTCAAGGGTGGGAGACCTCTGGGCAGGGTAATGTTGCTGTGAGTGTGCAGCAGGGATGGCACCCATGTCCTGGAGTATTTTGCTCAGTAGGTGGCTGTGGAGACTGCCTAACCTGCACTCCCTCAACCAAGTATTCCCATTTTACATACTAGTTTTGACAAAATATCCCTTGAGTGAAAAAAAGTATGCAATATAGCATACCCTCATTTATATGTCACTGTGATATATGAAAAAAGTAATTAAACTCGCCACATTTTAGCAACAACAAAATATCTCATAACAAACACTAAGCACAGTGATTATGCAAATACTATCTTTCCAGATCATGTATTTTCAAATAAAGATTAGTACAGCATTAATCAATTCATTTATGAAATTTCAGCATTCTTTATTCAAAAGTTATTTAAAACAAGCACATATTAATTAACTTTATTTGTTACTATCTATTGGTGAATATATGACTTGTTTTTCTACTTTATATATTATTTACTTTTATTATGGTGGACTTATATTTCATACTATATAGTCATTAATTATTTCATATTATACATTATATATTAGTGTACATTCTGATACACAGATCTTTTAAGTTATCTGTGTTATTTATGCACATACGTATTTATGTACTTATAATGTACAGGTATATGCTTTTATATTTTATTCTTGTATTGTAGTCATATATGTATCTACTTTGTCCTTTCTGAAACTAGATGTGAGCTAGGAACACCCTCACCTGAAGAGTTAAACATTGGATATGACTCTAGATTTTTAGCTGTAGGAATCTAGTCCATAGTTGGTATACTTTCTACAATTCCCCAACAACTTTTATTCTTTATTTTCTTCTAACATTTGCTTAGTCTCTTCAACATCTGTGAGTGCTGTTTCAATTCTCCTCTGTATCAACTGTACATATACTTCAGCCCCTTTAGTGATCTCCCTCCCCAAAATCTGCCCGCACCATACATGTTCTAGGTTATCAACTTTACCAACCATAGTCAACAGCCTCAGTGAATGTCCTCATTGGCTGTGTGCTGGAGGTTCACATTTTTTGCCTCTATATCTACATGGACTGCCTGAGTGTTCTCATGCCATGGAAGTTGACTTCCTTTAGAACAAGTAATAAGAGGGCATGAAAGAGAGACAATGGCAAGGCAGAAGCTACAAGCTTTTGTAACAATCTTGGAAGTGACATATCATCACTTCTGTTGTACCCTATTGGCCTTACAGGCCAAAGTGGGAGGGGATTGCATAAGGGCATAAACACCAGAAGGAAGGGCTCCTTGGGGTCATCTTAGATGTTGGCTGTCATTGTCTGGCCTCTGGGCCTCAATATATCACTTGTATGTGCAGATTTCATTTATCTCATTCTAAGGTTACAAGGAGCAGAAGCATGACCTACTAAAATATTCTGCACATAATGGGTTTCCACTTACCTGATCTCTTACTCATTTATCTCCTGTCCTCTACTTTTTTTCTGGAATCAACCAATGAATTGCTCCAGATATTCTTAGCATAGCAGAGCTATCCTTATGGCGGGCATGCTAAGTTACTAATTTATACTCCATGTATGTGTACCGAAATTTTTCTCAACACAGGTAGCTATCTTCTTAAGAAGGATTCTGTATCTATCTAATAAAATAATTTTTTCCCATTTCAGTATATTTGGATCTCCTCATTCCTGTGTTTAACATAGTCCTCATCATATGGCAGGTGTTTGTTAAATTAAAGTGAATAATTATTTTCAAGAGAATGAATCTCAAGTAATACATAGTTGAAGTTTTTTTAATTACATTCTGTCTGATAATCAAATTGAATTAGAATAACCAATGATATATTAATGTTAAACAATGATACTTTTGAATGAAGTGATGGGATGTAAGCAACATTTGGGTCAAGGAAGCTTATAATTTCTGGAAAGTCTCACATCATTTTCATTTTTAAGTGTACGTTTTTTTTTTTTTTTTTTGACTTCATAATCTATAAAAAGATCACAAATTACCCAATGTCTTAAGAATAATCATTACCAGTAGTAACTGCTGATGACTCATAGAAACTATCTCAGTGATGAATTTTGCCTCAATTTTTTTATTTACTCTACATCATTGTCTACTTTTATCACTGTAGCTATTATAAATAGCTAACTAAATAGTGTGTAGTTGAAGAGAGGCTAGCCGAGAATACAGCATAACCTTTTCCCTCATCATCTATAACTTGTTATAGAGTCTGTATTGTTTGAGAGTATTTTTTGATTTTCAGTTTGTAATTACATGTACTTTGATGTCACAGAGCTATGGGAAAATCTCCAAATAGGTGTGAATGGTAAGGTCGATTATCAAAGCCACCTTTACTGCATCCTAAAGCCAGCTTTAGGAAATTGTGAAGTAGTACATCTTCCATGACTTTCTACCATCACTGTACCCTTCACGATTCCACACATAAACATTTCTGAGTTAAATGTTAAATCCAATTATGAAAGATATTGAGTTGTGAAGAAAGTTCTAAATAGCTTACATCTTCCTTCATATATAATTATAAAATAATGGGAGGTATTTAATATGTAATATATATATAATGGCACTCTAAGTATTCATAAGTTGGTCCTGAATTTGGGATTCTGAGACATTACATGTATAATTTTATAAGTATATTTTTACATTTATTTTCCTTATTCAAACCCTGAATGTAGCACTTAGACATACTTTAAAGACTGAAAATAATAAACAATATTTGTTAAGCACTTGTCAATACAGGCTTTATGTGGAATGGTTGAATACTCTCTTACTTTGTTAAAATAGTGCATTGAAGTACTGCAATTGTTCCCATTCTGTGGAGAAGGATGCTGATGCGTAAAAGTTACACTATGATATCTAGTGCCTAAGGGACAGAACTTGGAGAGGCACCCAGTATTCTTTCATCTCAGAGCTCTGACTCTTTAATTGCTGTTAGATAGTAACATCAGGTGATCAAAATTAAAACACAGCAATTGTTTTTCTTAGAGATTTGCTCTATCCTCACTCTCTTTTTTCCTCCCGTAAAACACAGCCAGTTTTCTGTGACCTCCTCTGCAGCTCAGCCTCCAACAAATACAATTCTTTTTGTTCTTGTTTTGTGCTGCTTGACGTTACTATCACCTTATACTTCTTTTATCTTGCATTTGATGGTAGCTTATAGAGCTTTAGGGATCTATTCTTTCCTTTCTTTTCTGAATGTTCTGTGCTCCCAGTATCCTCTATTCTAAGAAGTGCTGAACTACTTTGTACATTTCTTTGTAAAGGAAGGTCTGAGAGCCTTGTTTCCCAGGTCACTTCAATTTCCATTTCCAGTGCCTCCGCCTAACGTAAAGTATGATTTGGCTCTGAGGTAGTGATCATATCTGCACACTATAGTTCCAGCTTATTTTTTTTTTTTTCAGTTTTCTCTTCAGTATGATACCTTTTCTTGTTCAGAAGTGTTATTACTTGTACTATTTCTGTCATTCAGTAATGATTTACTAAATTAGTTTTTATTTATACTTGCTAAATACTTTCTCCTATTTTGAAGTTTGCAACTGTATGCACAGAAGACAGACCTTTGTGTTTAATACAATTCAGTTCTGCCAATATTTGGTTGATGCCTAAGTGTTATGCCCTGTATTTGGCAAGATGAGGTAGACATTGATATTTGACCTCAAAAAATCCACAGTTAAGTAGAAAAAATATTTTCAATAACAATAGACATAGTATTATTATTGCTTTAAAGAGAGGGCAAATATGACATAGGTTAATGGGGAAAGATTGTTGACAAAGTGGGCTTAGTACTAAAATTTGGCACAATTTTTGATAGAAGGAACAGAAAAAATAAGATGTTATTCCACATGGAAGACCTTTGAAAACAATCATAGATACTGAGGTAAGAAAATCAAATATTTATATGGTTGTTGAATAAGCTATCTCAATAGGAATTTAAATCTTATGTCCCAGTAGAGAGGAAAGAGCCAAAAGCAATAGATTTGAGTCAGATTATGTAAAGTGGTAGTCTAAAAACTTAAAATTTATACAAGAGGAATGGGAGCCATTGAGGGTGTCTGTAGTCTATAAACATCTTTATCAAAAACTATCCTTTTCAGCGCACCAATTTTAAATTAATTTTCAGCAATATTATTTGCAAGTGACTATAGCATAAAAGTCATACTGTGAAGGGACAGAATATTTTTAAAAAGTTTTGGTTATTTCCACTAAACCAAACTACAATTTTTGTTTTCAGATAAGGTTCTGTTTAAATGTTTCCTCTGATGAAGGTGTTTTAAGGTAAAGATAATAATTATTGATTATTATTTATTAACAATACAAAAAGCCAGTCAATTTAGCAAATTCAAAGTAAAATATTTAGGTGGAAAGATACACAAATGATATTTACATGCAAAAGAGTTTACTTTGCTACTGACAGAACAATAATTATAATGTACCAGCTTGTGTAGTGACCAAGAAACCATGGGAAAAGTATATCTGGAATGAATTTGGAACCAGAGGTTCAGACCTCGTTGTCACCAGCATTTATTTGGCAACTGATTTCTTGATAGTAGATGAGATGGTAGACGATGGAGAACGAACCAAGAAAAGACACGTGAAAGAAGAGGTCGGATAAGTGAGTAAAATAAAAAGGAAACAAAAAAAAAAATAAAGAGAATAAAATTCAAGTGAAAAAGCAGTCTGAGATCTAGAGTGGTCAGTCATGTCAACCGGTTTTCAGATGCAAGTAGGAACAGCAGTGAAAACGGAATATTAAGTTTTGAAATTGAGAGGCCATTAGGGATCTTAGAAAAGGACACTAAACAAATTTTGATGATTAAAGAAAAGGTTCTCAAAGTGCTCTTGAAAATCCATACATGCCATTAGTATGCATGGACTTTGTGAAGTCTGTCAATGATAATTAGGTGCTTTTGTGCTAGTAAAACAAAAATTATCTATAAACAAAGCAAGATGGATATCACCAAATAGCAGAGTTTTAAATGCATAAACAAACAAGAAGCAGAAAAGTCCAATCACTTTCTTTCTTAATTCATATCAGGAGTTGAAATACATTATTTATTACATTAGAAAATGTCTTCTCTACCCTTGTTGATACTAATTATTATTTAATAGTCTTGTAACACTAATCTTTGTGTATTCCCAAAGCCAATATGTACATTCTAATTTACTACAGTTATTTTATGTTGATGATAGTAGCCACAATGACACTCTAATTCAGCTTTGTGTTTAAATATGTAAGACTATATTAATAATCTGGCTTTTATTTTTAATTAATTAATAAAGTCACATGTAATATCTCCCAGGTGATTTATTAAGTACTATTAGGTGTTTCAAAAACTTGAAGTTTGCCAAGAGCTCAGGCAGCAGAAAACAGTTTGTGATGGTTGTGAAACCTGGACTAGTTCTTAGCAGTGAGGGAGTCCCTAAAGAAGGCATTGCAGAGAGAAAACAGGCATTGAAATGACAATGTGCTTAGTGTGTTTAAGGATTCTATTAGTTTGTCAGAACTGCCATAACAAAATGTCACAATATGGGTGGCTTAAACAACAGAAATTTATGGTCTCACAGTTCTGGAGACTGAAAGTCATAGATCAAGATGTCAGCAGGATTGGCTTCTTCTAAGCGCCATGAGAGAAGGCTCTGTTTTATGCCTCAGTCATAGAGTCTGGTGGTTTGCTGTTAGTCATTGGTGCTCCATAACTTCTGCTGCATCACCCTGATCTCTGCCTTGATCTTCAATGGTGTGCTCCCTGCGTGCATGCCAATGTCCAACTGTCACCTTTTTATACGGGCACCAGTCATATTGGATGTGAGTCCCATCAATATGGCCTCATTTTAACTATTGCAGCTGCAAAAATCTTGTTTCCAAATTATGTCACATTCTAAGCCATTGTGGGTTAGGACTTCAACATATGAATTTGGGGTACATAATTCAACCTACAGCAGAGCTCAATGAACCAATTATTTTGACTCAAGCTAAGGACTCATGTGGAAGAGAAGTGATACAGAACATTAGAATAAAAGTTGGGGCCAGAAAGCAAAGAACCTGGAGTTGAAAAGAGATCTGACTTCATCCTGAGTCAGCTAACACTAGTGCCTTTACAGACTTATTGTAGCTACCAAGGCTTTTCTCCAAACACGATGTGAAACAGAAGCATAATATAAAATGGATAAAAAGCAGAGTTTTTCTGGTGATCATATGATTTGTGATTTGCCATTCTCCACACCCTATATACCCCACCGATCTCTGTGATAGTGACAGTGAATTTTAGGACTACCTGTAACAGAATTTAAAAGCTTCCACTTCGGAAGATTGATTTAGAAAAAATATGTTAGAGAGGAATAGGAGATCAAAATAGATTATTGCAGTAGTTTAGAGATGAGAAAATGAGGCCAGATTTGGGTGGCACAAGTGGAAAAAGGGAAGAGGTTAATGACTTTACCAGAGTAGGTTGTCTATTTTATATAATATTTGATGAATAATAACAGGATGGTAGAAGGATAAGGAATAATAATATGATTAATATCATTAATAAATAATTACAGTATATTAAATTTCCATTTCATGCCAAGCTGTGTCCTACTTGTCCATGTTGATTGAACTAATACATTAAGATTTGAATTTAAAGCTGAGAGAGAAATATGCTTGATTTCAAAACCTCTCTTCTTTATTATATGTCTGTCTTGCTCTCTAGGATCACCCTAAGATGTTGAATATAAGTGACTATCCTAAAGAATATTAATATAATTTCTAGAATTATGAAGTGCTTCATTGAATTAAAAGGCATTATTTTCTTTTACCACATTATTTTGAGATAATGGCAAGACAACTAACAAGAAATGTCTTGGGGGCCATTGCAGACAAAGGAATCATACTCAGGACATTGGTCTTGTGTGCCAATACTCTGGTACCATTTGTTTCAGTGGTCACACTACTACTTGAAATTCAGTGCTTTGCTAGAAGAATGCATAGGGCTCAGGATATAGTTGTACTCATGTATGATATTTATTACAGCAGCACAATAAGGATACACTGCTGGATTAGTGAGGGAGAAATACATATCGCACTGCTTGAATGAATTTATGTGTATGTTTCCCATGCTTTCCCTGAAGAGACCACACTGAATGTCCTCTTAACCAGAAATGAAATGTAATGGCACATGTGCAGTGTTTTCTGCCAAAAAAGTCTATTTGAGACTCAGAGTTAAGGCATTTTGGGAGATGATTACATGGTAATTTCTATCTACTACTACCAAATTCTAGACTGCCAGGAGAAAAGCACCATGAATCACATTGTTTGTACAGTTTTGTCAAGCTTGAGCAGTGAAACAACCTTGTCAGTTAGTGATGGAGGGAACAGTTCTAAAGCAAAGTTTCCAGATGACAATCAATACCCATCCCTGTCAGCAGGACCTTCTGATTATCTAGATAGCTATGTTAACTTTTTCCTGAACATATTACAAAAAAGAAAAAAAAAAAAAAAGAATCTAGTGTTCTGGTGTTGCTGAAAAAATTGATGAGCAACCTGTAAACGGGAAAAATAGAAGAGTATAAGCTAGTTTTTGAGTTATAACCACATTGTTGTGGTCAAATATCTATACAAAATTGGTAACGAATTGATTCTAAAGTTTTAGGTGGCCAGGAGAGTTATATATCTATATATATAGCTGTGTGTGTGTGTGTGTGTGTATATTAATATGTGTGTGTGTATATATATATCAATTTGTGTATATATATCAATGTGTGTATATATATGTATATAAACATTATTATTTAAGGAATCAAATTTCAGGACTGAACCCTTGAAAATGAGTAAAAGACTGTGAGTTATTACAAAATTAAAACAAGTATGGTGATATTATGGAATATTAAATATTAATGGGAAATTATAACTGGTACAACATGTAAATGCCATATCATGTAAAACTAGGTGGTAATTGTAAAGCAACTAGAGAAGGGGGTCAGGAAAATCAAACTCACTTTTTCTCAACTGTAATAACAGTGTAAGTATACACCCACCTTTGTTTCGCAATCTAATTCTTGAATTGTTGGATTGATATTTGAACCACTAATTTTGGATACATGACAAATGCTAAAGAAAATATGACTTCCGTATATTGCTTGAAAGCCTGAATTAAAAATTTCTGTTTCTGTTCTCTTCCCAAAATGTGTTTTATAGATTTAAATTAATAACATATTTTACCATCTTACTGTTATAGTAAAATCATTTATGCATTTTAATTGTTTTCTTGGTCACACAATATGTTATCATACCTTTTTAGAAATTTTACATGCTATATCTATTTTGATTTCTATATCCATATTTATATCTATATCTATATCAATACCAACATCTGATTTTCCTGTTTCTAACTTATGGTCTTACTAAAATTAAAAAAAAAAAAAAAAAAAAAAAAAAAGAGGTTGGGCGCAGTGGCTCACGTCTGTAATCCCAGCATGTTGGGAGGCCGAGGCTAGCGGATCACGAGGTAAGAAGTTCGAGACCAGCCGGATCAACATAGTGAAACCCCCGTTTCTACTAAAAATACAAAAATATATATTAATATATATATATTAGCTGGGCGTGGTAGTGCACACCTGTAATCCCAGTTACTCAGGAGGCTGAGGCAGGAGAATCACTTGAACTCAGGAGGTAGAGGTTGCAGTGAGCCGAGATTGAGCCACTGCACTCCAGTCTGGGGGACAGAGCAAGACTGTCTCAAAAAAAAAGAAAAAGAAAAAAAGAAAAAAAAAAAGAAATGATTAATCTATTTTCCTTTGGTTCACCATATTCTTCCTCACAACCACTTTAAATAGCACAACATGTAAGTATAAGGAAGTATGAGGCAATAATGCGGATGGAGAAAACAGCTAGGGACTATGAAGATAGTATAACAGTATCTTAACAAAGGTAATTGATTATATTGTCTTGCACAGAGCTCCCGCCTTAAATTTGTACAACTCCTACTTTTATTCAAATCACTTCTGCCTCAGAAAATCATCAGCATATTTATCAAATGGGACCCTAAATACAGTTCTTGAGATAGCCGAACAGACAACCACCTTCACTTTCCCAGTGATAATTATTCAGTCATTGCTTTGATATATTTTTACTTTTCTGTCATGAGCTATGTGGCTTCACAACCATTTGCCAGGGTCCTCTACCATTTCTGAAGATGATCTTTTGGAGATCAGTGCACTCTTTTGACATTCTTGCCTTTAGATTATCCCTCCTCTTTTAAAACATCCACAGATACATATGTTTATGCTATAAAACCACACAAAAATTTCAGAAAAATTTTGTATTCTGCAAAATTATGATATAAATAAAATAATTAATTAGAAAAATACATTGAGAGCAGAGTGCTCAAAGCCCATGCAACTTTATTATCACAGCATTAGCAGAAACAATAATAAACAATGATAATTCTAACAAATTGGTATTAATAGCATACTTAAAAACTTATGCTAATTCCCTAATAAACAAAAAATTACAATGTAGAGAAAAAGTGCAGGAGATATATATATGGCTTGATAAGACAGAGGTCTAAGGAAGGGCTAAGACCTAAGAACAATGGATTTGAGGGATAAATATTCAAAATTGTTGGCTATTTATCCACAATAAGAACTTTCATTTCAGAGCATGTGGCCAAACTGAGGCAAAATAAAAAATGTGGGGTGAAAAGCATGGTGTGTTGTGTTGTATTCTTCCACAGATTAATGCATTTAGCTGCATAGTGTACTTTACCTTCAGGAGCAATATTTGGTTGCAAAAACTATTAATGTGTTGGGAAAATTGTAAAATAAAGTAATGCCTTTTTTATTCACTAAATGTATATGAACTAATTCTTATTACAGGAATATGCATGAAACAAGTAACTTCTTCTAAGTTGTGTTTTAATTATATTAAAAATACCACTTACAATATAACAAATGATATAACAATTCACAGCTGTATCCTGTGCTCTTTTTAAAAGAGACTCTCAGGTTCCTCAATTGAGTAAATGGGTTTCAAGTTCAGTCTGGCCAGTTCTCTAAATGCAGCTTGGGTGCATTTGAGCTCAGAGTAGCAATAAAACTCAGATGTTCCTTCCAGGGTTTCCACTCCACATACAAAATTAGATAGCTCCACACCTACATTGTGTGGCAAATTCTTGTAAAGAACACATGTTTACTAGTAACATGAGTAACATGAATATCAATATCATTAACTCCACAAACATTCACCAGATACTTGCCATGGCCTTGGCACTATGGACACGACACTGTGTCCACAGAAAGTTACTCTCCAGCCAGCTCACCTGAGAGTTTAAGCCATAATGTAACTAAAACACAGTACTGGCAATAATGCAGAACTTAACACCATGAGCATCAATTTGGGGAAAACATATTCACTATTCCAAGTCAGAACTAATGCGGTCATTTTTCTTCATTTCTGTTTTCCAAAATAACGGTGTTCTTTTATTGATCCACCTACATTTTTCCCTCATCTTTTTAAAGTCCATATGAATTGTTGGCGGATTCTTTTTCACAAGCCATTTTTGTCAGTAGTTATATAACAAGATGGTTCGTGAAGGACAGGGCTGGAGATCATAGAGAATAATTAGGAGAGAGGTTTTAGAAAATCTAGGGTCAACTTCCAAGACATTTCTTCACTGCTTTTCCTGTATCAAAAGGAAAGGCAAATAAAAGCAAATACTCTCTTTTGTAATTCAAGACTTCATAGAGATGACTGCAAAATACAAAAGAGCTAAAATAGCAGTCTAGAAAATGTTAAATGTTTTCTCAACTCACAAGCTCACACACTAACACGCCACTTATTAATGACATAGATAATTTTTATAATTAAAGTCTATTGGGTCTGAAGGTGGCCATATCCCACAGGCAAATTTAAAGGATAGGAACGAGCACCTATGGAGCTTCAACTCACTGTGTCCCCTTTCTCAGTATCTTTTTGCTTCAGGGAACTTCTACTGTCAGTAATGATGTCCTGTGGGACGTGCCTCTGCTGTTCATTGCGTTAAATGTCCAGCTCTTTCCTATGCTTTGTTTAGCCAGGTGTTTGACTTTAGTTCTCCTCCTGGGACTCAGGGAACATGCATACAGCTTCATCAGCAGATGTGTAACTTAGGCAAGCATATTTGTTAACAAGAGAGCCGCTTAAAGGCAGCTCTGCCTGCTTTATATCTGCCACAATCTTTTTGTATCTGTTTCTAGGCTGCCTCTGTCAAGGAAATTCCTCTCACCAACAGGTTCCAGTTTACAACTGCTTTATAATCACTGTGGTTAGCCAGCTTCCAGGTGATGGGTGAGTCAGGGTGGAAGGTGTCAATATGATTTAGGTCCCTTTCATGAGTATGGCTAGTGAGGCCTAAGGATATTTGTAAATATCTGTCTATTATTCTCTATATGCAAACTAGAGCTATGATTTAGATGCACAAATTTTATGGATGATTTAGAAAACTGAGGATTCTCACTAATGTTTAATTTAGCCCAATGTGTGGTATGATAATCAAGTTTTTATTGATATACTGATGTTCAGTAGGCAAACATAATTTCCATTTCAGCATATCAACGAAAAGGATTTTTTTTATTCTTCATAACCTTCCAATCTTTCTCTGAATCCAATTGTCCTTAAATATCTAGACCCATACTTTACAACAGTAGCTCTTTGATACCTGTTAATTTCTAGATCTTTTTGAAGTACAATAATTTTTATTGGATAAATTATTTTAAATGACTTTCTAAATGTCGTAGTTCATATATTATAATTGCAAGAAATTAATTATTTTTGAGATGGAGTCTTGCTCCATTGCCCAGGCTGGAGTGCAGTGGCACAATCTCAGCTCACTGCAGCCTCCACCTCCCAGGTTCAAGTGATTCTGCTGCCTCAGCCTCCCGAGTAGCTGGGATTACAGGCAAGTGCCACCATGCCCAGCTAATTTTTGTATTTTTAGTAGAGATGGGGATTTGGTATGTTGGCCAGGCTGGTATTGAACTCCTGACCTCAGGTGATCCACACGCCTTGGCCTCCCAAAGTGCTGGGAGTACAGGCGTGTGCCACCATGCTGGGCCAAGAACTTAAGTTGAAGTACATAAAAGCCTGAAGCTATTGTGAACATCTAATTTTACTGAAACTTAAGGATTCGTGGAGGAAGACTAAAATGTCAGATCTAGAGCCAAGTTAAAACATAGTATTGAAAAAATGAATACCCTTTTCTTAGGAGCAGAAATGTCTCTCTGGTAGACACAGCTCTAGATTTTCTAGGGCTTGAAGCTAATACAAGTTGTGTACCTCTGTAAGAAAAATAGCACAAAATTATGAATGCAAATTTGCCCTCAGGGTGTTGGAAGAGTCCTTGTAGACAGGTTGCCCTGACGCTTGTTCAATGAGCTTCTCTCTCTGCTCTCTACTTATTTTTACCCACATCTGTCAATTCCAGAATCCCATGTCTCCCCTTAGTAATAGCTGTGATGGGAAGACTCTAGGATTTAAGTTTCTCTCCTACACAGAATTACTTAATATCCTTGCCTCAAACCCTCCCATTAAAACTAGCCCTTGCCTTTTATAAGCCAGAGTATTCCAAAAACAGTCCCATCTACTTTTAAGTTACTCCTGAATCTCCATAGTAAAAAAGTAAAATATAGATGCACTCCTTACTTGTTAAGTGACATGTTAAAAATTAATGTGAACCTATTAGTGCAGTATCCAGCATATAACACATACATGATAAACAATAAATGATGAAGGTGATAATGTTGCTAGTGGTGGTAGCAGGAATAGTTATTATAATGTACCAATAGCAACAATTATCATTACATTTGCAGAATAGAATTTAATTTCATGTTTTTCTCTATACCTCTATTTCAGCCCATAGCTATATTTGCTGTTTAACTTTTTTTTATTGTTGGCAACTACAGGGAAACAAGAAGTAAAACAACCCTTTGTCATGCCATACTTTTTCACTGTTTCATCACTAATTAGAAGAACAAAGCCCATACTCTTAGATACGCACTACTGAAGTAGCAAACAGACATTTCAGAAACACACTGAGTATGAGATTTCTCTTGAGATTTTGTAACATGAGTTGGTATTGCAGGAAGAACATGAAACCGTAGTCAGAGTCAGAATGGGGATTATTTGGGAGGTAGCAGTAGAGAATGGCACACTTCATCCTCAATCCTCATGGTTAGAGAGAAGAAAAATCTTGGAATTCACTCTGGAAGCAGGCTAGTACCTACAAAGGGACTACCTAAATAATGAAAGAGACTCAATATTTAAGTTACAGAGTTTTTGCTTATTAAACAGTGTAAGACATGAAACCCACTTTGAACTATTGTATAAGATAGAGATAAGTGAAAATGGAAGATGCTCATAGACAGAAACAACAGCAGCAGAGCAAGAATTAAAGATAAGTTAGACCCAACTCTTACTAATGCCATAAATTGAATATTCTTGGATAGGCGATAAATTTCCTCCTTATATATCTTTCTTTTTTGTTGACGTTATATTGCTCGTGTTTTGTTATGTGTTGTTAGTAGTAGAATCTACAGCCCAATCTGGCTTGCCCTTGTCAAACACAACACTTTTGGCCACATCAATTCCATATTGAATACTATTTGGTATTTTAATTTTAGCCTAAGCAAAATGTAATTAGGAAAGAAATCTGCTTCCAAATTAAAATGTGTCCCAAAGCCAACTCTAAAAATTTTTGGAATCATTCAGTGTTTAGGATTATCCATGCTACCACTTCCTTCCAATTACATGGTTAAAGAAAGACAATTTAAAACAATCTCTATAAATTTGACATATTTAATTATTAAAGCAGTGATTGGATTAAATTATCTCTGATAATCAAAACTCTTACAATACCATACAAGTTAATAATCAAGTTTAAAGAATGTTGAAAACATTAAAGATATTTAAAAACACCTTTGACCTCTTAGAATGAGCTATTTTGGTACAAACCATAATACAATTCTGCAATCCTATTTAGTCAATAAAAAATAATAGTTATACTTTATCAAATAGAAATAAATTTTTACTGCTGGTAGTGTATTTTGAGCCCCTATTCAATGTCTTTCTGAGCTTTGTCTATTTTTTTCTTTTCTTTTTGAACATATTGAAATTATTACTAAGGTAGGGGACATCAAGGAATGCTAGGAGAGATTGATAGCAGGGTTGAATATTTGGTCTGCAATTATTAAGATAAGTGAGTCAGAGAAAGCTCTTTGCTTTCACTTGATTATCATTGGCTCCTCCAGTAGGATTTATTGAAGAAGAAATGTTGTTTTTGCTTATGGATTCTTATTAAATTTTTATGTTTTCCTTTTTTTTTCAAAATTTATATAATTTATATAATATTGATAGATGTATAGAACTATAGAAATTTTTTGAAAACCTAACATATTTAATATTTCTCTAGTGTCTAAGAACATCATAAACAAATACTTTTATAGTAAGCTTACTTCAAAGTGCACTGACATTATCACTGACAGTTTAGTTTAATGGTATAATAATTACAATGAAAGACTGTTTTCAGAGGACCTAGACTGGGATCTTATGATTTGTGTGAGTTTGAAAAATTAATTGAACTCTTTAGTTCTCAGTTTCCTCACCAATGAAGTGAGGATAAAGAGAACTTAGAGCAGTGGTTGTTTAGATTAAAAGAGATAATAGTTAAACAAATACTTGAGTTTCAGTAACAATTTAACTAAAGGAAGGTATTATTATTATTATTTATTTTATTGATGCAACTGCTGTTGTATTATTATGACTAGTAGGAAAAATTGTATGAAATAATGCAAATAAGTATTTGCATAAAGCCTTACATACAGAAAATATAATTATATTTTGTTCTTATGAAGTGTAAAATTCTGAGCACCAAATGTTCGTTTTCTTTTGTTTTCTTATGCAGCATACAAACATCAATAGGACACTGGGTGGCTTAGTGCAGATTGCCATTACCTTTCATGCTACACAGAGCTAAGTGTCTATCACTATCCTGCGATTTCCAATTTATGTAACTTGTACAATCATAATAATAAACACTTGAGGGAAACATTGTGAAAGACTTTGAAGTGAGCCAAAATGCTTGTCTTCGTTGGAAAACTAGATGTTTTCTAAGCATGCCCTCCTACGTTTTCTGATTCAAATAGGCCTCTGTACCTCTCATTATCTCAGAGCTATTTTACAACTCTGTACATTGTAGATAACTGATAGCAGTGCACATGATTGTGTTTATAGAGAGGAAAATGAACTTTTGCTCTAACAAAAGATGATGATTTCCCTTCCTGCTATGGAACACATCAGTTTCGCATCTATTTTTAAATTATTTTATTATTTGTCTCCATGTGGGGGTGTCTTGAATTATCACAACCAGCTGCATCATCCAATATCTTACTGGTTCCCTCAATAATGAATGACTTGAATAAAATCTTTGACACATGTTTGTTTTATATATGGATGAGAGTTATGATTATACTCTGTTATAAAAATTAACCTTTTACACATTCAATATTACATTTTAACTACTCTTACTACCACAACCATTTTAAACATTTTTCATGTACTAACCTTAGAAGTCAGATGTACTACACTCTAGAATGCATGATATCCTTTTAAAAGATTCTCAACAGATGTGATCAATCCAGTGTACCACAGAAGGCAAACACTATGGAGATGGTTAATATAATAACTTTAGAATCTGTTTTTGGATGACCAGAGCAAATAATTTATATTTCTTTTTCCAGGGTATGGAGATAATAATCTCTACCTTATAGGATTATTGTTGTGTTTGATTGTAATAGTTAAAAAAGCGGAGGCCAGGGGTGGCCGGGGGTGGGGGGCGGTGGTTAGCTCTGTGTCAATCACCTCAATGAATAGTAGTTATCATTCTAATGGAAATACAGTGTCTGACAAGGTAGTAAATTTCACTGCTCAGCTGTACTATTACTTAGAAGGTGTTTCTTATGTGCAACCCTACATTTGTTATAACTTCCATGCCGTGGTTTGTTTGTCTGTTTTATTTTGTTTCAATTTGTTTTACTATTTTCCACATGACCATTATTCAAATTATTAAAGACAGCTGCTGTTTTTATCCTACATATCTCTTTCAAGCTAAATATGCGCCTCTTCCTTCATCTGTTTTTTTTTTTTTTTTTTTTTCCGTATTTCCCAGTTTCTTTACCTTTCTGGTTGTCCTATAGTTTGAAAAGATCATTCTCAAATCATTGTGCCTAGAATTCAACATCAAATTCTAGTTGTGATTGGACTAAAATGTAGTGTTAAGACACCAACAGTTAGGGCACATTTTTCCAATACTTTAACCCAGGAATGCATTAAGCTTATTAATTTTTATATTATATTACTTTTTTATTATTTTTCTTTAAGTTCCAGGGTACATGTGCACAACGTGCAGGTTTATTACATATGTATACCTGTGCCATGTTGGTGTGCTGCACCCATCAACTCGTCAGCAGCCATCAACTCGTCATTTATATCAGGTATAACTCCTAATGCAATCCCTCCCCGCTTCCCCCTCCCCATAATAGGCCCTGGTGTGTGATGTTCCCCTACCCGAGTCCAAGTGATCTCATTGTTCGGTTCCCACCTATGAGAGAGAACATGCGGTGTTTGCTTTTCTGTTCTTGTGATAGTTTGCTGAGAATGATGGTTTCCAGCTGCATCCATGTCCCTACAAAGGACACAAACTCATCCTTTTTTATGGCTGCATAGTATTCCATGGTGTATATGTGCCACATTTTCTTAATCCAGTCTGTCACTGATGGATATTTGGGTTGATTCCAAGTCTTTGCTATTGTGAATAGTGCTGCAATGAACATACTTGTGCATGTGTCTTTGAGGTAGAATAATTTATAATCCTTTGGGTATATACCCAGTAGTGGGATGGCTGGGTCATATGGTACATCTAGTTCTAGATCCTTGAGGAATCGCCATACTGTTTTCCATAATGGTTGAACTAGTTTACAATCCCACCAACAGTGTAAAAGTGTTCCTATTTCTCCACATCCTCTCCAGCACCTATTGTTTCCTGACTTTTTAATAATTGCCATTCTAACTGGCATGAGTTAGTATCTCATTGTGGCTTTGATTTGCATTTCTCTGATGGCGAGTGATGCTGAGCATTTTTTCATGTGTCTGTTGGCTGTATACATGTCTTCTTTTGAGAAATGTCTGTTCATATCCTTTGCCCACTTTTTGATGGGGTTGTTTGTTTTTTCTTGAAAATTTGTTTGAGTTCTTTGTAGGTTCTGGATATTAGTCTGTTGTCAGATGAGTAGATTATAAAAATTTTCTCCCATTCTGTAGGTTGCCTGTTCACTCTGATGGTAGTTTCTTTTGCTGTGCAGAAGCTCTTTAGTTTCATTAGATCCCATTTGTCAATTTTGGCTTTTGTTGCCGTTGCTTTTGATGTTTTAGACAGGAAATCCTTGCCCATGCCTATGTCCTGAATGGTATTACCTAGGTTTTCTTCTAGGGATTTTATGGTTTTAGGTCTAACATTTAAGTCTCTAATCCATCTTGAATTAATTTTCGTATAAGGAGTAAGGAAAGGATCCAGTTTCAACTTTCTACTTATGGCTAACCAGTTTTCCCAGCACCATTTATTAAATAGGGAATCCTTTCCCCATTTTTTGTTTTTGTCAGGTTTGTCAAAGATCAGATGGCTGCAGATGTGTGGTATTATTTCTGAGGGCTCTGTTCTGTTCCATTGGTCTATATCTCTGTTTTGGTACCAGTACCATGCTGTTTTGGTTACTGTAGCCTTGTAGTATAGTTTGAAGTCAGGTAGTGTGATGCCTCTAGCTTTGTTCTTCTGAATTAGGATTGTCTTGGCAATGCGGGCTCTTTTTTGGTTCCATATGAACTTTACAGCAGTTTTTTCCAATTCTTTGAAGAAACTCATTGGTAGCTTGATGGGGATGGCATTGAATCTCTAAATTACCTTGGGCAATATGGCCATTTTCACGATATTGATCCTTCTTATCCATGAGCATGGTATGTTCTTCCATTTGTTTGTGTCCTCTTTGATTTCACTGAGCAGTGGTTTGTAGTTCTCCTTGAAGAGGTCCTTTACATCCCTAGTAAGTTGGATTCCTAGGTATTTTATTCTCTTTAAAGCAATTGTGAATGGAAGTTCATTCATGATTTGGCTCTCTGTTTGTCTGTTACTGGTGTATAAGAATGCTTGTGATTGTGATTTTTGCACATTAATTTTGTATCTTGAGACTTTGCTGAAGTTTCTTATCAGCTTAAGGAGATTTTGGGCTGAGATTATGAGGTTTTCTAAATATACAATCATGTCATCTGCAAACAGGGACAATTTGACTTCTTCTTTTCTTAATTGAATACCCTTTATTTCTTTCTCTTGCCTGATTGCCCTAGCCAGAACTTCCAACACTATGTTGTATAAGAGTGGTGAGAGAGGGCATCCCTGTCTTGTGCCAGTTTTCGAAGGAAATTTTTCCAGTTTTTGCCCATTCAGTATGATATTGGCTGTGGGTTTGTCATAAATAGCTCTTATTATTTAGAGGTACGTTCCATCAATACCAAATTTAATGAGAATTTTTAGCATGAAGGGCTGTTGAATTTTGTCAAAGGCCTTTTCTGCATCTATTGAGATAATCATGTGGTTTTTTTCTTTGGTTCTGTTTATATGCTGGATTACGTTTATTGATTTGCATATGTTGAACCAACCTTGCATCCCAAGGATGAAGCCCACTTGATCATGGTGGATAAGCTTTTTGATGTGCTGCTGGATTTGGTTTGCCAGTATTTTATTGAGGATTTTTGTATGGATGTTCATCAGGGATATTGGTCTAAAATTCTCTTTTTTTGTTGTGTCTCTGCCAGGCTTTGGTATCAAGATGATATTGGCCTCATAAAATGAGTTAGGGAGGATTCCCTCTTTCTATTGATTGGAATAGTTTCAGAAGGAATAGTACCAGCTCCTCCTTGTACCTCTGGTAGAATTCGGCTGTGAATCCTTCTGGTCCTGGACTTTTTTTGGTTGGTAGGCTATTAATTATTGCCTCAACTTCAGAGCCTGCTATTGGTCTATTCAGGGATTCACATTCTTCCTGGTTTAGTCTTGGGAGAGTGTAAGTATCCAGGAAATTATCCATTTCTTCTAGATTTTCTAGTTTATTTGTGTAGAGTTGTTTATAGTATTCTCTGATGGTAGTTTGTATTTCTTTGGGGTCGGTGGTGATATCCCCTTTATGATTTTTTATTGCATCTATTTGATTCTTCTCTCTTTTCTTCTTTATTAGTCTTGCTAGCAGTCTATCAATTTTGTTGATCTTTTCAAAAAACTAACTCCTGGATTCATTGATTTTTTGGAGGGTTTTTTGTGTCTCTATCTCCTTCACTTCTGCTATGATCTTAATTATTTCTTGCCTTCTGCTAGCTTTTGACTGTGTTTACTCTTGCTTCTCCAGTTCTTTTAATTGTGATGTTAGAGTGTCCATTTTAGATCTTTTGAACTTTCTCGTGTGGGCATTTAGTGCTATAAATTTCCCTCTACACACTGCTTTAAATGTGTCCCAGAGATTCTGGTATGTTGTATCTTTGTTCTCATTGGTTTCAAAGAACATCTTTATTTCTGCCTTTATATCGTTATGTACCCAGTAGTCATTCAGGAGCAGGTTGTTCAGTTTCCATGTAGTTGAGCAGTTTTGATTGAGTTTCTTAGTCCTGAGTTCTAGTTTGATCGCACTGTGGTCTGAGAGACAGTTTGTAATAATTTCTGTTTTTTACATTTGCTGAGGAGTGCTTTACTTCCAATTATGTGGTCAATTGTGGAATAAGTGCGATGTGGTGCTGAGAAGAATGTATATTCTGTTGATTTGGGGTGGAGAGTTCTATAGATGTCTATTAGGTCCGCTTGGTGCAGAGATGAGTTCAATTCCTGGATATCCTTGTTAACTTTCTGTCTCGTTGATCTGTCTAATGTTGACAGTGGAGTGTTGAAGTCTCCCATTCTTATTGTATGGGAGTCTAAGTCTCTTTGTAAGTCTCTAGGGACTTGCTTTATGAATCTGGGTGCTCCTGTATTGGGTGCATATATATTTAGGATAGTTAGCGCTTCCTGTTGAATTGATCCCTTTACCATTATGTAATGGCCTTCTTTGTCTCTTTTGATCTTTGATGGTTTAAAGTCTGTTTTATCAGAGACTAGGATTGCAACCCCTGCTTTTTTTTGTTCTCCATTTGCTTGGTAGATCTTCCTCCATCCCTCTATTTTGAGCCTATGTGTGTCTCTGCATGTGAGATGGGTCTCCTGAAGATAGCAGACTGATGGGTCTTGACTCTTTATCCAGTTTGCCAGTCTGTGTCTTTTAATTGGAGCATTTAGTCCATTTACATTTAAGCTTATTATTGTTATGTGTGAACTTGATCCTGCCATTATGATATTAGCTGGTTATTTTGCTCGTTAGTTGATGCAGTTTCTTCCTAGCCTCGATGGTCTTTACATTTTGGCATGTTTTTGCAATGGCTGGTACCGGTTGTTCCTTTCCATGTTCAGGGCTTCCTTCAGGGTCTCTTGTAGGGCAGGCCTGGTGGTGACAAAATCTCTAAGCATTTGCTTGTCTGTAAAGGATTTTATTTCTCCTTCACTTATGAAACGTAGTTTGGCTGGATATGAAATTCTGGGTTTAAAATTCTTTTCTTTAAGAACGTTGAATATTGGCCCCCACTCTCTTCTGGCTTGTAGAGTTTCTGCCGAGAGATCTGCTGTTAGTCTGATGGGCTTCCCTTTGTGGGTAACCCGACCTTTCTCTCTGGCTGCCCTTAACAGTTTTTCCTTCATTTCAACTTTGGTGAATCTGACTATTATGTGTCTTGGAGTTGCTCTTCTGGAGGAGTATCTTTGTGGCGTTCTCTGTATTTCCTGAATTTGAATGTTGGCCTGCCTTACTAGGTTGGGGAAGTTCTCCTGGATATCCTGAAGAGTGTTTTCCAACTTGGTTCCATTTTCCCCCTCACTTCCAGACACCCCAATCAGACGTAGATTTGGTCTTTTCACATAATCACATACTTCTTGAAGGCTTTGTTCATTTCTTTACCACTTTATTCTTTAGACTTCTCTTCTCACTTTATTTTGTTCATTTGATCCTCAATCGCTGATACTCTTTCTTCCAGTTGATCGAGTTGGTTACTGAAGCTTGTGCATTTGTCACATACTTCTCATGTCATGGTTTTTCTCTCTGTCAGTTCATTTATGGCCTTTTCTGCATTAATTATTCTAGATATCCATTCTTCCATTCTTTTTTCAAGATTTTTTGTTTCTTTGTGCTGGGTACGTAATTCCTCCTTTAGCTCTGAGAAGTTTGATGGACTGAAGCCTTCTTCTCTCAATTCATCAAAGTCATTCTCCATCCAGCTTTGATCTGTTGCTGGTGATGAGCTGCGTTCCTTTGGAGGGGCAGATGCACTCTTATTTTTTGAATTTCCAGCTTTTCTGCCCTGCTTTTTCCCCATCTTTGTGGTTTTATCTGCCTTTGGTCTTTGATGATGGTGATGTACTGATGGGGTTTTGGTGTGGGTGTCCTTCCTGTTTGTTAGTTTTCCTTCTAACAGTCAGGACCCTCAGCTGCAGGTCTGTTGGAGATTGCTTGAGGTCCACTCCAGACCCTTTTTGCCTGGATATCAGCAGCAGAGGCTGCAGAAGATAGAATATTGCTGAACAGTGAGTGTGTCTGATTCTTGCTTTAGAAGCTTCGTCTCAGGGGTGTACCCCATTGTGTGAGGTGTGGGGTGTCAGTCTGCACCTAGTGGGGATGTCTCCCATTTAGGCTACTCAGGGGTCAGGGACCCACTTGAGCAGGCAGTCTGTCCATCCTCAGATCTCAGCCTCCATGTTGGGAGATCCACTGCTCTCTTCAAAGTTGCCAGACAGGGTCGTTTGCATCTGCAGAAGTTTCTGCTGCTTTTTGTTTAACTGTGCCCTGTCCCCAGAGGTGGAGTCTACAGAGACAGGCAGGCCTCCTTGATCTGCTGTGGGTTCCACCCAGTTCGAGCTTCCTGGCAGCTTTGTTTACGTACTTAAGCCTCAGCAATGGCAGGCGCCCCTCCCCTAGCCATGCTGCTGCCTTGCAGTTAAATTGCAGACTGCTCTACTTGCAGTTAGATTGCAGTGCTAGAAATGAGGGAGGCTCCGTGGGTGTGGGACCCTCCCTGCCAGGTGTGGGATATAATCTCCTGGTGTACTCTTTGCTAAGACCCTTGGTAAAGCACAGTAGTAGGGTGGGAGTTACCCGATTTTCCAGGTGTTGTGTGTCTCAGTTCCCCTGGCTAGGAAAAGGGATTCCCTTCCCCCTTGCGCTTCCCAGGTGAGGTGATGCCTGGCCCTGCTTCAGCTCTCGCTGGTCAGGCTGCAGCAGCTGACCAGCACCGATTGTCCGGCACTCCCTAGTGAGATGAACCTGGTACCTCAGTTGAAAATGCAGAAATCACGTGTCTTCTGTGTCGCTGGCGCTGAGAGCTGGAGACTGGAGCTGTTCCTATTCGGCCATCTTGCTCCTCCCTCCTATATTACATTTTTATGTTATTTTGAGCTCATAGCCAAGTAACACCTTTAATTCTTTTATTCTCCAATTCCCTTTTTTACTTGTACATTTACAATTTTGAATCAGAAATTAGAAATTTACATGTATCACTTCTGATAATAATGATAGCCTATAATATCGAGTAATATATGTTGAATCTTTGTTATGTGCCAGGTACTATGTGAAGTATTTGGGGCTCATTATTTTATTTTTTAACACAGAACAACGCTTTAAAGTAGATGCTTTTATGCACTTAGATCAAGTAATTAAGCATATATTATTTCTTTTGGCATGATTGCCAAAAAGGTATATATGTTAATATATATTATATTAAATATATAGATAGCTATATAGATAATACATATTTCTATAGATAGATATATAAGTAATAAATGTCTCTATAGATAGATAATGGATATATGTAAATAGATAGATAAATAATAATTGTGAGAAGTTTCCTTTAGCCATTGAGCAATTACACTCTAATTTAATGCTTCCCTTATCATGGCCATTGCAAACCTCACAGGTAGATGACCTTACTTGCTTTGGTATCTCCATGTGACTAACCACAAATGAACTATTGCACCTGTAGAAAGAAAGTGATATCCATTCATTAGACATTTCCTACCACATTTTTTTCCAGAGGGTAAAGTATCAGGTTATAGTTCCAGGTTTGTAGATAGTTTACCTCTAGCTACAAATCATTTTGTTTTTCTTAAAAATGATTAAAAGATCCTCCAGAAAAATAAAGCATGTAATTCTGTGAAAACATTGGAAAGGCATAAATCTTCTCTGGAAACAAAGGTAAATACAAATATTCAGTTTCTTTAGCCAGAAATTTCAAGATTTTTTTTTGATCTTCTGATGTGAATTATTTTCACAAAAAAAAAAAAAAAACATGTCCAATCCTCACTCCCAGTACCTGTGAAAATGCCCTTAACTGAAAATAGGGTCTTTTCTCAAGGTGAAATCATCCTGGATTTAGAGTGTTTCTAAATCTAATGGCTGCTATTATTATAAGAAAAAGAAAACAGGGGGGAGATTTAATCCATACAGGGAAGAAGGCCAAGTGAAGAAGGAGGCAGATTGAAGTTAATACTGCTGCAACTAAGGAATGCAAAAGCTACCAAAAGCTGAAGGAAGCAAGGAATTATTCTCCCCTACAGATTTTGAAGGGCATGTGTCACTGCTAATGCCTTGATTTTGTACTTCTAGCCTCCAGAACTGTGAGAGAATAAATTTTTATTATTTTTGTAAGCCTCCAAGTATTTGGTAATGTTTTATGGCAGCACTAGGAAATTAATACATTGTCCATAGACACTTTCAGTTAACAAATATGCTAAAGGAATAACACGAGCGTTCTCTCTAACTTCTCGGGTTCTACATTTAGCAGTTCTAGAAATGGGCTAATTTACTCTTATGCAGGCAATTTACTCTGTTGTCTTGCCGTATTGAAAGTGCCATTTACTTTTACATATCATTCTTTTATTCCACAAATGTTTATCGAGCACCAAAAATGTGTTATGATATGTTGTTAACAAAACAGGAAAAAAAAAAAAGAAGATACAAATTCCTGCTCTGATGGAGTTTATATGCTAGGAAAGGGTAGATGTAAAAGAAACATAGTAAATTATGTAGTATAATTAGCACCATAAGGGAAGCAAGATTTTATGGAAGAATGTGATTATGAATAAAATAGCATAGATCTAAAAGAGAAGGCGACATCTGAAAAAAGTCTAGATGAATGCAGATGAGTACATTATGCAAATATTGGGGAAAATAATTCCAGGCAGAAGGAAGAGCAAGTGCAAAGGCTCTCAGTTGGGGGTATGCTTAATATGTTTCAGAAACAGAGCGATGAGTCTAGGGCTAATGTTGGTGGAATCCAAAGGGCTACAGAACTTCATTATGAGTCAAGTCAATGATAGACTTTGGAGGGTTTTCAGGAGAGCAGTGACATGACCTGACTCCTGCTTAAGACAGGTGCATTTAATCTTTTGTGAATTCCTTTAGCAGTCTGGACTGTTTGAAATAATGTTTTAATGTACATAAAATTAAAATGTGTAGGGAGTACAAAGTAATCTATATCACAAATTTGAGATACAGTAGTATATGTGTTTCACCAAAAACCTAAAAATGTGTGTATTCAGTGCTATAATTTTGAAATAGTGATGAATATAAATGGTATATTAAGGTATCTGTGGCAATATTAATTGATATGAAAATATCTGTGATTTCTTTTGGTGACCAAAACAGATACTGTTAATATGACTATAGCTTGTTGCCTGTATTTGTAATCAATTAAGTGACCCCCTGAACTAATTCAAAGTTAATTACCATTTTTCTATATTTGTATTGTACTTAGTCAACAATAGAAGCATAAACACTGATAATCCATGTAGCATAGGATCTAATTAAGACTGACATTTACCAGTTAGAAATAAGGAGTTTTTATCATGATGTGGTTATTTCAATGTCCAACTGCAAGCCTCCTATCGTCTTAATGTTCAGATATTGGAAAGAAAAAAGTAATTATGTTTTTGTTTATGATGAACTTTACTTCTGCTTGGTAAGCCTGATACAATTATAGATACAAACATGAAGACAGGGAGATTTTGTTCCCTAATAAACTATAACGTGAATATGTATATATCTAAGTCATTCATCTCTCCTTTTCTTCTATCTTAAATTATGTATTGCATGTTTCCATAAACAACCAGTTATTCAGATTCTAAGTCATACATGCTGAAACATAATTTGTTTTTACTTAGGAATGTATTTATTTGGGATATACACATACATATTTTAGTACCCAGTTTCTGATACACATTTATCCTCCTGTATATAAGAGGCATTTGGACAAAAGTAACTTATTCAAGTATGTCAATAATCCTATTGTATTACACTATTCCAGTTACAATGCAAGACTAAACTAGTTTAGTTTTCAAAAGGAAATACAGCTACACAGATTTACACTGAATCTTTCCCTTAGCGGGGGACAGAAAGAAAAAAAAATTGTAAAATTTTAACAAATATAATTTAACTTGAAATGCCATACCATTATGTAAGTCTTAAAACACATCAACCTTGAAAGTGAGTATAATTCTGGACATTAAAACATGGCAAGTTGTGGGTTAACTTTCTGTGTTCCTTGGCCAAATTGTAAAGAAGCAAAGAGATCTGATTTTGAAATTTCATAATGTAATTAGTAATTCTCAAATTATTTTGGTCAGCTAATTACCTATAAGCAACATAATTTTATAGACTACATTGAAACAATTCACTCTCAGAATGTGCCAGAATTCACTACACTTTATATTCCACATTATGACTCTGTATAAAAATTCAATAAATATATATCATACTTAACCATATTCACAGAAAGACTCTGGTAAATGTGTAACATTAAACACATGGCAAGCTTATTCACTTGATTGTAATTTTCATATTTGCACTGTTTGTACCTAATCCACATTTTAAAATTTCTAGATACACCCAAAGGAATATAATGTGTGTCTTTTCTTTTGAATTCTCGTATTTGTACTGCTTCTGTAATAGGCATTGACCTAAACCTTGTCCTTGCCACAGGCTGTGAGAGATAGCACTTTGAAGGTTTTTTTTTTTTCTTTTTTCTCTCTTTTTTTTTCTTATCCAATAACTCTGTGAAAGAAGCTGATGAACCCCTCCCTTTAAAAAGTAATAAACTTTCAAGCAGGGTGAGGCACAGTGATAATAGCAGACCACAATAATTCCTTAGAAAATTTTACAATAAAATTCTGTATCTTTCCATATTGCTATTGATATTCTAAAGTGGGACTTGAGATCTAAAAGTTGGGACTATAACATATGAATCAGCTTAACATTTAAGAACACGCATTATTAAAAACGTGTTGTTAAAATGTCATATTGTAGGAGCTATATTAGCATTGTTTTAAAGGTTAGCTATATTACATGTGTCTTTAGATTCACTAGGAATCTATAAAATTTATCTATATATACATATAGGCATATTTTGTATTGATAAGCACTTATATTTCATATCTGCAAACATGCACATATATGCACAAATATATATGCATACATACATATATAACCTATATAATACAAGCATATATATGTACATATATATATATAAGCTTGTGAGAATAAAATTCACATATATGAAGAGAGAATGAGAGAGAGAGAGTGAGAGAGAGCGAGAGACTATAATTTTATAGTAATGGACAGGTATTGGTCCTGCCTAGCTAGTAAGTGGGCAGAGTGAATGTAGTGATTCTGTAAATTGCCTTTATAGCCTAAGAATCAAGAAAATATAGAAAAGCTTTTCTGCTGCTTTGGCCGAAAGTGGTTCTTTGCTGGATCCATATCCTATTTCCTTTGACCCCTTCAATAGGGTGGCTCAGCTGTTCTTTGCTTTCATGTCTTATCTCATTTTATCCTAACAACTCTATAAAGGCACATAATATTCTCGCCAGGTTGTGGGTGATAAGACCAAGGGATTGAATGACTTATATAATGGTACACTGCTGTTCTTTCCACCTTTACAGTGCTTTGATTTCCACAGCATTTTCCGTGTTTGTCAATGGAAAGTGGGACTGAGAACCATCTGCATCAGAATCAAATCACTTGAGATTACTTATTTAAAAAGTACATTCCTGATAACTGTCCTTGTCCTTTCAAATCAAAATCTATAAGAGTAGACACTGGAATTTGCATTTTTTACGAACATTCTAGGATTTAAAAGGCCAAGGTTATGGATGACAGTAAATGAACCCCGTATCCTAGACAGCTGAGTCTTTTCCCAGAGCCTTGCTAGTCAAAATGTGGTCTGTGTATCAGCAGCATTGGCACAACCTAAAGCTTTTTAGAAATGCAGAATCACAGACTCCACTGCTACATTTTAATATGATCTCCAGGTGACTTTGTCCACATTAAAGTGGGGAAGCATTGTCTTAAACACTTTTTTTCATTAATTACCCCTATTTGGTGTTTGCTAAACTTAACTGATAATAAGAATGTTCTGGAGGCACTTGTAAACTGTCACTTTGTCTTCATCTCTCACGGGAGACTGTTTCTCTAGTTCTGAGAGGTGTCTGGAATCTGTATGTTTATTAAGGAGCCCAGGTGATCATTATCATTGGATAGGTTTGGAAAACATGGCATCCATTATCTTTAATACAAAGTCTCTGTTATATTTTGTTTGACTTTTGAAGTTGGAGGTTGGTATTTGAGTTATTGAGCAGCAGTTTTAGCAACTCGTCTGTATCTGTGCAGAGGAAGCACAGTGTGGGGAAGATAAGTGCATGACTTCATTGTGAGCCCAATGGCCTGAGAGTGAAACTAACAAAGGTACTTCACTTTTCTGTCTTTCAGTTTCCTCATTTGTAAAATGAAGACAATCATCATATGTAATTCATAGGGTGGTTTTGAAGAATAACAAATTTTTATGAAAAGCACCGGAAACAGTTCCTGTTTAGTTATTATGAATATATAGCCTCCCCCATAAAACCGTTTGTAATGAGCCCATGATTTTTGTACTAGCGTCCTCTCAAAAAGCTGCAGACAAAGTTGGCTTGATAAAAGTGAGTGTTGAGACTAAAGGAACTTTGAGTGTGACACAGAAAGAGTCTCACTATAACCCAGATGATGGTTGGCATTGGCAGAGTCAAGCCTTCCTGTGTCTGGGCAGGATGAATCGCCACTTTTGGCAAGCATCCCTCACACCTTCCTTCCAGCTTTAAAAATAAGCCATGTGGCTTAGAACAGACAAGTTCTAAAATACCAGAGAACTGGTCTATACTAGTCACATATAGGTAGGGAATTATATTTTAGGAGAAGACGTGAACATTGGGTCATCCTTAGGAATCTACAGAGAGATAAGGGGAAACATGTATTAAAATCATTGTTCTGGTTCTTCCTAGCAACTGAATTATCTTCTGGCTCATTAGAAAATCGAAACCTAGCTTGTATGCATTCTGTTTAATTTTAGATTTTCTGTTACCTTACTGTGACTTTTAGAATCTGGGTCCAACAAATTAACTTTATCTGAGAAGTCTGCCTCCTCTACAGCCTGGCCAGGGTTACACATCTAGCATTCATCCTGGTTGTAAAACAGTTGTATGTCTACTCCTCTTTTATTACAAATTTGATATTCCTAGAAAGCAGTCACCTTCATTTACTTATATTTTTTTAAAAATCCTCAGTGCCAAGATTAAAGCTTGACAAATAAAACAATAGATAATTGTCATTTGGAAGATATCTCATTGAACAAATCTTTTAAAAATAATATGCTCAGTTGTTTTTTGGCAAGGCAAACACAGAGTATCTGTCACTAATGAGCCTCATATTAACTCCATGCATAAGATAATAAGAATTAGGCTGCTATGCCAACCACATGCTCCAAGAAACCCTGGGAGCTCAGCTGTGACTGGTTGTCTTCTGGCTAGTCAGCTTCTGGTGACATAAAGCAAGTTAAGCCCTCACAGCTGACCATTCCAAAGAGGGAATTTGCTTGTCAATTCCAGAAACACAAAAAAGCACTTAAGGCAAAAGGGGAAATCTGGCATGCTTCTTCCCTTCAGGTACCTGGGTATTCATTGGCCTACCCACATTGTTGTTTATTCACAATTGATTTAAATCACCATAATCAGTCAATCAGGCCTACAGAGCAAAATCATGTGAAAAGAAAGTATATCTGCTGGACTTAGCTGAAATACAAAACTGGTAGAAATAAAGAAAAATACACTGCAGCTAGTCTGGATGTACCATTGTCTTTATGTATGTTATCTTTCCAAATTCTCGTGCTTCCAATATATAAATGGAGAAATGAGCTCAGGGAGGCTAAATGTGTCTGCCGTCACACAGCTGAGAAGTAGCAGTGAAATTTACTTGCAGATTTATTTGATTATAGAACCTGTAATCATGATATTTTTATTACAACAAATTTAGAATGAAAAGTAGAAAACCTACAAGCTCCTACTCATTCAATTGTCAAAATCACCTAAGAAAGGAGAGGTTAAAGAGGAAGAAAATTAGAGGAGTCACTGAAGTGAACAATATCATAATAATACAACTGAACCTTCTATTGGTATAAGAAACTAAACTGAGAGTGCACAGATTATAAACACCCTTTTCATTTGCATAGAATTATTTGCAAAATGTTGTGGTATTCATTATCTAATTTTATCCTAATAAAACCTTAAAGCATTATATTCTCCCCTTTTGCAAATAAGTTAAAAGTGGCACATGAACTCAAAGAATGTATATAAGGCTATTACAGAAAGTAAATAGTTCTAGAACCCGGCACTCTCTCACGTGTTGAATCCAGAAAGACAATTTTATCACCAAATCAAAAATCCTCATTCATCAAATATAAAATTTATAGCAGTCCAGATCATGAGGATCTCTTTAAAAAAAATTCACTAAAATTCTTTTTAAGCTTTAGCTAGTTTAAAAGTTGGCTACATGAGACACTATGAAATTAAGTCTCATAATAAATTCTACCTAATATTTAAGAAAAGGAGGCCATCAAATCCTTTCTAACTGCTTTTTCTCTAAATCAGCCAGGAGCTATTTCTGTATTAAGTGACTTTCCCACATTAATTTTTGCCAACCCTTTACTGATTGGATAGGCCAATGCCCAGTCAGTAAGCTTTCATTTGGCAAGATATAGCCTCTAATTGACTTTGCTTAATTTGGCAAAGTGAGACAAAACTGCTTATCTCTTCTCCTCCATTTTAAAACAATCTCAGACAACCAAACTTTCTCATGTTTTTTTTTTTTTTTTTTTTTTTTTCCTTTCTCATCTCATTTTCTTTTCAGATTCTTTCTCTATGTGATTCACTTTTTCATTTATTGGTGTTTGTTGTTGGGAGAAGAAGGCTGCTGGGCTATAATGGAGAGCTCATATCTTTAGAGTCATACAGAAAACCAAATGTAAAAGCACTGTGACATTGCTTCTTAGTCATGCTATGCTGAAGAAAGGACCGAACCTGAGACACAGTTTTCTCATCCTACAGAATGACAGCAATAATAACAACTTCAAGGGAGATGGTAGAGAATGAAATTCCAAGTTTGTGCAACTAGAGCACAGAGCCTGGAATGTAGGAGCTACTTCAAAATTAAATTTAGTGCTGTAGATGAAAGAGAGCTGTCTTTCTAGATTAAAGAGTTGCTTTTCAACTTTGTGTCAATAAGTACTTAGCAGAAGGTTTGTGTCAGAGTGTTCTGCACTATTATGAGGAAATTTAATCTGTCCTTGAAATTAATAACAAACAATAAATAATAACATCTACATTTTTGTTCACACAATGCACCAGATATGTTGACATCATCTTTGAGAAAAGAAACTTTTCTTCTTCTTCTTTCTTTTTTCTTTTTGGCATAAGACATTGGCATATATCAGGAAACAGCTGAAAAATGCTGGGATTTTGACAGTTTGGGGCTGCTTGTCCTTGTCTTTTTATTCCTGTCACAATCGTTCTCAAAAATAGTCTCTTTGCAACAATGGAAAAAATACATAACCAGGTAGCTCATTTTCCAGCTCCTATTTTTCCCCATGAGTTCCAGAAAATTGGACCCTAGAGTCCTGGCTTTATCAACCACTAGTAATACTGCCATGGAAATACTATCAGACATCCCATCACTCAACCCTTTGTCAGGTAACAATAACAGCAGTGAACACATTCACTTAAATATAACTTGGGTCAAAGAAGATGTACGTAATGATAGTTAGGTAGTCAGCACCTTAGTAGAAAATCTGAAATAGAGTTGCCTGAGTAAAAGTTGATTATTTATATTTGCTCTAGTTTATGGTTCCCAAACTTGGTAAATAACTAGTTCAAAAGGCATTTATTTAAAGTAGTAGATATCTGATAGGATCTTTATTGAGTACAGTAGGATTTGGTAATTATGTAACACATGCGATTTTATTTTACTTCTTACAGCAAACAACTTGACAGCTTTTATTAGGAAAAATTACTTTGTTCCCCCAAATGTCTACTAGCCAGCCAATTTAACATCAACTGTTTCTTTATTGACTGTAACATCACTCATCAGCTTTAATACCAGTCCTCTTCTCTGCATCGCTATGAGAATACAGTAGTCATCTATCAGAAACAAAACTTTGCAGAAGCAAGAAATCAAAATGCAGTAACAGAAAGAAGTTGCTTGTAGAAAACCTCTTTTTAGCCTCCTGTTTAGATTTTTAAGGAATCAACTTTGCTGACTCCTTAAAAAATATGGCAACATGTTTACATTCTTTATTTGTTTTATGCTAGTTGGTTTCTGATACAGCAGCCTGTTTTAGTGTCTTTGCTTGTTCTTAAAGTGTGAACATGCAAATGATATGCTAGTCCTAGTGCTACTGAAGGTGCTGAGGTTTTTAAGCTAGGGAATCTGGAAAGGACTTTCTCAACAATAGGTTGAATATACTATTATATTATGGAATAAGTTATGCTGAGGTAACCAAAAAAAACCCTCTTTTCATGCCTGACTTAATTCAGTTAACATAATGTCCTCCAGTTTTATCTGTTCTTATACATGACAGGCTTTCCTCTTTTTTTAAGGATGAATAGTATCCCATTGTGTGCAAATACCACATTTTTTTCAATTCATTCATTGAGATACACGTAAGTTGATTCCGTATCTTGACTCTTGTGAATAATGCTGCAATAAATATGAGAGTGCAGAAATCTCTTTGGCATGTTTATTTTATATTTTTTGAATAAATACCCAGCAGTGAGATTGCAGGATCATATGGCAGTTGGATTTTTGATTTTTTGAGAAGCTCATTTATATATGGTACCTCAGAAGTTCAAATTTATAGAAACAGAGAGTAGGATCTTGGGTACCAGAGGTTGGGGTGGGGTGGGCTGGGGATTAGGGAGATGATCAAAAAATACAAAATTTCAGTTAGACAGAAAGAATTAGTTCAAGAGATCTATCATATATCACAGTGACTATAGTTAATAACAATATACTGTACACTTGAAAATTGCAAAGAGTAGATTTTAAGTGTTCTCACTACAAAAAGAAAGATACGTTTGTGAGGTTATGTATATGTTAATTGGCTTGATTTAGGCAGTCTACAGTGTATGTATATCAAGACATCATGCTGTCTACCATAAAACTATGCAACTTTTATTCTTCAATTAAAAAAAAGACAAAAGAAAAGAAAGCAATATAACAAATTCCTAGTGTTCTAAAGCAGTAATGATGACTTGACTCCAAGTATCAGGTAGATTGGACACCCACGGATGTCACTTACTCCCACAACATCCAACCTGAACCAGTCATTCACCCTCATCCACACGACAGCCAAAAAGTACAGTGCTGCCGTTTACCTCCAAGTGTGGAGAATCACCCATATCTGAATGATCAGAACCAATGATTTTTACACTAAGGAAATTATTAATAGTGCCAGATATAAAGTATAATATTTGTGAGTATGTTGAACTAAGGAAGTTAGTAGTACCTTTAGTCCATTGAGAAAATGTCTTCAGGGAATAATCCAGGATGGACAATGAGTTAATCACATTGCAGTTGACATTGCAGTTCTAATGTCTATCTTTTCCCAGTTCCTAATGCAACAAATGTTTATTTAGCACCTACTACATATAAGTCATTTACCAGATACTGTGGAAATAATTAAATTAAAAAGCAATGAATCTGGATTCAACTTTTATTTATTGAACACTTGTTAGGAATGGTGCCAGGTACTATTACGTGCATTATGTTGTGCATCCTCATAACAAACACGTGTACTTGGTATCATCATTCACGTTGGACAGACGAGATTGGTTAAGAACAGGTAGTAAACTTGCCTAGGCTAACACAGCCAGTAAGTGGCAGAGTTAATCAGTATACTCTGGGGGTCTTTCTAATGGCAATTCCAGGGCTGCTTCTGTAAAATATCTATTTACAGCAAAAAATGAGCCATGTTTATGCAGCATAATCTTTATAACTAAGATATTCCATACCCTAATTTGATTGTTGCACATGTTTGTTGGCGCCTCCTCTTCCTCACATCTCCCAAATGTGGACTTTCATTAGATTTCTTAGATTCCATCCATTTCTACAATGTTGCTGACCACATCTAAGAGAGTGTATGTGTGAATATCCATCTCTGACCAGCACTTCCTTTACCGTTTCCATGTGCCAAGTCCACTTTCAGTTTTGTTATCCCATTAGTCTTAATGTTTCAAAGGTAAATTTATATGTTCTTCCCTGAAACCCACATATTCCCCCTATTTATATTTTAGTGCTCTGTGTATTTTCTAGTTCCTCAGGCTTAACCCCATAGTGTCATCGTTGATTTCTTTCTCATCCCTTCATTCAATTTGTTAATATCTCATCCTTCACAGTGGCTGTTACCTTTTCCTCTACTCTGCCAACCTCCCTAGTAAAATTTTTCCCCTTATGGCATCAATTCCAAACTTTGGTGGTAGCTTTCACTGTCCCTTTCCTTTCTGCATGTCACTGTCTAAAGCTCCAATTAAACATATAGACATTTTACATATTTTAGCCGACCTTAAATTTTCTGTATACTTTAGCCCAATGTTCTTCATTCTTTTTTCTATGTCTCTTTTAAAAAGGAAAAGAAAGAAACATTTTTATTTTAGTTCAGATGTTCAATTTTTTTTTCTAAATACATCCCAGCATTTCTTGTCCCTATTCTTCTGATCATGTTGATTCTATCATCTAGATGGTCTTCTCATAACCCAATGCCTTTTAAAACTTTACCTATTGTTAGAGGCTGAGATAAATCCACTCTTGTTTTGTTTCATTTGGTTTAGAACTTTCTGTGTCCATCACTTTCACAGCTCAGTAAATTATTTCTTTCTTTGTGTTACTGTACGTTCCCTCTTTATGCATACCAATTCAAGAAGCATGTCATATTCTGCCTTGAACCCAAAACTTCCAGGCCAAGTTTTATATGCAGTAGGTACACTATAAACCTCAGTATATAGTGAATTAATTATTAAATTGATAGACTTTCTGCAGGCCAAATGCACAGAATCAATCAAAAAAATAAAGTGGATTATCTTTGACGTCAAAATCATTTCTAGGAGGTCCTAGAACAATATATTACAGCATAGAAAAATAGGAATTATTTTCTGCATGGAGTAGTGGTAGAGGAGAGGGCTTGTTAAAAGATCTGTGGTCTGTTCACAAAATTGAATTCCAAAACTTATTGGAAACACTGCAATATTTTTAGTGCCATGGTATATTATGCACAAATAGGTCAAGGGAAAAGGAGCAAGTTACAAAAGAATGTCCTTTTTTTTTTAATATGTGATAGATCAGGATTCTTGTTTTGTCTCTTTCTGGGCACTCATCCCCTTGGCGATCATATGACTTGCTTTGGTCAACAAAATGTGAGTGGAGGTGATGTGCGTTTTTCCAGGTAAAAAGCATATTCGATGTCATGTAAGACCCTTGGCTCCCTTTCCCTATTGCAGGGGTCCTGAAATGTGTGCCTCTGTGGTGGCATCATGAAAGAGTGGTGTATCCATCAGACCAGACCTCACAGAGACTACACTTTCACTTGTACTGTTTTTAATACCAAAATATTTTCTATCTATCTATCTATCTATCTATCTATCTATCTATCTATCTATAAAATATGCAGCTTAAAATGTCATAACCCAAGGGCAATAATCTTGTCAATGTCTATCTTACCTCCTGGTTTTAGGAGGAAAAGTGTGATAATCAAGAAATGTATAGATAGTTATAAAAAGGAACTCCAACTTTACTTAAAAAGGATAAGCTATATAAAGTAATTAAAAGCATATGCAGATATTAGTGCTGTGTAAGTAAAAACTGTTTGAAAACCATCCCAAGATGCGTACTCCTTGTTCAGCCATTTTCTCTGCCTCGGCTATACTGGGTCTATAGACCTACTCCCTCAGCACTTTGTAATCCCTTCAACATGTCATTTACATTATTAAATTTAACATGTTTAGTTGGCTTCTAGACATTAAGTCCTACTCTTATTCTTCTTGACATCTGACATAAAGTGTGGGTTTTGAAGAAGAGATATTGAGGGAATGAATGAAGAAATGAATGTAATTATTATGGTAATGAATGTGAAATATGTTTGGAAAATTATGAGAAAAATATAGCTTTCATTTTGTGAGCTGTTTTCCATTGTAAGAATTTGACTAGAATGTAAGCATAATGTTTTTGATATTTTGTAAAGGTAATTTTGAAAACCCTTTTTATGAAATAGAAAATGTTTCTTTATACTCACTTTGAAGCACTTGAGTAAACTGAAGACATATATCAGAGTGAATTGGCAAAAGTAATAGGCAATGCTACTAACAATATCACCTCAGGGGAAATATCTAGGGGAATATCTGAAATCCAGAGGTCAAAATTGTGCATAAATTCAGTATTTTATTAGAATCTTATTAATGTTTTATTATTTTATTTATGAGTATTTTATTAATATAAATAATATAATAATAAACCAGCAAGGGATGGTGGATGTTGTGACCTGTTTTGTTTATCTGAGATTAATAGGCAAAATAATAATATTGACATTAGTTCTAGGGAGTTTCAAAATTAATAATAAATTTAGTGGGTTTTTCATATTAACATACTTCTAGCAATAATCTGAAGCTTTCTGTATCTGATTTTTGTTTACTGTTGTTTGTGTTTTCTACTCACGAGGAATGTTTCATCAAATTCAATACCCCAGGCAACAGAATATATTGAAGGATCTATGGCAAATTTTAGATGAAATAGCTTGATCCAATGTGAGTCTCAGAAAATAATGCATATTATAAAATGGGAGAGAATGAGTAGCGATTTTATAAAGTATGAAAAGCCAGCTGGTCATGTAATCAGTGTGGAGGAACAACTGATTTTGAAAAGCTCTCAAATATGTTATTATATGCATTTGTATTTACTAAAACAAAATGGGCAAAAATGTAATATATCTGTGATTAATCAACATTAACATCTAAATCACAAATGTGCCTCCTTTTTAAAATTTCTATAAAACATGGGATGTGTATGGCTGGCCAATTGACATATGGTTTGTCTTCTTGTAGTGAGGGAGTTAGCCGTGTATCCTTAAATACGTGTTTCCAATTCTGTCCCTTACAAGCACCTAAAACCAGGTCACTCAGCACTGTCCCCAGAATGGATTTGCAATTGTTTACAAATGTAACATGTAGCCTCTAATATACTGCAGCTGTGGCTAGGATTTATGATTTTATATAATTCTTACTGAGTACAGTTGAAGTCACCTTTCCATTGCAAAAGACATCTTCCAATATAAAATTAGCTTTTATTTGTATGTGGTTGCTTCCACCTTAAAATATACCATATAGGTGGAGTAATAGGACCTGTGCCAAGCATCTGTGGAAAAAGCTGACTCTATGACCTGAAATGGTGGTAAGAACAATATCTATCGTTGAAGCTGATCCTTCTATGGTAAAAGGCTTAGTGGGCTCATCTGTACATTTTAAGTTGGCTCCTCATGTCCAGGGGCATCTCTTGTCATTGCTAAGTTTGTGCCCTGTTCAAAGGTATCTAGCAGAGGATGGAAGCTGAGAAACTAGCCACACTCTACTTTCCTGATACTACATCCTAGGATGACACTGTATTAGCAGTGAAAGGACTGTCATATTGTAATTTATGCTTCTACAAATTGGGTGACGTTTTGCATTTTATCTACTTGAGGAGGCATTTTTAAAATTTCACACCTACATCAATTTCCACACCTTCATTCCTTACTTTCAGCGAATCCTATAGTAAATCTAGTTTTACTTGCCTTGTAGGCTAACACCTACTCTGCTTCTTGGAGTTCCTCTCACTCATGAGTCAAGCGCGGTTTCCCATATGCCCCACTTTCTCAACTGTGTTACAGGAGAAACTTTCAGTCAGTCCCATCTGAATGTAAAACTTGCAGATAAGTGAAATTACTTGAGGTTTCTGGCCAGGCTGTCTAGAAACAGATAAACTTTGGAAGATTTATTTAATATTAATTGTAATGCCAACTTGAAAAGCCCATCCTAAGCAAATGAGGAGGCAACAATGAAGACCAAGTTAAAATAATCTCACGGACCATAGAACATTTTCGTTATCTTAGTATGCTGCCTGCTCTTTTAGTATTTGTTTCTTTATTATTATTTGATTCATTGACAAGTTACCTAATAGATTTAAGCTTCAATTTCCTCTTCTACAAAACAAGGACGATTGTCCCCAGCTTATAGGGTTAATAGGTAAAGTAAGACAATGCATGTCAGTGAGAAATAGAACATGGCACTAGGAGGTGCTCAATATGTATTCATTTTTCTTCCTTCCCTATCTGTACCACTCCAACATGTATATATTTGAAAATTTTTATTTCTGTTACCATTAGTATTAAAACTATAAACAACAACAAAAAGAGTCTCAGGGTAATAAAACTGTGAAATTCTCATTGTTACATATTCCCTGTGGTTGCTGACTTCTTTGCAAATGACTTCCAGTGGCTCTGAGATCATCCTCCTTTCTAAGTGTATTTCTGAGTGTCTAGTTTGTCAGATACTTTTGATTATTGCAATTGCCTTCTCCACCTGGAGAAATAATAGAGATAAGTCTAAGAGAGTAGGCTTTGCAGCCAGAATGTTTTGGTTCAAATTTCACTTCTTTCTAGCCATCTGAACTTGGGATGGATATTTAAATTGTCTCTATCTGGAGATTGAGGATAACATGGTATTTAGACTTTATACTGTTGTGACTATTAACTGAGATGGATGAAAAATGCTTAGTGACATGCTATGTACTAAACATTCTCAGTTGGTTGCTGTTACCATTTTTCTACCTCATTCCTCAGGAAAACCCATCTGTTCAATTGTGGAATTAAGTCTAAATTAAGAAATAATACTTGGTGTAAACTAGGTGACAAACATTTCCCAAAATGTATCCTATGGAAGAACAGTTAATAACTGTTACTCATTAAGGTTTACCCATATGCATACTCACACAAAAAACACATACACATCTGGGAGAAGATGAATGTATAAAATCACACAAAAAATGTTTATATATGCTGAATGAATTTCAAATCCTTTAATATGTTAATGTGCATTTGTAGATTATAGAGGCTGCAGTATGTCTTATAATAATTTACTTATGCTACCTTTTTTTCTTATAAACTATCTTTCATAAAATGTCTCCTAATCTTATTTATTTTTAATTTCTAATCTTACCCAATCTTCTTTTAACAATCAGGAATTAGTAAACTTGCATCTTTAAGATAAATTGCTTGACTTCCACACTCTTTTATTACTAAAAAGAACAGACCCAACATACTATGATAGCCAAAAAGCTCTATGGGCTATGAGATCATTTTAACTTGGCCTCCATTGTTGCTACCTCATTTGCTTAGGATGGCCTTTTCAAGTGAACATTATAATTAATATGAAATACATCAAAGTTTTATTTGTTTCTAGATAGCATAGCCAGAAACCTCAAATAATTTCACTTAAATACAAATTTCACAAAATAGAAAATAATAATATCAACCACTTAAATTGTATTTACTATATGCTGGGAATGTACATATATTAACTCATATAATGTACTATAACTCATATAGCAGTGCAGTATTTAATTTTTATTCCTGCATTATTTTGCTTAGGGTAATGGACTCTATTATATTAACTCATATGATTTTCACCAACCCTTTTGGCTATTTTATTCCTATTTTACAGGTGAAAAAAACTGAATCATAGAGAGGTTAGGTAATTTGCTGAAAGTCACACACTGCTCTTAATGTAGTTTTTCTTAGTTTGTAACCATGAAGTCTGATTTTAAACCCAAGGTCTTAATAAGTACACTTATGCTGACTTTCAAAAAATAATCTTGAAATTAAAACCATAACAAAAACTACTAGTTTCAATGAGCTTCTATGGAAGTCAAGAGCAGTGCCATTTATTAATGAAATTATGACAGGGCTACCACATATTTCTGTAACTGAGCACAGTTTAGAATGTTCCAACATATGATATTGTCAAAAGAGAGTACACCGATTGTTCTACTTTGGTCAATTTTGCTGTCTATGTAGCTTTATTTGACTTCTTGCTCCAATTTTTAACCTGTAGAAATGAGTAAGATATTGTATACTGGGAGCTGAAATGGTGAAGTGCAGTGATCTTTAATCATATGAACAGAGTTCAGATTTCAAATTCCAATACTGCAGATAACTGCCTGCATGCCTTTGCCATTCAACTGGTTTTATGTGCAGTTTCTTCATCCATAAAGTTAGGATAATAGTTCAGCTCTTGGACATTCTAAGGACTTGAATTTACAACATTAAAACCTGACCCAAGTGGGAAAGCTGCTTGAAGTAACCAGTGTCTTTCTCCAAAAACAAAACTGTATTCTGCTCTTTTACTCTGCTAGTCTGAGAAAACTATGGCTCACAAAGACCCCCTACCTTTCCTCGCTGAAATGTGAGAATGTGCACTCAAGCAGGGAAAGAAGTACCATTTTTTAAACAGCTTCTGTCAGCCAGTTAGAGAAAAGGGGTGATGTATAGAGAATGTTTCTCATCACTTTCGTTGTTTTACAGATTCAATTTTAAAGATAGCTATGAAAGAGAATTGCAGATAACATATGTATCTCAATTTATATCTTAGTAACTTCTCCTGTTGTTCTATATGTCTGACCAGTGCCCAATTCTACTAGTGTACCATAGAAGAAATAACATTATTGCCTGTATGATATTTCCTCCATTGTTAAAGATGGTGTTTATGCTGGTATGTAATCAGAAGGGTCAATCCAAACTCTAATGCTGTAAGCCTACTGAATATTAGTTGTGTTTCAAGGTCCCCTCAGATGTGGATATAGGGCAAAGGAATACATGCAATTCATATAGAATGGGAATAGATGAGTTGATCCCAGCAATGTCAACACCTAAGCATGAGAGATGATTGGATATAATGGCAAGAGAACCACTGGCTTTTTGATAGGAAAAAAATACATATGACCCTTGTGCTTTAATATATTCAATGTCAGAGGTCTGGGTAGATAGGGATAACGGCAATTTAAATCATTCAAACTATCATGTATATATGTATTTATCCATGAAGGAGGATGCATTTTGGTTGTATAAATTAATGCCATTGATAATAACTCATGTCAAGACTAATTATGGCTAATTATCATGTAACATATAATGACTTTAACGTTTAACTGTTTCAGATGAATATTGATATGTTTTATGCATTAGGTTAATAAAATCTATGCATATTATCTCAGTCCTCATTATTTTATCAAATATCATGTTTGCTATTTATGCCGTCTGATATATAGAGAAGGCACCACTGTCTAGTCTTCTGTATTGAAATACAGTTGGTGATTATGAGTAATGAGAAGGGATAAGACTACATTCATGTCAGTAGGGCTGATCTATTTTCTGTAATGTTACATTGCCAGTATCAGAGATGACATGCAGGTATGTTGTGGATAATGCATTCATAGATTCTGAAGTAAAATGTGGAATAATTATGGATTCCTGACAGACATTTCCAGACTCCAGGAAAAAGTACTGAAATAGTCTATACTATGCTCCATCTGTGGGATATTGGGTACTTTTATCTTATTTATATTTAACTGTGGTTTTCAGATTTAGCATTGATAAAAGAAAAGAAAGAGAATATATAAAGTTAAGTCCATTAAAGTGAAAGAATTTCTCTACTATTTGAGGTATCAGTGTGAGACTTCATACATACAGGATTTTTTTTTTTTTTTTTTTTTGGAGCAGCAAAATGACAAAATATCTCACCTATGCCTCTTTCCTCTTTGAAAATTGTGCATAGTTTTCCATTTTTTTAAAAAAAATTCTATGCTGGCACCTTAAGGTTGTAATACCCTGCTTGGAAGTTTATTATTATTGTAATGAATCCTAAAACAGCATATAGGACATTTTAAAGTGTGAGAGACCTTTATGCGAGAATGGAAAACAAATCAGTAATGCTAATATTTTTGCATTTGAAGAAGTCCACACTTGCTAATGCATAAAACCTGGCACTTAGTGTAAGAGTGAAACAAGGATGAAAGCTTTTCACTGTTCGTTGTCAAAACATTTTTTGAAATTCTTAGGCCTGGAAAATTAGCTTACTGTCATCACAGCAGTATTTTGCCATGAGAGCCATTCTTTTAATTCCTTACTTCAATTCCTGTTGAGAAGTCAAGCTCTGCAGCATCTTGTTTTACATAAACTAAACATGATTATAGATATGGTATGTCTCCATATGACAGATGTGGGTAATGTCAGAAATGGGAAATAAGATAACGTGTTTCGCTGAACAGTTGCCCTGCCCCATTTCAGAAAAAAGAAAGAAAGAAAGAAAAAAACAGACTGTTGTTTATGTATTTCTAATGATTTTAATGTTGCTCTGGTTTCTTAGATGGATTAATTAAGACTTAATGATTGTTTAGGAAAGAAGGAGCATGGAATTGATTTTCAATGCCTTTTCTTCAAGTGGCTCTATGAATTGGGAAAATCATGTCAAATTTATATTAAAGACCTTCTCTTCTCATTCAACATCCAGTGATTCTGACTTGTGAGTAATTTTATATTAAAGCCATCATAATAGGTCTCTTAGGGCTCAGAATTTACTACAAATATTTATATATAAAGAAAGAAGGGAAATATTTTAAATAAATATGGACAAAGTGAAATAATAAAACCAAGGCAGCACTTAGCTAATCCTACACTTCTGGAAACTTTAAAAATATATTTTATTTTATTTTTTTTAGCGTTGATTTTGGATTCAACAGGTACATGTGCAGGTTAGTTATGTGGATATATTGCATGATACTGGGGTTTGGGGGTACAGATGATCCTATCACCCAGGTAGTGAACATAATACCCTATAGAGATTTTTTAGCCCACTCATCAACCTTTCTCTCCCTGCTCTAGTAGTCCCCAGTGTCTACTGTTCCCATCTTTATATTTGTATGTACTCAATGTTTAGCTCCCACTTATAAATGAGAGCATGAAGTATTTACTTTTCTGTTCCTGCATTAATTTGCTTAGGGTAATGGCCTCCAGTTGCATCCATGTTACTGCAAAGGACACAATTTTGTTCTTTTCATGTCTGCATAGTATTCCAAGATGTATTAAATTTTGTTTATCCAATCCACCATAGATGAGCACCTGGGTTGATTCCATGTCTTTGCTATTGTAAATAGCGCTGTAATGCACTTATGAATACATATGTCTTTTTGATAGAACAATTTATTTTCCTTTGGATATATACCCAGTAATGATATTACTGGGTCAAAAGGTAGTTTTAAGTTCTTTGAGAAATCTCCAAACAATTTTCCACAGTGGCTGAACTAATTTGGATTCCCACCAATAGAGTATAAGCATTTCCTTTTTTCTGCTGCCTTGCCGGCATCTGTCATTTTTGGACTTTTTAGGAATTGCCATCCTGACTGGTAGTATAAGAAAATGTTGCATTGTGAGTTTGATTTGCATTTCTCTGGTAATTCATCACGATGAGGATTTTTCCATGTTTGTTGGCCACTTGTATGTCATCTTATGAAATGTGTCTGTTCCTGTCTTTTACTCATTTTTTAATTTGATTATTTAATTTTGCTTGTTGATTTAAGTTTCTTGTAGATTCCAGATATTAGACTTTTCTTGATGCATAGTTTGCTAATATTTTCTCTCATTTTGTAGGTTTTCTGTTTACTCTGTTGATAGTTTCCTTTCCTGTGCAAAAGGGCTTTAGTTTAATTAGATCCTATTTTTCAATTTTTGTTTTTGTTGCAATTGCTTTTGGGGACTTGACCACAAATTATTTGCCAAAGCCAATGTTTAGACAGGTATGTCCTAGGTCTTCTAGGATTTTTATAGTTTGAAGTTTTACATGTAAATCTTTAGTCCTATCTTGAGTTAATTTTTGTACATGGTAAAAGGCGGTAGTCCAGTTTCATTTGTCTGTATATGGTGGGCCCATTATCCCAGCACCATTAATTGAATAGGGAGTCCTTTTCCCATTGCTTATTTTGTCAACTTTGCTGCAGATCAGGTGGATGTAGGTATGTGACTTTATTTCTGGGCTCTCTAGTCTGTTCCATTGGTCTGTATGTCTGCTTTTGTACCAATACTATGCTGTTTTGGTTGCTATAGCTTTATAGTATAGTTTAAAAATCAGATAATATGATGTCTCTGGGTTTGTTCTTTCTGCATAGGATTGACTCAGCTATTTGGGTTCTTTTTTGAATTTTAGAATAGTTTCATTTTTCTATTTCTGTTGAAAATGGCATTGTATTTTGAAAGGAATAATGTTGAATCTAATATTTTATACAAAATTTAAAATTTGCAATTTACATAGGACAGATTTTGGCAAATAATAACTACAGGTAATTTTGACCATAATATAATATGACTTAAACCATTTCCAAATTTTCTTAGCAGAAAAATCACATCAGTGATGCTTTTAGAGGAGTGTTTGGGGGCAGCTGTATAATTAATGGATTGGTCTACAATGTTCTGTTAAGTTAGGCTTTCTTACCTTTTCTGAATTCAGTAGTTACATGTATGATACCTAAAATTTATTAAAGAATAAGAGAAAAAGATCTGCAATTATATATCCAAATGGACATTTTGCTCAGAAATGCATGCTTATTTATTGCTTGACACACAGCAAGCTAGTGTTTCTTAGGTCAATATTTACATGAGGAATAGGTGGTTTGGTAGACACAGCTATTCCCTTAAGCTCTACAGTCAACTTTTTACCTCTTTGCATGGGACTCTGGCAGAAAATACATTATATGGCTTCTTCCTTTAATCAGTACTTCCTTCATTTTTGACCTTGTGGACAGAAGTCAAGTGTAGGCCAAAATGTGCAATCTCATTATAAACTCTAAGTTATCTATGCTCATAAACACCTTGTACTGTACTACGACTCTGAAGCCGAGGTCATTTGGAGTAGTCTTTTAAAGGATCCATTAATAATTTCCAGAGGGGAGAAAAAGGGCAGGTTCTGGTAACCAACTTCTTTTGAACTTGTTTCTTAATGATGATGCTACTTTTGAATAAACTGGATCCTTGCCTTGCTTCTGCAGGAAAATGAGAGATACATATTCTTATTTATGAAGAATATATGGATTTACAATAATGATCTGTAACAGTCTTATTAATAAATGACCCTGCTTTCTAACCTTTGCAAGAAAATGTCCAAATCAAGATTGTAAAAATATATTATTTGGGGAAATATTTTCTGTCTTTTAATTGATGTGCAGTTGACAATTCTAAACAACAATTATTTTGAACAAACTTGAAAACGTTTAGACTATAAGATTTTGTGATACCGATCAAAAGGAACAAATATTTAAAATTTCTATTTTAGGAAGGAATATTTATAATCTCATTTGAAATGTATATGTTTATATTTTCCACATATAACTCTACTTGCTAATATTTTCAAAACAATTTAAAAATCAACTTTCAGTACTGGATAGTTCAGTAATGAATTGGTCAGTAGAGGGATATATTTTAAATATAGTAACTGAAATAATTAACTCTTCTCAATGATACATTTTCAAATAATTCTCCTTTTATTATTGGGACATCCCAGTCTTGCCAGAGAGACATAAATGATTATTTTATGAAAGAAGAGAGTTAAAGGATTATCTCAAATTATGCAGTAGTTAATACTAGTACTTGAATACCTCTGATAAATTCTAAATTCCAGTTCAAATCTTACATATTTTATAATCTATGCATTTTTAAAATTGCTCATTAAATTTTTCCTGTTGAGAAGTCAAGCTTTGCCATTATTTGTTTTACATACACCAGGTATAATTATGGAAATGATGTATGACAGCAGCGAGTAATGTCAGAAATAGAAAATGAGGCAACATTTGCCTCTGGACGGTTACTCTATCACGTGTGTGTGTGTGTGTGTGTGTGTGTGTGTGTGTGTGTGTGTATGTATTTTGTTTATGTATTTTGTTTATATATATAAATGTCCTTTGGTGTAGATTTTTGTAAGATGAAAATTACTGTTTAAGATATTACATGGTGATTGATACACTAATATTTTATATTTCACTAAGAAAAATACTGCCAATCAAAATATGTCATCGATTGTAATATGCTATTCTGTTTCCGAGTTAACATGTAAGTAAATTTGCATACTAGATCCAGCTAAATGTAACATGATAAATCCTGCTTTCTACATTTAGAAAATCATTTACTTTATTTATTCTAGTTCTTAGTTGATTTTTTTTTATTTAAATGTATACTTTAATCTTTTGGGCTGCAAGGGAGTATTTTGCTATTTACCATAAAATACATTAAAATACATTAAAATATGGATCAAATGAAAATATTTGACTAAAATCAACCAAAATGAAGTTGTTAAAATCATCATGCATGGCTTTCTTTTTCCCAGAGGTTTTAAAGAATTACCATTGCAGATTTTGCCCTTCAAGAATTGCCATGAATCAATATACATCCTTCACCACAGTGTTTGAGACCTGAATAATTATAATTCTATATTTTGTTGATCAAATTCTACTGAATGACTAAGATACTTGATGAATAAGCTAGTCTGGCTAATTCCAAATTGTCTCAAGTTCTTGATAGTAGAATGAATAAACACTAAATCATAAGTCAGTCAAATTTAGATTTTTGACACTGTTATTTAGAACAAAATGTTTTAAATATGGAAAGTAATAAGCAGATTTTAAAAAGTGAAATAACAGTTACTGGGATGGAGATTCCTACTATGCTATATGAATATGCTCAGTTTTAGTGAGAAGTATATTTTGAACTGTCCATAATTCCCAGATAAAACAATCAAGCAATTTCTTGTATGGTCTTGTAGATACTGTCCTTCCCTCTCTGCATGTGTTGGCATATCTTGCCTTATGAAAAATAGATCTAAATAATAGACTATTTCATTAATCACCTTAAATTTTAAATACTTTCCCAGCATATTTTAAATTACATTATACGTTTGAATCAGAAGGTTAGTAGCTCTCACAGTCAGATGTCTGATGGTTCTACCCTTGAACTAAAAGATTTTACAAAGTTTTCTGGATGTCCCCATGCCCCTCACCTAGTTTATTTAATATATGTAGAGAAGTTAGAATTTGGCCCGGTACAATCTTAATTCCAGATATTGGGAATTATTTAAATTGCTAACTTTTCAATGACTACTTTTTTAATAGTAGTTCAATTGACTTGGAAGTTATACCTTATTCTATTGTATGACTCTTCAGTATTGCCTACTTTTAGCAATATGCAGGTCTACTTAATCACCTAGATCATGATCATGAAATCACAGCAAATCTTTTTAACTCAGTTGACCTCAACATTATTATGATATTCTTCTAATCCTTCCTGTTGCTAACCCCACCCACCATTATTACATTTTAAGGTATTACTACAATAATTCAATCTTATGATAGCCATTACTGTGTCAGAACATTTTTTTACAGACTTATATGCCATACTATTTTAAAACAGAAAAGAAGGCTATCATATACAAGATCTTTCACATTACTAACTTATATTATCATAAATACTATCATAGCTAAACGTTTTTTGTTTTTACTTGAGATATAATAAACAAAATTTTGAATAAAATGAAATTCATCATTTTATTTCAATTTATTTAATTATTTATTTATTTATTTATAGACTGATTCTCATTCTGTCACCCAGGCTGCAATGTTTGGCACTACCATAGCTCACTGCAACCCAAACTCCTAGGCTTAAGCAATCCTTCCACCTCAGCCTCCTGAGTAGCTGGGACTATAGGGGCACCATGATGCCCAGCTAATTTTTTTAATTTTTATAGAGATAGGGTCTCACTATATGGTCCAAGTTTGTCTCTGATTCCTAGCCTCAATTGGTCCTCTTCTCTTGCCTCCTAAAATTCACCACTTTAAAGCATACAATCTATTGTTAGTAGTATATTCAGAAGGCTGTGCAGCTATCACCACCAGAATATTTCCATCACCCCAAAAATTCCAGAATGTTTCCATCACCCAAAAAACAAATACCATATCCATTCATAGCTAAACTTTAGTGAGTATATTTTGTGATTAGCTATTATACTGGCCAGCTTATGTATATTATACCAGACTGATAACATCCAAAGATGTAGATAGGAAATATGTTTCTCTCTATTTTATAAAAAAAGGAAACTAAAATAAAGAGAGGTTGATTAGTTTTGCTAAATGTCAATAATACTTGACTACTGTCCCCACCTTGCAGACATTTTGTATTCAATAAAACTCCAGTTCCTTTATCTTCCTGAAGATGAAATGGACCTAGAGTCACCTTCTGCCATATAGACAGAAAAAAGACTAATAAGCTATGGGACTCACATCTGCCTTTCTTCATCTTTATACTTCAAGAATGTATATCTTGAATTCTCTAAGAGGATCCTAAAGCTAAATCATTTGTCTTGTTGTCCGATCATAAGTCAGAAGATGTGTACTTGGGGTCCATAGACATGAAAGTCTTATATATTGAAGAATTGTTTCTAATAGAGGCATATTCAGTTCTTTCAGCACAGCTGGAAATTCCAATTACATTTTCCTATGAAAAGCCATGGTGTTTAGGTAAAGAAGAAATTTCCTACTGGTGCAACACACTTTGGTAGGTATAAAGTTCATTTTGTAAATTGTCATGAAGATATAATCTAGCCTGATGCTCTTGCAAAGAAAAAGATAGATGTCTCTAACAGCAAGTTTGCAAATAATGTTTTTTCTTACTGCAAACTAGATATTAGTTTGTAATAAATATTAGTTAAATAAGTAAATTCGTGAATGGATGAATACATAAATAAGAAGTTGAAGTTGCCTATACTGTCATAAAGTAATTCATCCTAAGTATGGCAAACATATTAGGACACATAAATGAAATGCTTGATTTTATCTTGGGAAAACTTATGCTTTGTCAAAAACTAGACCCTGTATGAATAGTCTGCAAAGTGATTATACTTACATGAGAAGTATTACATTGAAATCTCAATCTTACAAATTTTCCATAAGGACAAGTTTACATTTTTAGATAAAGTTACCGTGATACTTTCTATTTTCCCTCACAGTAAATGTCTGTTGGTTTGTAGAGTGGTGCCAAGTGCTTCCCATAATAATTGTTGCAATACTAAACACTCATATTCTATTAGTACATTCAGTTATAAAACATTGAAGCACCCGGTTCCACCTACAAAGCAAGATGAACACTTAATTTCCTTTGGGTGCTCTGTGAAGGGATGTTTTGGAGAGTTCTCGTAGCACTCCGGAAGATCAGTTATTATAATATTAGTCTCTTAGTGTTGCCAGATTTCTTCCTGGTCCCACTCTGCCTGACAACAGTTTGCTTAGGTTTGATAGGAGGCTGTAGTTGTAGTGATATAATGGATAAACTACTCTCTGAAGGATCAATATTGAGAACAGAAGTTGCCCACATCTTCAATAGATAGTGTAAAAACATACTTAGCCTTATTGGAACATCTAGTAACAGTATTTGTAGGTATTACTTTTATGTAAATTCACAATTTTAGTGGCTTAAAATTCAATCCTAATGCTATCTTTGTTCCAAAGTGAAGATGAGCATTTCCATTTGGGAGAAGAATTTTAAATATAAAATGAGTGCAATATGCATATGTGTATGTATAAAGTTTAAGAAAAGCAACTTTTGCGAAGTCTTTATTATGTATATTACACTACTTTTCAGTTTCTAAATAAAAAGAAAACTCTAAAACATATTTGAGAAAAATCAAGTATTGTTTGATTCTTTGCTTTTGTTTTCTTTTCTTAAAAACATTTCCTCCAGAAATTTGTAAAAGGCTTATAGCAGATTAGTTCAATGGTCAGCAAATGATATTGCTGAAGCCAAAATTAAGTTTGAGTCCAAAATCACAGTCTTAGTATTTCCTAAAAGTGGAGACTGCTATAAACTTTTAATTAATTCATTAAACCTTATAGATCAGTTTTATAGATGGATACACATATACACAAAAGGCATTTAAATTGTAAATAGTAGAGCAGAGATTTGAACCCATCTCCTAAAATGAAAGCAAATTATCAAAGAAAAGTTGCAACAGGGAAGTTGTGTTTGCATTTTTGTTTCATTTATCTTAAACAAGATAGAATAAAGAATGGATTAGAGAACTCTTCCTAGGGCTGCAGTTGATCACTACAGCATTGCCTATATAGTTAGACATACGACCTGCACACTTGAACTTAACCTCAGTCCTCACAGTCTGAAAGGAACACTTTGCTTGCCTAAAATGAGAATCACAGCATTAAAAGTATTTGTCCCAGTTTATAACAGCTGGAAAGGGACAGAGATTTCAAGTCAAGCACAGACCTATCTAATGTGAAATATATTTACTTTCCACTTCATACCACTGAGACAGGAAGTAGTTTGAACTAGAGCTTAAGGGACTGAGCTCCGGGTCATGGGAAATTTTCCTTCAGTGGTAATCACGGTGGCTGAAAAGGAGAGGATAGTTGGGTTGCTCTAGTGTTGATAAATGATATGGCACTGTGGGAAGCATACTCCCAGGCAGCGTAGTACTGATAGGGAATCAGTCATATACTATTTTATATGGAGGATCACATGCATCTAAAATTGCAAATAAGGCTACAGCACTGTTACACAAATGATATATTTAGGATTTTTACTATTAGACTTTGCATTTTCACTATGAAATTCACTCATTTTTAGCCCTCATTATGTGCCTCCAATATGCCAAAACCTTTATCAATTCTCACACATTTATAGTCAGATCAAAGTATTTTTCAGTTATCCTAGCAACTAATTTCTATATATTGAATTGAATTGGTCATATAGTCATTACATTGCACCACCCCTGGTTGCTTCATATACTGCTAGGATTTTTATGTTGTTTTTAGCCATTTAGCCTCATATCATATTAGATTTCATGGATCAGAGACTTTCATAGAGTAGGGTTGGCAGTTCATCACACTGCCCTGAAATATACTTGAAAAACATTTACCAACGTTACAGGTGACCTCTAAGAAAACTGATAAGACAGAATGTTTTTACCTGAAAAATAAATGGCAAAATGCTGGTTTCACCTACTTGTTTTTCACCTGGGGAGTTGTTGCTAAGCAAATAGCCATCTTTGCCTGTGTGCATGTGTGTGTGTGTGTTGTGTATGTGTCTGTGTATATGTGTGATGGTGGTGGGAGGCATGCAGAGATGGGCACCAATATTCTTCATTAGTCTATCACTTTTCTTTTCTGTCTCTTGTTTCCTGAGATTGAGCTTAAGATCAGCATCTCTTTCCCTTTTCTGCTTACATCTCTTATGACATATTGTGCTGCCTGGAGTCTTATTTCTCATCACAAAAAGATGAAATGACCAACAGAAACAAGGTTTCTCAGTGAAGAACTCAATCTATCTGTCACAGGTTTAGGATCCTGAAAACTATTCCTATTGCTTAAAAAATATTTCTAGCGGTTGTATATAAATTTATTACCTCTTATATTCAAAATTATTTTGGCCAGGTTCACCATGATGTCAGTATTATCAGGAACTTCAAGCTCATTGGTTATGTTGGCCCCACTGATGTAGTTTTTTAAAAAAAATTCTTGCCACATCAGTTGAAAAGGCTGTTATGTCCTCAAAATTGGTGTATACTTATTTATAAACTACACAAATATTATGCATATAATACTGTACTAATTTTTTTACATTATTTTACTTACACAAATATAAATTTTAAAAGAGAATGAAGGAGAAATTCAAATATTTTGTAACCATTCCTAATGAATGCTCATGTACCAGCCCACCATACCACACACCCAGAGGGCATCGTTTGCTTTAAAAGACATTGATATTTATTTCTCTGGACTATTTCCAATCATGATATGGTTTATATCTGTGCACCTTCATGCTATCAACCTGTGTGTTTTTATCTAAGAGAGTTGAGACTCCTATTGAGATTTTCTATGTATGCTAGGGTTTCTGTGAGATTTATGTATTATATTTTAAGCATGCTGTGTTGAACTAAATAGGAACCAGAAAACTACAGCCTGTAAACTAAATTTGGTCTACTATTGAATTTTGTAAATAAAGATGTAAACACAACCGTGACTGATGTTTTACATATTATCTAAGGTTATTTTCATACCACAAGTCAGAGTTGCAAAGTTGTGTGTCTTGTAAAACCTAAAGAAAATTATTATTTAGACTTTTACAGAAAGTGTTTGTTGACTCCAAAACTCAATAATCAAGTGTTCTTTCCAGCTAGTGATATTTATAAGGAAATTAATATCGATATCTAAGAACTCCATCCAGTAAACACTGCCACACCGACTCATGCAAAATAATGTGTGAGTGGGTTACAATTCTGGCATAGTTATAAATATATGATAAACAAAAACTGGTTTTATCATGGATTTGATTTTTTTTTACCTTCTATCATTTTATTTATAGTATAGATTCCTATATTTTCTTCAGTTCCTCTCACAATATAACAGATATACAGTTTGGTGTACCTTATTATTTGAAAGTTAGCTACAGATTTCCAACATAGTAACTAACATTGTAGAAGGATTTATATTATATTTGGAGAAACAAAATTTAAAAATATGCTTTCTGTACTTCAGAAAAGGTAGCTACACATGCAAATATTATAGCTGATATAATCACTCAACTTTTTTCTAACAAAACAATACTTAAAAAATTATGGAACATTATAATATTTTACTGTTTTTACTTATTTCACTTAGTACTTATAACCTAGGAGATAGTTACAATGCCTATTATTAACTGTGCTTCTAAAATTAGGATACGGAGGCTTAGGAGATTTTAGGAAGTTTGAACGATCTGTCTAAAGTCACATGGTTATTAAGTGACCAAGTATGACCTTGAACCTAGTTCTCTATTCAGCCTTCCCCAACGCCAGGGCTATAAACTAGTGCAGACAGGGACTGGTGTGTTAGGAACTGAGTCACATAGCAAGAGGTGAGTGGTAGTGAGTGAGCATTACTGCTTGAGCTCCACCTCCTGTCAGATCAGCTGTGGCATTAGATTATCAAGGAAGCATGAACTCTATTGTAAACTGCATACGTGCGGGATCTAGGTCGCATGCTCCTTATGAGAATCTAAAGCCTGATGATCCTCATCCACCTCTGACTCCTTCCATAGAAAAAGATTATCTTCCACAAAGCTCATCTCTGGTGCCAAAAAGGTTGGTAATCACTGCTCTACATGACTGTAGATTACTGTTGGCCTGGTGTTGACCCATTTGTGAGGGCTTCTTCTATGTCATCTTCCACTGTTAAATAACCTGAATTTGCATTTATATAGTAAGTTCTCATTAAAACTTTATGCTTTTATTAAAATGCGTTTTGCAGACATGAATTTGCTGATAAAAGTTAGCTCCCTAACAGTTTATACGGGCTTTGAGAAGCAAATGATTCAGAAGTATTATCTATTTCTCTTTACAACAAGCATTGTGTATCATGTGATGCCCTTTTCATATAGCCACATGTTGAAAATCTAATCTGTGTATATGAAAATCTACATAGGCATTGAGAATGCTTAAGACTTATAAGACGAGGCACCTGCCTATAAAAGGACTTCTAATCCAAATGGAGACCAAATTTAATATGATGTAAAAAGACAAGCTATTACTATAAGATATCATGTATGAGTGAGTTAGATAGGCTGTATCATAAGAAATCATAAGAGAACAATTTCCGGGGACTAAGAGGGTCAGGGAAGTCTTTAAGGATAGGGTATATTTTATAGGGTACAGAATATCATCATAAATAAAGAAGCAGAGAGAAGAAGGAAAAAGGCATTATAGGTTTGGGATTTATTTATATAGGTTCAAAACATCAAATAAGAAAGAATTGAAGAGAGAGAAAGTCTTTAATGTTGATTTTTGAGTCTTTGTTGTGGCTGTTGTTTTCTTAAAGTAAAGACTGTCGTTTAGTTTCCTTTTGAATAATCATCAATGTGAACAAATAATGGAGTTTTGCCATTGCCAAATCAAAAAAAATATATATATATTGTGTGTGTGTGTGGAGGAGGAGGAGGAAGTGTAGAAGAAAGGGGTGTGCTTTCCTTCCTAGTACAGATTCCCTTCTTTAATGAAATACTCTCTCTCTCATGGTTAAATAAACATCAAGCAACATATTTAGTTTGCCAGCTGTTCTTAAGTCCATGTATTTAAGTGCACTCTTAGGGTTCAGGCATCATTTTTGTGTTACTTTTTGGCCTTATAAGCTCTCAAATGCTCAAACTTGAAATGCATATAAAATTGATATAACTTCACCTCTCTGCCTCTTTCCTTCTCTCTCTTTTTCTGTCTTGTAATTTGTAATTCACAGTACTTGCTAATTTCCGGTTGATAGAATTGTTTGCTGTCAAATCCTGTAGTCATAGAAATCAGTACATCCACACTCTACAACATATTCAGTGCACATGCCTTGTCAACGTCAAAGCAGCAACTCTTATGTAGGATGATTGCTCTTATGATATGCTGTACATCCTGACCACATTTGGGACATCCCTAAGTCACAGGTCAAATGTGTCAATTCATTTGATAAGTGTGAAAAAGATGATGAGAGATAATACTAAACCTGTATCAACTATGTTTGCAACTTTTAACATTTATTATTCTAACTTAATTCAGTAATTCATTCCAGGAAAGTAGATTTGTGAAATTGCTTAGAAGATATATGCTATCATTGAATATTGGATTATAATGAAGAGGTTCATTTTGTATGGAGCCAACACATTTGCATCTTCCATACCAAGTCACCTACACACAGATTAATTGTTAATATTTTAAGGAGATATAACCCTTATATTCAGCCCAATTAAAGTAGAATAAACTTAGCTTCTCCTAAATCTCTCTGTGGCCTAAGTGTAAAATTTTTAGTTAATTACAAAACACTGATTGTGACTGTATTACACTGTAAATAATCAGATGAGACGTATATGACTGCATTATACCGTAATCAGATGATTAATAAGCACTCAGCTATCTTCATGACTAAGAACAAATTTAAAACCTGAATAAAATTGGTGAATTTAGAAACTCCATCTATTTGTGACACCAAAAACATCACAACCAATACTATTTCCTTATATCAAAAATATAATAACACCCCTGTCTTACTTTACCCATTGCTTGGGGTGCTATCACAAAGCACCATAGACTGGGTGCTTCATAAACAACAGAAATTTCTTTCTTATAGTTATGAAGACTGAAAGTCTCAGATCAGGGCCCTAGCATGGTTTGGTTGCGGTGAGGGTCCTCACTTGGCTGACAGATGGCCGTCTACTCACTTGGCAGAAAGAGAGCAAGAGAGCTGTGAAGGTTTCTTTTATTAGGGCATAAATTGCAGTTATGTGGGCTCCACCTTCATGACCTGATTGCTTCCCAAAGGCTCCACCTCCTAGTATCGTCACACTAGAGGTTAGGATATCAACACATAAAATTTGAGGAGACACAAACCTTCAGTCCAATTGTAATCCCCATTGCCTTTTTCTTTGTAATTGATTACAATCTTTAAAACACAGTCTTCAATGTCGAGGTAACTAATTATTGATGTGTATCAGAATCTTGAACAAGCACACTGCTGTATTACAGTACTATTATTTTGAAAGTTATTAACTTCATAATATTTAAAATAATGTCTGTAAATTTAAGAAGTAATATTTATTTCAAAGAATTATCTAGAAGCATGCTTATTTATCCTTATGCCTTAACTATAAGATGGACATCGCAGGTTTTAAAAAAGGAGAAAGAGAAATATTCTTAGTAGATATTCCATGCAAGTTATTTGGGTGTTATAATTTAAGAAATATTATAATTTACTCAAATGATGTATGTATAGTCTTTTAAAATAAGAGATAATTGTTCCTGAAAGTAAGTGAGAAACAAATATATGGTCATGATTTATTTTAATTGTTATCAGATGTATTTGTTCCAATACTTATATAATGTTTTTAGAATATTCATACCAATAACAGTATGTCTCAGAATGTCTAACTTGCCAGAAATTTAATATTCAGAGTGGTAGCTTTTTAATGCTCAAGAAGATAAAATGCTCAAGATTTAATGCTCAAGAAGATAAAAGAAAATATCACTTCTCTTTGCCTCCCTAGCTAAGGCATAGGAACCCCTATAAAGAAAATAAAAGGGGTTATTTTCATTTTTTGAAATATATATAATGTGTGTGATAATGGACTTTATCTGGCATTTTATATTGAGATAAAGCAAAGCCTTTTATGTTAACTGCACTATTGTTTGTATGTAGAACATGTTTCTTAACGGTTTCAAATAAATATGAGTCTTCTGAGAGGCCAGGGCTAGGAGTTTAAGCAGTTTAAGCTTGTCACCCTTCACATTCCCAATTTTCTTGTTTCTTCTAATGCATTTCTAATTTCTCTACTTTTCTTCTTGTGTCATGATTGAATTAAAGTGTGGCAATGACAAGTGGTTTGAATACCAATCAATGCCTCCCTATCACAAGTACTCTGCATACAGTGTTAACATTTCAGGTTTAGTCTCATAAAGGAGATACAGCATTTTGTCCTCTGGTGAAATTGTCATTATTTCTATTTCTATTTTGGGTTTGCCTGCTCCTGTCTGATTTTCCTTTAGTGTGAACTGTTTTGCTACTCTGTGCTATCAGCTATAATGGTGATGATTTGTAACTAGTTTCCTTTAGAGGATACGCTGTCAGGCTGTTACAGAGAGCTTCCTTAACTTACCATTTAAATGTATGCTGTTCTCTTTGCACTTAGGTTTTACTTAGACCATTAGTGGAATGTTCTCCTTCTTCTCTATTTGTGTTTGTTGTCTCCTAAGTTATGTTCTCTACTGTTGCAAAATTCCTTGCTTGTTCTGTCCACACATTTGACAGTGACATCTGTTGGGAAGAGGTTGTGCATACCAAGCTGAAAACAAACAAACAAAAGATTGAATTACCTTGGATACTCGGAAGTTTTATTCATGTATTCACTAACAATTATTCATTGCAAACATCTAACTATGTGCACTTCATATCCTTTAGGGTCGCTGACAATAGACCTATTTTGCAGTAGATTTCAGAATGACTTTGCATTTCCTGAGTGTACATTACGAAGGTGAGGAAAATGAACCTTAATGTATCCAAAGCAACTCACCCAGTGACTAGCAGGAAGATTTACAGCTGTAAAAGATCTTGGGGTTTAACAGATGAAACAACTGAAGTTAGAGAAATCAGGATTGGTTTCAAGGTACCATATTTAATTCAATATTCTAGAATTAACAGCAAGGCCAGAATTAAAATCCAAATCTCTATCCTTGATGCCCGCACTCAAACATGTGGCAGTGCAGTGGCAAGGTGAAAAAGAGCTATGTGAAAAACAAAAGGGTCTTGATTCTGGAGTGCCTCCTGCCTGGATGCTTCAGGGGAGGGGAAAAATATAACAACAAAAACACGACAACCCAGGGGTGTCCTCAGGATTTCATTCCTGCCAATACATATTTTAGTTTAAAAAGAGTATTATCATTTCTTTTAATGAAATCCCTGCATAACATGGCCAACAGTGAATTTGCCATCTGGAAGAGTAAAGCCATCACAGTAGCTGCAATGGTATGCCCGTCTGGATCAGATCAGCCTAGATTAGACAGTCAGGCACAACCTTAACCTGGAAACATGGAGTTCAGAAGCTTGCCAATGCCATTTTCACCTTCGCAGAATGGGTATTTGAAATCAGCTTAGATGGAGGAATAGCAATAAAAGAGTTTGGTCTCTTAAGAGGACATTTTAAGTTTTAAAATACAGGTACACCCAGGTGTAAAGGACAAAGATCTGAAAGTTATCTGCATGTAATTGTTTGAATTTCAACCCCCCCCCAAACAAAAAGAAAAAGAAAAAAAATGTTCTACTCATGTTAATGATTGAAAGTAGATTTAAGCTGGATAATGTTCAACCAGAAAAGTTTCAGAAGAAGACAACCAGATGGTGAGGAGTCTGAAAACCATGTCTTATATTTAATGTTGTTAGAAGGAAATGTGTAGGGGGAAAACACTGAAACAATCTCTAAAATATTTAAGGAATTATCACCTGAAAGAGGAAGCAGACATTTCACAGAAGAAAGAATAAGAAACATTGAATATAAATTCCTAGGAGGCAAATTTTGAAACAGTAACCAGAAGAGAACTGTGGAGATTTGTTATACAGGCTATTTTATGAAGTTGGTAAATAATAATTAGCTCACTGTCTCAAAAGTGAAGAAGAGACTAGTTGACCAAACACCCCCTGATTGGGATATTTAATGATGCCAACAATGAGTAGAGGGCTAGATAGGATTACATAGGTGTTTTTTTTGTTTTGTTTTGTTTTTTTGTTTTTTTGACGGAGTCTTGGTCTGTCGCCCAGGCTGGAGTGCAGTGGCATGATCTTGGCTCACTGCCACTTCCGCCTCTCGGGTTCAAGTGATTCTCCTGCCTCAGCCTCCAGAGTAACTGAGATTACAGACAGACACCACCATACTCAGCTATTTTTTTTTTTTTTTCCCAAAGAGATGGGGTTTCACCATGTTGGTCAGACTGGTCTCGAACTTCTGACCTCGTGATCTGCCCGTCTCAGCCTCCCAAAGTGCTGGGATTACATGTGAGTCACCGTGTCCAGCCCTAGATGGGTTCTTTCTGACACTGAGATCTATGATTTTGCATAATTATTGGTATAAGATATTTGGTTATGTTTAGAAATGTATTATTTATGTTTAAATATTTTTTTCTTTCTTTCTTATTTTGGAGTTACTAAGTTATTTCTAATATTTCTCAGAGTCCTTGGAATTATTCCATCTTCAGCCATTTGTCTGTAGATAATTCATTCCCATCAAAATTGATAATTTAGAATATATCAATTACTATTTGTAAAGCGTAGAGGAGATACAAAGATGAATGTGGTATCCACAAGTTACAGTAATATTATGATTATGGTAGGTGAATTACCAACACCAGAATTAACAGAGAAGGCTATTTAAAAATGCAGATTCCATCGTGCAACCTTTAAAAAGAAATGAGATTGTGTCCTTTGCAGCAACATGGATTGAGCTGAAGACGATTATCCTAAGTGAACTAACTTGAGAACAGAAAAACAAATACCAAAAGTTCTTACTTATAAGTGGGAGTTAAATATTTAGTACATATGGACACAAAGAAGGGAATGACAGACATGTGGGCCTACTTGAGAGAGGAGGAAGGGAGGATGGTAAAGATTGAAAAATTACCTATTGGATACTATGCTTATTACCTGGATAGCAAAATAATCTGTACAGCAAACCCCAGTGACATGCAACTTATCTGTATAATAAACCTGCACATATACCCCTGAACCTAAAAGTTAAAAAAAGTAATAAATACTCCAAACATGCTGTTTAAATGAAGATTCTGAGCCATAACCTAGCTCTAATTTTAGAATCTCGAGTGGTAAATTTGAAAAGTCTGCATTTCTAAAAGCTTCACAAGTGAATCTTAGGTAAATGAATTTTGGGAACCACAAGTTAGGAAGCTAGAGTACATTTGCATGAATTACTGGAAATATGTGAAATCTCTGATACATTTTACAGAAAATTAACATGTTTAGATATGGATGTTAGGGATAATGGGAGAAAGGGGTGAGCAGGCAAAGGATGATAAAAATTACAAAAAAGGCTACAGGTATTGCTATGTTAATAATTCATTCACATAGTTGTTATATAGCATTCTGTCAAGTACTATGTATAAGGGGTGGGAAATAAATGAATGTGAAGTTTTGTTCGAACCACAGTTTGCTTGGTATCTATAGTAAGTCTCTGGTTGTAATGTGTTTTACCTTCAGCTGTTGACATCAGAATTTGTTTTGCAAGGAAAAGGAAAATAATGTTGAAGGCAGGTTGGACATAGCATGTACCAAGCTATATAGCTAAGCCACGAAAGAATCATTGGTGCTGCAACATCTACCCTACAAATGCAGCAATGGTCTTGGTTTCAAATTGACCTTCATGTTCACAGGGCACCATTAGCTGTAACATGCACTAGGTTTATTTAGCTGTAAGGAAGGATATAAAATTGGAAAGAGAGCATGTCAGCATGATTTTATCAAATACGTTTTCCTCTGGAGTTCTTACTGCCATCTTGGCACCGCTCCCCAGGCAGCACAAGGGACATGTTCAGTTTTAAGGGTTGAGACCCCACGAGTACATGATGGTCATTTCAGCCTAGTCAAGGCTCATATATAACAGTCCGTGAGAGGAGCTGACAGACCTGCTTAGGGGTCATCCTTTTTCCAAGAAGTACCAAACAGTGAAGTTAAGGTTTCTCATTTACTGAGTGTTTTTGTAGAGTTTTATCATATAGATCTTCAGGGTCTATATATCCATTCAGGGTCCTCCCAGTACAGATGCAGTTCTCCAATCAGAGTTAATAAGCAATGATGCCTAGTAACACAGTTTCCTGTTCCTACATTTCCAAAGAAACAGAGCTGAGGAAGGTACATCTTAGAAAATCTTCCCACAGAGATAAGGTTTACACGTGCTCTTAAACCTTTCTCCCCAGCTGGCTTTGAGCAGTATAGGATAATGAATACAGTGATTCAAGAAGATAACATGTAGCATGTATGTGGAAGTACTGGAAGTAAAACTGGAGATGAGGGAGATAGAGGTGGCAGGCAGTGCAAGACGTAGATGCTCAAACCTACACTCAAGAAGCAATAGGGCCACATACACCGTTTTAAATGACAAATAGTGGGATTATGAAGATGTTGGCAGTGAAAATGGGAAGAGGGAATAGATCAGGTAACTGTTATGGAGGTACTGAGGCCAGAATTTAATAACCTTTGTCAGGAACTCAAAATGGGTTATTAGTTAAACTGATTCAGGGTGTACTGTGAGTAGAATATTTTCGCTACTCTACAGAAAGAAAACTGTGAATGTGAAGACTTTAAAGCATTTATGTAGAAGAAAACATATTCATAACATATCGTTATAGAAGATGAAGCAGATATCTTGGATAGATTATTCTAGAAACGAAAAGAACCTCAGCCCTTGGTTATTTGATAAATTAGTGTGGTTAAAATTTAAGGTAGACTCTAAAGCTTTAATTTTTACAAAGATTCTGGAATTGTATATCTAATACGATAACTCACTTTTATCCAGAACACAACCAACTTCCCACTTCCCCCCAGAAAATGAAAGAAACAAAGATGAAAAAATGATGTATTCATTGAGCAAGTATATATTCAGTGCCTTCTCTGCACAAAGTACTGTCTAAACACTTGTGATTTATCAGTGAAGAAACCTGATTAAAATCCCCCATAATCAAAATGATAAATAAATGATGGATTAATATAAAATATTAGTTATGTGATAAAATAAAGTATATAAATCAAATAAGTTATAAAAAGTTATATCGATAACAAGATGAGAAATACTGTGGAAAATGAATGAGAATGCAATAAAGCAAGTAAATGACTTTCATAGTTGGCTTAGATATGTTTTGAATCTGTTTTTTACTTAAAATACAATTATTCTGGAGACTATAAAACTAAAATGTGGGAAATGTAGATATCAAGTAATGTACTCAGTTTTTACTTTGCAGTTAATAATAATTATGCACCTTCAAGCAGGGGGAGGGGGTCTCTTTTTTAACAAGTAGGTTTTCAGTAATAAAAATAAATGTAGGTTATTGCAAGTACTCAACAAAAGATACAAGCCTTGTCTCATTGTATTTTATTCCTTGACCGAAATGAATATAATCCACTGAAAATCTTAATGTGATACCCATATCAATATTTGCATCAATAACTTATTACTCCATGAAATCAACAGAGAATGAATTTATGAATTTGGGATTTATTCAAATTTTATTTTTCTCTCTCTTCCCCTACCTATCTCCTCACTTATTAAAAGGAAAGGAGAGGACACGTAAATCGTTTGACTCAGTAATATTTCTCAAAAACTCCTGGAGAAATAAAAAAACCTCATAAAGAGGTTTAGGGAAGCAATGCTTCTATCATTACTGGAGACCTGAAATGGTGGCTATATTACAACATTTCAGATGGCTTCGGATTGATGCTATATATACTGCGTGTGCTTCAGCAGAGCTTATGATTTCCCTCCCACTACTCTGGTTTGGAAACATAAGCCGAATGCACAACATGTGCAGGAAGCTCACAGGAGCCCACTCTTTCCTCTAAATCAGAGCTGGTACAGAAGAATTTCTGAATAACCTCAAAAACTAGTGACATTAACTGCTATCCATGGGCTTTAGTGGGATCAGAGAAAACACCATGAAATCAAGTGAAAATAGAGTGTGTCTGCATTCTTTTTTTCTAAAAAGAGCATCCAAAACATTAATCAGATCCTCTAATGTTCTCACACCTTTTAAAAAGGATAAAAGTACTATTCCTCTGTCAGCTTTAGAAGTTCCAGAGATCCAAACTGAGCCAATAACACCCTGAGTACATTGATGCGTGATGAGGGACTGGAATAGAGCCATATTCTTTTATCTCTGTGTTTCTAGACATGGCAGTGGCTTTGGATTTGGGCTGACAAACGACAAGCTATTTTGCATTGCTATGGATATTATAGTTATCTAAACATTCTCAGGCTGCTATAGGAGACTGTAGAGATGAGAAATAAAGCCAAATGGCCCATGGTCTTAAATGGCACATAAGCAGGCCAATGAGAGGAATCAAATATTGGATGATGCCATGATTCTATCCAGTAAATATCGGCAGAATTGAGTAGGCCATTTGAATAACTGAAATTGTGGTGGATATCTGAAATGCCTCCACACAAATTCTGTGACAGCTTACACAAGGTAAAGTTTCACCCTGGAACATATTTATTTGTTGATTATCAGCACCACAGTATTTTATGTGCACTTTACCTTTTATCAATAATACTAGAAATTTCTCTTTAATTCAATTTTCTAGCTATGCTGGTTTCAAAAGTTACATCAGTCCATAAAATTTATAAAGTATTAATATTTATTTTAAGAAAATTAGTCACTTTTTGAAAAAGTTTTCAAAAATCCTCTGAACCCAATATAGTGGTTCACTCACAAAAGGGAGTAGAGGATAAATGCGACATAATCTAGTTGAATAATCTGACTCTTGCCAATAAGAGGCTTTTAGTTCCTCAACTATTGGCACATGTCAACGATGTAGAAATGGGTCATTGTCCAATGCATGCTGATGAGACCTCTTTCCTCATTGTAGGAAGACCACTGGACTCAAAGGCAGAGGAACTAGACAGGCGAACTAGTCACCAACCATCTTCCAACTACCGTCTTTCAGCTTTGGGATTTTTAGCAAATAAAATATTTCTTTCTCTTTTATTAACTAAACTGCATGCTTACTGGGATTTATTTAATTTTTACCTGATGTCATTTCTGTATTCTACCATCCCATCCAGAATACCATTTTCATTTATCATGTCTCTGTAGGCTCCTCTTGGCTGTGACAGTGACAGACAACTTTACCAACTATAGTATAGTATTTATGTGAAGTTTCCTTTGCTTTTAGTTTTAGAGACAACATTCATTTCCAAAGTTACTTAGGTCAGCACCTACTGCTCACCCCACTCCCTTTAATGAGATTGTTTCCTGAATTCGTAATACAGAGTCTTATGTTACAGCCTGCATTCCATCCTGGTATCCCACAACTATATATATATATATATAATTTTTAAATTAGCTTAAGGTAAGGTTCACTCTTTGTGCTGTAAAGTTCTATGAATATGGACAAGTGCATATTGCCACACATCTATCATTATAGTATCATAAGGTAAAGTTTCACTGTCCTGAAACATTATGGGCTTCATCTATTCAATGTTATCCTCTCCACTAAACCCCATATAATCACTGATTTCTTTACTCTCTCTATAGTTTTACCTGTCACCATTTTGGACTGGTTTGGTTCACTTAGCAAAATGTATTAATCTATATTTTGTATGGCTTAATAGCTCATTCATTTTATAGTTGAAGTATTCTACTCTATGGATATACCACAATTTGCTTGTCCATTCACCTACTGAAGGACATCTTGGTTGCTTCTAGTTTAAGAAAGTTATTAATAAAACTGCTATAAACATTTTTGTGCATGTTTTATGTGGCTATATATTTTCTTTTCTTTTTTTTTTTTTTTTTTTTTTTGAGATGGAGTCTTGCTCTGTTGCCCAGGCTGGAGTGC
>NC_045447.1:72190036-72286602 GCF_002776525.5 Piliocolobus tephrosceles
GTGATCTGCCCGTCTCGGCCTCCCAAAGTGCTGGGATTACAGACTTGAGCCACCGTGCCCGGCCATTATGTGGCTATATATTTTCAAATCAGTTTAGTAAATAACTAGGAACGTGAAAACTGGATCATTTGATAAGACTTCATGTAGCTTTGTAGAAAACTACAGAACTATCTTCCAAAGTGCATGTACAATCTTGAATTTCCACCAGCAATGAATGAGAGTTTGTGTTGTTGTATTGAGAGGTGAAGCCAGCTGGACTTCCTGGGCCGAGTGGGGACTTGAAGAACTTTTCTTACAAGAGGATTGTAAAATGCACCAATCAGTGCTCTGTAGCTAGCAAGAGTATTGTAAAATGAACCAATCAGTGTTCTGTAAAAACACCCCAATCAGCACTCTGTAGCTAGCAAGAGGATTGTAAAATGCACCAATCAGTGTTCTGTAAAACGCACCAATCAGCAGGGTCCTAAAAGTAGTCAATTGCAGGGAGGATTGAAAAAAGGGCACTTTGATAGGACAAAACGGAACGTGGGAGGTGACAAATAAGGGAATAAAAGCTGGGCACCCCAGCCAGCAGTGGCAACCCACTCGTGTCCCCTTCCATGCTGTGGAAGCTTTGTTCTTTTGCCCCTCACAATAAATCTTGCTGCTGCTCACTCTTTGGGTCCGTGCCATTTTAAGAGCTGTAACGCTTACTATGAAGGTCCATGGCTCCATTCTTGAAGTCAGCAAGACCATGAACCCACTGGAAGGAACCAATTCTGGACACACTATATCCTCACTAACAATTGATATTATCAGTTTTTTTTTTTTTTTTTTTTTTTTTTTTAATTTTAGCTACTCTGCTACATATGTACTGATGATTCATTGTTGTTTTAATTTGCATTTCCCTGATGGGAGATATTAAGCATATTTTCATATACTTACTTGCCACCTATATCTTTTGCTTACATTTTGAATGGCTTTCTTTTCTTATTGATGAGTTTTGAGAATTCTTTGTATATTTTATATACAAGTATATTATTAGGTATGTAATTTGTAAATATATTCTCCCAGTCTATGTTTAATCTTTGTATTCTCTTTTACAGAGTATAATTAATTTTAATTAAGTACAACTTACCAACTTTTTCATCATTTATACTATGTGTGCTAAGTATCAAATACACAGGATCTCTTCCTTTACAGAATATATAACTTAGTAGACAGTAATTATTTTAAAAAAACAGGAAAAAATTGAAGCAAGATACAAAAACATATCAACACATATCAACTTGTTCATTTTATAATTCTCATAATCGTCAAGGTGTATGATTTCTCATTATTGATTATCTCTTTTTTTCCCCCTGAAACTAAGAATATGAGTCATTATTCATATGCACCATGCTTATGGTGTTGTACCTAAACATTCATCACCAAATCAAAAGTCACGTAAATTTTCTTGTTTTATTCTAGAATTTCTAGAGTTTTATACTTATATTTAAGCCTACAATCCTTGTTTGAGTTAATTTTTGAGTTTTGAGTTATAAAATTTATTAGTTCTATGTCTAGTTTCTTTCATTTTTTTGCATATGGACATATATGTTTCAGCAACATTTCTGGTAACAGTTTTCTCCACTGAAGTGTCTTTGCTCTTTTTTCAAAGATGGGTTGACTGTATTTGTATAGGTCTATTTCTGAGCTCTCTATTATGTTTCATTGGTATGTGTATGTTCTTTCACCAATATCCCACTGACTTGGTTATTGTAGCTCTACGGTAAGTCTTGAAATTAAGTAGGGTGAGTCATATAACTTTGTTCCTCATGTTCACTATTGTGCTGGATATCCTATGCCTTCTGCCTTTCCACATGAATTTTGCAATCAAGAATCAGGTTGTCCATATATACAAAATATCTTGCTTGGATTTGAATGAGAATTGTGTTAAATCTATATTCATGCAGGGAAAATTTGACATCTTGGCAATATTGAGTCATCCAATCTGTAATCATGAAATCTCTCTCCATGTATTTAGATTTTCTTTGATTTCTTTCATCAGAGTTGTAGTTTTTCACATACAGATTCTGTACATCATTTGTTAAATTTATACCACGTATCTGATTTTTTGTACTATCATAATCGTTTCTTACATTTGAAATTCAAAATCTTCCTTTCTCATGGAAGAAAGAAGTTTATGTTTCCCTAATTACCATTTGCCCTGAAACTTGCTGTACTCACTTGTTCATTCCAGGGATTTTTGTGGACTCATGACTCTATTTTTTTAAATCTACAAAATAAGGTAATCATAATCTCTTCCTGACAGTATAGCTTAAAAATTAACTATAATATATATGATAGTGGCCAGTGGAGAGTCTTATACATAGTAAAACTTACTAAATAGTCATTGAAAATTTCATTTTAACAAGAAACATTGATGTAAAGACTGACTTCATAATTTTTTGAAAAATCCTAAGCACAATATTTTTTTTTGATTAAGTACTTCTGTCATTAATTAAAATGTAATCAAAGAAGTGTATAGTAATGTGATTTTATGTTCTGCATAACTGACTCTTTTAATTTTATACAAATATAATGTTTGTTAATTTATGTATGTTTTTAATTATTCTTAGTGTTACTTTCTGTTGCAGCATTTCTTATGTAAAGAGCTGAAAATCTTTCATAGAAATGCATAAATTATTGTGCTAAATATTACACTCAATGCTACAAAGATGCTGAACCCAACTTAAAGAAATTACAATCTATAATTAATTTAGTTGAGCAAGAGGTACATACAAAGGTTAGAAAAAAACTTTAAAATCCTCTTTCTTTGACCTTGTCATTTCTTTGAATTCTGTTTAAGTAATTAAGATAAACAGTAGTGAGGGAACGGAAAAGCTTGAAAAGCTGCAGGGGTCAAAAATGGTGCAATGGACAAAAAAGTGGACAAAAGAGACACTTTATTACCTAAGCCAGAAAAGACAACATAAAAAATGATTTCCTCTCTGTGCCCAACTGGCCCATATATTAGTCCTATATTAGTAATTTCCATTTCTATTAAGCAAGGGAATTACCTTTTTTGTTATTATTAATCTTTGACATTCCCATGCTTCACACCAAAAAGTTGGGGTCAGTAGGTCTTGGCTTCACCCCAAGAATATGTGTTTTAACAATAATCAGTGTGTTCATGGCACATATTTTGAAATAGTATCCTAAAGAATCATTTATACTATGTGGACTAAGTATCAAATACACAGGATCTCTTCCTTTACAATGTATATAATTTAGTAGACATTAATTGGTTTAAAAAGCAGGAAAAATTGAAGCAAGATACAGAAACATATCAACACATATCAGCTTGTTCATTTCATAATTGCCAAAATTGTCAAAGTCTGTGACTTCTGATTCATGATTATGTCTGTGTTTTTCCCTGAAACTAAGAATATGAGTCATTACTCATATGCACTACTTCTTTTTAATTTTTTAATTTTAAAATTGAAATATTTTTGTATTGGGGTCAAAGTCAAGTCTCAGTGGCTAATTACATTGAGTGTTAAGCTAACTGATCAGATACCCATCTTGTGCACCATAATTGTGAATAACTGTATCTGGTTTCGTGAGAGAAAGAAAAAGCATTGTTTTCTCTAGAGAAATCCTGGGAGCAACTCCACCGAAGCTATTCACAATTGAAAAATGGTCAGGCAGTTTGGAAAGGTATGTAGAGGAGAAAATCCAACTCCAATAGGGAGCCTGGCATAGTATAGCACTACAAACCAGCAAGGGGCTAATGTTCACAGCCTGATTCCTGCAGGTGCTCACACTCCTAGAATTGTAATCGAGTATCACAAAGGGAGCAACTTCTTGTTTGCACTCTGCTTAGTAATGAGACTCATTGACCTTGTTGTCTTGTAGTCTGGGATTCTTGTAGTCTGGGTTGCCATCTCCAGCCTGTGTCTATTCTGAAGATTGGGGGAAATGTCTTATCTCCCTTCCCTGTCAGATACATGGAAGTCGCATAATGCCACAGGGATAGGCAGAATGATGAAAGCTATTTCGTGAATAAACCATGGGTTGATGCAATAAAACCAAGCTGCCAAATCCAAAAGGCTGAATAGGATCTGGCAGCCAAAAGAGGACAAAGAACTAATTTTGCTGATGAGTAAAGATTATAATGATAAACAAACTGTTTAATATGGTGGGAATAAACTGAACCTGAAAGAAGTCTGAAGGCAGTCTACAAATGCATAGGATGGCTTTTATTTCAAATATTGCTTCTTCTTTAAGGATATGTTGGGTGCATTTAGAAGTGCCAAAAATACAAAGACAACATGTGTACTAAACAGAGTGCAAAAAAGGGAGAGTATACTTCTATGCTCATTCTTCTTGGCATTCCACTGTCTTTTCCCTGTTAGTGGCCTTCTATCTGCTCCAACTTGGAAGTAGTAATGCCGGTTCAGTCCTAGCAGAGGTAATAGGCACAGAGTAAAGGTACATCAAAAACCACTGTGGTTACATCAGTTTCTAAGTATTAACCTAGAGAAACTGTAAAAAGAGGGACAAATATTGTTTGGTGGTTGAAAACACAGTCCCACTATTGTATACCTCGCATCTGCAAAGTCTGTGTTATTTCTCACATATTCCCATATTATGTAGATGAAATTAAGTAGTTTGTATGTGAAAGGGCATGGAATGTGTAGCAGACCAATTCAAAGGACCAGGAGACTATCACCGGTATTGTTTACACTCTATATCTTCTTCACATTTTTATATATAAAATACTTCAGAATGGATTATCTTATATGATATTCACCTTGAAGGCAATTAACATAGGGGTTATTATATTCATTTTCAAGGTGGAAAAGCCAAGTTCCTGAAAGATAAAGGCTTTTCACCACCTTTTCCACATTCAGCTATCCAGCAAGTGGCAGATTTGGAATGTAAGCTCAGATCAATTCTTCTTACTCTTTGTCTGATATGCTTTCTCCTGCATCCAGTTGTCTTTCTCGTAAAGCAAAAACAATTCTATAAACAACGCCTGGATGCGTTGATAATTTCAATAGACCTGTTGAATCCATTCTTTTTTATCAGAACTGGAAGACCTAGAGCAAAGGAACTCAGGATTGTATCAGAAATATAGAAGGAAAAGTTTGAATTATGATTCAGTGTGGTGCTAGAGTCAGCTAGCACAAAATCCCAAGAGCCATCTCTTCCCAGCTCCAGGTTCAGTAACATCACATGGCTAGCTTGAAACTGACCATAATGGAAGTATTTCACCAGAAAGACTGGCAAATGCTACAATCTGGGCTTTTTCATCCAGAGAGATAGTTATTAAACATTTATTAGATCATCACTGCATCTAACTTGTTTGTGCTGTTGGGGTGGGAGATAGGGGTATGAGTAATGAATAATGAAAAAGCATGGTCTTTAGAGTAAAAAAGACTTTGGTTTGAACTCTAGTTTTACCATTATAATCAGGTGACCTTGGCCAAATTACCTACTCTCTGAGTCTCTAATCCTTCCTAAGTATAGTATTACTTAGTTGTTAATAGGAGATAATAATACCTCCTCGCAGAGTCTCAGGATTAATAATCTTGTATGTAAGTGCTGACATATAAAAAGCAGTCAATTTTAGGTGCTAGTGTTAGTATTATTAAATATCTCCCTGCTTTTTTTCCTTTTGTGTCTAAGTTTCTACATGAGTAAAGCTAAAATTACGTTAGTGTTCTGTGAAAGATGTATGACACTGGAAAAAAATATCTTTGAAAACTGATGACAGTTTGAAAACTGATGACATTTTTAGAATCTGTAAGACCCTTTAGAAACAGGTACAATTATAATTGTAGCTATTTACTGTTAGTACACAATACAATAAAATATCAAATCCAGCTAAGGGAGAGCTACATTTGCCAAACTGAAGTAACAGGAGGTAAATGGTACTGCTCTTCTCCAGAGGACCTGTGGATTTATAAATTGGTAGGAACATAGGATTTTGATTATTTTGTTTGATATGATTCACAGTGCCAAGCACTGCAATCCCAATTTTATCCTGAGCCATCCATCTAGTACTTACTTGGAGAGAATAGTGCCACCAACATCACCCTCATAAGCACAGCCAAATGCCCAGGTTTCTTTTTCATGTTTGGAGAGGAATGCTCTCTAGAGAATGTCTTCTGAAGCCTAAGCTACTTTTTTTTTTTTTTTTTTTTTTTCCCAGAAGGACAACCAACTCTTACATCAAAGCAACAGTTTAGACAAGGAGTGAGATTTCTATAAGATATGTTTTACTCTAGCATTCAGAGATTAAGAAACATGAGATAGTACAAATATTGTGAGAATATATGAGTAAACACAGTAGTATTGAAACCAGCAACAATCCAGAAGCAAAAACAAGCACACAACAATAAAATAATAAAAAATGTTTTTGTTTAGTGAAAGTGTCAAAGAGTGTGTACTGCTCTGAGTAGCTTAGACTTAGGGAAATCTGGCACCTTTTTGGTCCTTCAGGCATATTGCACTGAAGAAGTTTAAAGGAAGCTGTAGTGCATGCCAATGCCATGGAGAATAAGCAGTGGGAAGCCGCCCCATGGAGGCATGATTTTATGCTAAAAATAACAGCTTTTGAGCTACTCTGTTTCAGCTTATACCATGAAAAGGGTTACTAAGTATCAAGCATGTTGAAATGAGTCACATGTGTGATTATGTATACATCTTTTGAAACCTGGTAATGAAATTATAAATAAAATTATAATTAATAGATTTGATTAATGAAGTGGTTAAAGGGCCTCTCCTCAAGAGAAGGAACCTTGGTTGTAAATCAGGAATCCATTGAAATGGGTGTTAAATTTCCCAATGCTTTTTTTTATGCAAATGGATAAACAGATCTTCAGGACAGTGGTTTAAGTTGTGAATTGTGAAGTTTTATTGGTAATGAGAAACTTGTTTATTGTTTATTCATAACAGTAAACAACAAACATAACAAGGCATGTTTTTTTGGGGTGGGGCTCTTTAAAGAGCTCTACCAAAATCATTGCCTTTAAAAAGAAAAAAATTGTCCTGCAGAATTGGCAAAAAGACCAACAATCCACTAAATAGGCCATTCACTTTACTAGGAACAAATATTTCACTTTAAGTTCCATGTGAAATGACATTTTGCTGGAAGACATTAGTATCAAATAATCTGAACATTTGTGAACGATAAAATTTAGTTACTTTTGTGCTATCTTCAAAATGATATCTTAAGGAAATTTTGCAATTGCTTAATTTGCTTTCTGATATCAGTAACATCAAAGAAATACTAATAAAGAAGAAATTGGTTGGAAATAGACACCAGTTTTCTCAGCCCCTCCCCGCCAGTATAATTTGTCATGATTGATTTCCTTTGTTTTCTTAATCACTAGAAAATGCTTTTCTTCCCAGTTTCTTTGGGAAAACATTTAAGGAGCAATAACCGGGCTACTACATTGCTTTGTTTCTTGACTGGATTTTGCAGTCCTTCTATCTGAACCTTCCAGCTCTTCCACAAATTGGTTGATATTTAGGGTTTGCCTTTATAACTAAAGCAATCTGTAGCTAAGAAAATTTTTTAAAAGAACGTTTTCTTTCAGGCCCTAGGGAACACAAATGTATCAGACCAAAAATTTGATTTTATTTGTACAGAAAATGGTAGAGCACTATAACAAAAATCAAATGGTCTAGTGGTGCAAGCAAATAAAATAGGCCTTCTCCCAGGGGAAAAAAAAAAAAAAAAAAAAAAAGCCTAATGGAGTTCTTGCTTCAAAGCATGAAAAGTAAAGCCATCTGACCATAACAAGGCTGCATGGTATTTTGTTTTTGTCAAAAATTTGGACTTTTATAGGGCTGGTGGACAGTAACAGAAAGCAACCATGAATCCATTGACTACTGTGCAACTCTGCACCGGCTACCTTGGATTAGAGTTGTCTTCTCAGGCAATAAATATGTGCACTGGAAACGATAAGTTTCTGGATCTCTGCAAAGCATCCTTTTGTTTCTTTATTTTTTTAATCCAAGTAACAACAAATTATTAGGCAGAATATTTTATTTGATAATGTCCAGAGACAGCGTAGCAATCTAGGCAAGGCAAATTACTCTGTATGTTTAGAAACATCTTTTTATACCTAGTTGGATTTCCCTGGTTCTTAATTAAATGTTAAAATTCAAATCACTATTGACTGAATAAACTAGAAATTTTAGCAAAGTAATTGTAGAGCTGTTAAATTTAGTGCAGCATTCTCCTTTAATATGTAAGACACTGGCCTAGACCATAAAATAGCAACTCTAGTTTTCTTTTAAATAATTCAGACATTTATTTATTTATTTTATAATTTCAACTTTTATTTTAGATTCAGGGAGTACATGTGCAAGTTTTTTATATAAGTATATAGCCTTATGCTGTGGTTTAGGGTATAAATGATCCTGTCAGTCAGGTTGGGGGTGACATGTGGCTTTGCTTATATGGTTTTTGTGGATGAATTTCTTAATGTCTCTCAAATGCAACTTCCCTTTTGTAAGAGGAACGATGTTTGGGAAATAATAAGACCAAACCTACTCTGAGCTTCTTGGAGAGAGTCAAGCTTATAGAATTTGTGATAATGGTGCTTAAAAATGATAGACCATTAACCACAATTCCCTGATGGAAAGGAGTTTGATTTCATTAGAAAAGTAGATATCAGAGATAAATATATTTTCCTCCCTTCAGAGACATGAAATAATAGGAAGCCTATATAGATTTGATTTATAATCTTCTCATGATTTTCATCTTTTTGAGGCAATCTGGGTATTGGAATATCTATTATTCAAATTTAACAAACATTTGTTGTACAACTAATTAAGATTCAAGTACTCTGTTTGGCATGAAGGTTTTAGGTTAATACAGCATTGTCATACCCCTCAACACAATTCACTGTACTGTTAATGCAGAATTAAATAAAAGCTAACTTGAGGTACACAGAATTTTTAAGAGACACAAAGAGGAATAATTCTGGTAAAGAAAAGATAGAAAAAGTGAAAAAAAATTGTCTTTTATGTTACACTTTGAAGACTGAAAAAGGCCTAAATAAATGAAGAACAAAGGAAGGATATTCATTACAAGCTGAGAAAAGTACTCTGAAAAAAGAAAACCCAGAAAACATATGAAGGATTAGGGAGCACATTTGGTGTGTTGTTACTATTGTGTTCTATTAATAGCTGTGAGGGAATGTTTTAGTCATAATATTGACTAATAGTAATGCTCTTTGAACTTTGTAATTTGAGGACTGTCCACTGGGAGCTAGAGATCCTGAGGTGTTGTTTTTGCTTTTTGTTTTTGTTTTTCCCCAGTACTGCTACCTGCAATAGGTGTTTCACAGTCCAGTTACCTCTGAACTAGTTGGTATTGCTACATTGGAAGAAATGTGGAGTACTTTTCACCTACCCTCATACCTCAGATTCCATATCTGAATGTTATAGTGCTTTCAGATCATAATTAACTAAATTTTATATATTTGTAATCAAGTACATATGACGTTAATGTGTTTTGTATTAGAATTAATGATTCTTTTATTACATATGCAGTATTCTGCCATACAGTACCTATCTGTTCAGTTCAAAGATGTGAAAGCTAACACTGAAGGAAGTTAAAATATTTCCAAGGTTCACCAACTAGGTTTTTATAGATCTAGATCATAAACTCCAAGATTTCTCTTTTTGCTTTTCATAACTCTTTTTTTCTTACTATACTATATTTTATTGCTTTTTTTTATCAATAGATGCTTTAACAGTATAATTAAACCCAATTTGATATTGACAACCGATATATAGTGGAACATTTATTTCTTAAGAAAGGATGAGAAATTTTCTCTGGTATTGACACGTTCCGTTTCGTAACTTGAGTAGCTGTGTCAGTATGAATTGGTTAAAAATGTGACAGAAGTGGAACAGTTGAATTTTGCTGAATTTACACAATTCTTCTTTGCAGAACTTGACCTTGTTACATAGAATAACATATTAGTGTACTTGCTGTGTTTGGTACATTAGATTCCTACTGCTAATTTAGCAGAATTTCACTTCCATGCACATGATTCGCAAATGACAGCAATTTATTGGCTATACTAAAAATTCAAAATTTTGGTCTTTTGTTTCCACAATCCTTTCTTAACATATTAATTCTTAGGACAATAAAATGTTCACATGGTACCTACAAAATAAGACAAATTATTTCATCTCTCTCTTCTCATGTTGTCTCAACTAATTGATGAACAGAGGTAAATTGGGAACAAGACTGAGTCACAGGCTTAAAATGAGTGTGTTGAGCTGGCATGACTCAGAAATTCCAAGATGAAAGATGTTTAACTATAACTAGCCTTTGGGAAGCATGAGTTACATAGATTTTCAGGAAAAAAAAAAAAAAAAAGTGTGGAAGACATTGAAATGGGCAAGATAGAAAAAAGAATTACTCTCCTAAGTAGGGTACCTCTCCCTAAGTGCCACTGGCAACTTAACAACTCTGTTGTAGAAGACCAATACTGAGCTTAACTCTTCGCCCAGGCTGGAGTACGATGGCGCGATCTTGGCTAACTGCAACCTCTGCCTTGCGGATTTAAGTGATTCTCCTGCCTCAGTCTCCCGAGTAGCTGTGAATACAGTCTCCCGCCATCACACCCAGCTAATTTTTGTATTTGTAGTAGAAACGGGGTTTCACCATGTTGGCCAGGATGGTCTCGAATTACTGACCTTAGGTAATCCGCCCACCTTGGCCTCCCAAAGTTCTGGAATTACAGGCATGAGCCACTGCACCTGGCTGAAGACCAATAATTTTATAAATGCTCCATAGAAAGGCTAACGGGTTGTGCTTGGTGGAATGCAATTATAACCCTGTGGATAGAAAACTCTTACATCTTATGTAAATTTATTTCAGCATCTTTTATTGCCTAGATATGTGAAGTTATTTGAGTTCTCCTTTGAGCTGGTTGTAACATCCTACCACTCTCCTCATTAGTGAGTTAAGTAAATTGACACACGTTTGTTGAAAATTGTATGAGAGTCACAATTTTAGTTTTTTATTAAGTCTTTTAACAGCATAAATCAATGGTTCTCAAATTCTAGTGTGCATTATAATCCCCTCGAGGGCTTGTTAAGGCTCAGATCACCAGGCTCCATTTCCAGAGTTTCTGATGCAGTATTGGTGGGTGGGGCCTAAGAATTTGCTGCATTTCTAGCAAGTTCCAGGTGATAATAAAGCTGCAGGTCCAGAGACCAAGCTGTTAGAACCACTGGTATAAATTGTAGTCACTTAGGCTGATAATTACAATCCCCAAAAACCTTTATTTTTACATAAGTGAAAAGATGTTCATTCTAACATCTATTCTGAAGCCCTAAACTATTTTCAGATTCCTCTGTGAAAAAGAATGTTCCTAGCTCTTTCATTTTTCCCCTTCTGGCTGGATAAATCAGCCTCTTAAATTTCCTAATTTGGGCATTAGAAATAGTGGCAGCTTTTATCAAGTGACATGATGGGGAATAGGAAGGTATCATAGAAGACAATATAAGATTCACTCTAGACTAATTATGTAGTTAATTACTCAAGTGTGTGAACTTAGTCTTCAAAGCAGTCTCATTTGAGCTGAGGAAAAAGCTACCACAGACAATTACAGGATGTGTGTGATGTGAGAAGGGGAAAGAGAGAGCTATTGTTGGAAGAACAGTGTAAATGCTAAGCAATGTAATCTGAAATAAACATAAGTGGAACTGTGTTTTCCCTAAGTTCAACGCATAATAGGTCCTTTCCATTCTAATTTCTATGATTCATTTGCTCATTGGGACAAGTTACATACTTTTCTTCTTTCTCCTTTCCTGTTGCAGGATATGCATTGCCTTTCCCTATTTATGGCTATTGAACTTGTTATGCATTTTCATTGTCAAATAGGAGGGTAGCAGTGGAGAGTAACTTCGATGAGCAAGTATCTCTTTTCTATTTAAATTAAAAGGAACATATCACACCCATGGGTGAACACCAAGTACCTGACCCCAAAATGTGACCTTTGTTTTTCTTTTGTATTTTTATGTTCTGAGAGAGAGACATGTTCTGAGAGATAGAGAGAACAGAAAGAGAGAGAGACAGAGAGAGAAAAGAAAGGAAGAAGACAGAAAGGAAGAAGAGAGAGAGAGAAAGAAAGAAAGAAAAGAAAGAAAAAAGAAAGAAAGGAAGAAAGAAAGAAAAGAAAAAAAGAAAGAAAAGAAAAGAGAGTGAAAAGCAAGACCTGTCATTTGTATGCTGATAGTGAGAAAAATAGAGACTGAACTTTCAAATATAATACTTTTTAAAAAGTCTTTTGTGAACCTATAAAACATAAGGTAAATTAAATCTAATTTGCATGCAATTTGTCATGTATTTAGAGGTTGGTGGCAATTAAAAATGCAATTTGCTTTTAACACTGTATTTCTCTTTTATGTACGTTAAAAAAATTCTTCAACACATTTCTGTCATGTTCATGAGATTACAATAGTGCACTCTGGTGGACAAATTAAATTATACAGCATATATTTGTAGCGTTTTCATAATTTTACACACATGAGTTGACCTGTATTTAATTCAAATAAGGAGGCAGTAATCACACTTTGAGTGGTGGAAAACAATGTGTTATTTTAATAGGAAAGAGTTTGTGGATGGGACAATATATCTGAGTGAATTTGCATTTAGAAAGTAGGTTCTTTTCTCCCCCATTCTTTTCTTTCCCTGTCTTTCCTTCTATTTATAACCAATAAACCTTCAATTTAACATTATAAAGGAAATATAAAATCGGGACTTGAAAGCTGAGGACATAAATGAAATGTGTTATTATCATCAAGTTTAAAGCCATTTTAGGGGGTTTTGCTTTGGTAGACAAAGCTATTTTAGCAAACACATTATGCAGTCGTAACTCCTCATATTCTTTGAATATGGATTGTCAGGGAAATAGAATATCAGAAGCATCTAACCTAGAAATTCATAAAGATTTTTTCACTGGTTGATATTCAACACTAATAATTAGAAGGAGTAAAAATATCTGTGCAATATAACCTTACTTACATTTTTATCTCTGAATGCAGCAATATTTTGAGAGTAAGATTTTTGCCATTGTCATTTTCAATTATGTAGTAATGAAGTGTACTTTATTTTGAATTTTCCAAAGTAACCTTATTTTCCATACTCTTAAAATATCCACAGGTAAAGCTTAGTGTTCTTTTTTTGATTTCTAATGTATTATATTATTGTCCTTAACCAATAAGATATTTTTATGTTTATGATGCTTACAAATTAAAAATGATTTGAGATGTAGTAATTTGTTCATCTTCAGATCTAATTTTTATCCATAGCTAAAATATGAAAAAAAGAAATAGAGAAAATAATGAAAGACAAGAGTTTTACAATCTTGTTCAAATACTAAGCACCTAAATTCTCTAATTCAAAGTAAGGTCATAGTCCATAAAAACAAAGTATGCTGACAAGAAGTAAACTATACCCTAAGTGACTTACCCCTTTGCATGTTACTATAAGAAATGGTTAGTACAAGCAACTGCCTTGTAGAATAGAATGGTTCAATGGATGCTGCAATTGTGATTGTGGTCTCTCAGGAATACATGTTGCCATATGTTTCTCTTAAATTTACCCGAGGTTGCTATGCAAATCCTTGAGGAGAAGCAAATGAGTACTGTACAACATGGAAGTTGTAAATATTGGCTGAACTGCTGAACATGTGAAGAACATGTCTAAACTAATCCCCTATTCTAGTTCAGGCTCACTCTTGAGACTCAGCTGGCACTAAAATAATCTTAAATTTTGAAGTTACTGCTTCAGGCCAACACATAATGCTGTTAGCAAGGGAGGCAAGACTGAAGTAGCTGCCTCTACACATTCTCACTGATCCACTTTGATGGAATTTTGTCAAATTCAACTTAGCATGTACATACATGTTCAATGTAAGTGAACTTATATATTTTATTTTGTTGGTTTTTAAAAAAGCTCTAATACAGAGACAAAAAAAGAAATTCTGACTTATTTCAGAGAACCAGATATGATGCTATATGCTATTTCAGTTAAGGTTATTTTATTTCAAACGATAGAAACAAAGAAACAGGCCTGTTAAATATTTAGAACAAAAATGTGGTGCATAACTCCAAAATTGGAAAAAATAAAAATGGTGCCTAACCAGTGCCTGGGAAATATAGGTGCTGTGACTGAGCAGGAAATGTCAGTATTGCAAACTTATGGACCTTCTTTTGAATGTTCCATTAAATAACTCAATATGAGAAGCTTTTGTCTCTGGAAATGTTTCAAATTCCCATAAGAGAGAATCTTATTGGCCCATGTTGCATCAAACACTACCACCTTAGTCTAATCCTCATGACTCAGTTGATAGCAGGATCCATGATATTCAGGTTCGTGGTATCAATCTAAAAGGAAGAAATTCAGGCAAAATTAACATAAGTAGAGAGTTTATTTGGGATAGCTTGAAGATTGTAACTTGGAGCATAGATTTCAATTGTCTGGAGTATACATTTTGATGAGTAGCAGTTACAAGTAGTGTTTTAAACAACGTGAGTTGTTTACCAAGAATTTACATTAAAACAACATAAACTATCGATTGGCTATACATTGTTGAGCTATAACATATGGGTTATAGTGTCTGGTGTGGCATTACTAGGTTAACTTATAGTTAATTGCATTAATATCAAGCAGTTTTAAGACGTGAATATATAACTCAAAAGGGGGAGGATAAGACATGATCATTGTCTCACTTTAATGTCTCTCTAGGCCTAATCATTTAAAGCCTCACAATCTTTAAATAAAGAATAAATATATATATATATATTTTCCCAATATATAGAACGAAGGTAATGGGAAAGAGATACCTTCACAGGAGAGAAAGGAAGTTGAGTAGCCAAAAAAATCAAACATTTATTATATTTCCACTCTTGTCTTCTCAGCACTACACACATTCCCGTATACTGGCATTTTAAGAATATTCTCCTTTAACAAAATGCGATCATCTTGCATGTTACCCAAAATGAACTCTCCCTTTCCAAAACAGGCTAAAGTCATTCTTATTTAATGTCCATATCACTGTCATGGGCCAGTGGTGTGCTTCTTCAAGTCCTGAATTATTCCATTATTCCACAACTTTTTTTTTTTGAGACAGAGTCTCGCTCTGTTGTCCAGACTGGAGGGCAATTGTACAATCTCGGTTCACTGCAACCTCCCCGCCTCCTGGTTCAAGCGATTCCCCTGCCTCAGTTTCCCAGGTAGCTGGGACTACAGGCACGTGCCACCGTGCCCAGCTAGTTTTTTTGTATTTTAGTAAAGATGGGATTTCACCATGTTGGTCAGGATGGTCTCCATCTCCTGACCTCGTGATCCACCCGCCTCAACTTCCCAAGTGCTGGGATTACATGCGTGACCCATGCTACTTACCTTTTAATCTTATTGATATGATGCAACTTATGAAGAATACTCCAAATGTTTAGGAAGGATTTTTTTCTTCTTTAATGTCCTTAGGTCTATGAAAGAAGGAGTGTGAATGTTTGGAAGTTTACTTCAACTGATGCTGCTACAAAACAGCTAACTGTTAAACTTTGGGCTTCTTTCCATACCCTGGTGGCTTTTCACCTCCTCAACATCTTTGTAGCTATTTCTTTCATTAAATTTCCTCTGTTAAATTATCTTTCATGGCCTTTGTGATCCTGACTGTACTCAGACTGATATAGCAGTGCACCAGTAATTTACTGTGTTTGTTATAATTGTACTAACATAAACCAGTAATTTACTATGTTTGATATAATGTTTGATATCAACGCCAATGTGCAGATTCTTTATAAATACTGTACAGCTACTCAGGAGGCTGAGGCTGAATACTTAATAATTCGCAGCCACAGCATCTCAGAAATGAGAAACTAAATCCAGGAAAACATAAGAGAACCATCCAAGGTCTGATATTTGGGGAATAAGATGGGACTAGGAACCAACTTTGCTGACTTCCAATTTGGTATCTTTTAATTTCTACTTTGCCTTGTATTTATAAACATTATATTTCTGCTTATGTTTACAATTCTCTACTTGATACAAATTCACCTATTTTTTATAACCGAAATAACAATCCCAAAGTGGGTATGTAGGCAGAATTTTCAAGGTTGAACAATTTATAAATTTTAAGATGGATTGTCTGCAAGTCCCTGCTTCTGTGCAATAAATAATACTCAAGTGACCTGTAAGAGTTAATACAGCTTGCAAAAGAGCTTAATTTATTCCCAGGATATAACCCATACACAGGGAGAATGTGGCTCATTAAATTCCTTTCAATGCCTCCCAGTAGAGAAGTTTGTTTTTGGATCAATATTATGCCCCTCTGGATGAAACTGAATCACAATTACTCTTGGGAACATGCTAGCTTTTCCTTTTGGGTGTGGGCCTCTTTGCAAGGATATTGTTCCTATGGTTATTCATAATTCTGTTTTAAAAGCAAACTGACTTACTATTAAAAACACCAAGGCAATTTAAAAACAAAGAACAGAGTAAAATGTTTTTTTTTTAATTAAATACAAAATAAAAAGAATGATTTCTTTATTCAATAGTTTTTTTTTTTTTTTTTTTTTTTCTTTCCAGAAGCTAATAAAAGAGGTTATCCTTCTGTGGGTATCTTGTTTTATTGATAGTTTTTGCACCTGAAGAAAGATGCATCTTCAGATAGTCAGATTTTGTAATAGAAACATTATCTTGTTTTTGTTTGTTTGTTTGTGTGTTTGTTTTTTAGAGACGTAGTCTCTCCCTGTTACCCAGGTTGGAACGTAGTGGTGTGATCTCAACTCACTGCAGTCTCCGCCTCCCAGGTTCAAGCAATTTTCCTGCCTCAGCCTCCTGAGTAGCTGGGATTACAGGCACATGCCACCATGTCTGGCTACTTTTTGTATTTTTAGTAGAGACGGAGTTTCACCATGTTGGTCAGGCTGGTCTCGAACTCCTGACCTCGTGATCCGCCTGCCTCGGCCTCCACAAGTGCTAGAATTACAGGTGTGAGCCACTGTGCCCGGCCCTTTAATGACATATTCTTAGGAAGTACTCTCAGAAATCATAGACTACAGTGCAGAAACAAGTGTGCTTCATTAGATGCTATTTTATCTTATTTCTCTTTCCTTCATATTAATCAGATGTTGTGGTACGTACACACACACTCGTTTATACATTATACATTATATATATACATAATGTATACATTTGTATATATAGTGTATGTTTATGTTGTACATTATATTTATATATAATGTTCCTCTGGAGTTAACTGCATCACAGTTTCTCTTGGGAACATACTAGCTTTTCCTTCTGGGTGCAGGCCTCTTTGTGAAGATGGGTGTTGTTCCTATGGTTATTCATAATTCAGTATATATACACACACTGCGAAATAAAACTGTGTTTAATGATGTTGGGCAGTTGGATGAAATCTCAGCTATTGTGGTAATTGCCCCCATATATCATAATGAAGTGATTAAGACTGAGGACCCTAAAGTCAGATTCCTGTGTTTAAATCCTGGATCTACCATTTGCTAGATTTGTGGCCTCAGGAAAGCTATTTTGAGTTTCCAAGTCTCAGTTTCCTCATCTATATACTGAGTTTAAAAATAGTATCTACTCCATTAGAACACAGATGAGAGGACTAAATTAAGTGAAAGAGTATATGGAAAATGTCTCATATTCATAAGTATTCAATGGATAGTAACTATATTTATCATGCGGACCTTTGTAAACTCCATTATTTTTAAATACACAAGTAGAAGTTCATTAGTATACGGGGTGTCAAAGAAAAGTTGCCCCAGACCAGTAAAGCAGGCAGGTATCTTGGTCAGCATGTATTTCTTTAACAAAATACCAGGTACTAGATGGCATAAGCAATAGACATTTATTTCTCAGAGTCTGGAGGGTGGAAAGTCAAAGATCAAAGGTCAGGAAGATTCAATTCCTGGTGAAGGTCCTCTTCAACTTGCAGAGGGCCACCTTCTTGCTGGGTCCTCACATGGCAGAGAGAGAGAGAAAGAGAGGGAAAGAGAGAGAACACCCTGATCTTTTTTTTTTTTTTTTTTTTTTTAATAAGGACGTGAATCACATGATGATGACCCAGCACCCCTGACATCATCTAAACCTGATTATCTCCTAAAGGCCCCACCCCCAAATACCATCACACAGGGTATGAGGACTTCAACATATGAATTTTGAGGGGACAAAAACATTCAGTTTATAAGGGCCAGGATGACTTTCTTCAAGACTATTGCAATAGGAAAAAGACTGTATTCAACTTTACTAAAACAAAAGGTAGGAGGATTTTTAAACACTTGCTGACATTAGAGAAAACCTGGTCAGTGTGATTAGGCCACCTGTGTTTGCTAATTCCTGTATATTGAAGTTAGACTCCTACTCTCCCAGTGAAACAGAAAAACAGGGGCCCTGTCTTGATAACATGTCAAAGGAATGGCTCCCAGGTCCTTGAAAAAGACATTTCTGGGCTGTGGGAGATTCACATCTCAAAAGGTCCAAGAAAGGATTTACAATTACAAGTTTTCTAAAGTGTGTGGTCTAGGAAAGTGGACATCAGGGGAATTAGTTCGAAGGAAGCCTTTCTATAGTGTAGTCAACTATGGGAAACTTTAAGGGCATCTTGGTTCTAGGCAAATATTAATATCCTAACAATCCCATCTTTAAAAACAAATCATGCAAATTTTATGGATTATGTAATCCTCATGAATGAGAGACACATAAAATTTCTCTGCTGGTATCTATTGATTACCTCTTCAAATTACAGATATTATAAATACAAATAGTATCTATAGTTTATTAAGCACATTATCATTGTGTCATTACCACATACCTGTCAAATATTTTGCTTTCATCATTGGCCATTGAGGATTTTTTGTTATGATTCGGACTAGTTTTAAATAGAATAGACAGGTGACAAGCTTTTATATTTGGAAAGTTTAATAAACAAAGAGAATATTTGAGTCAAAGTTATAAAGTCACCGGGTGTTGTGGCTCATGCCTGTAATCCCAGTGCTTTGGGACGCTGAGGTGGGTGGATCACTTGAGATCAGGAGTTGAAAACCAGCCTGGCCAATATGGTGAAACCTTGTCTCTCCTAAAAACACAGAAATTAGCCGAGTGTGTTGGCGTATGCCTGTAATCCCCGCTACTCGGTAGGATGAGGCATGAGAATCTCTTGAACCTGTTAGGCGGAGGTTGCAGTGAGCCAAGATCATACCACTGCACTCCATCCTGGGCTGCAGAGTGAGACTATTGCCAAAAAAAGTTGTGAAGTTGTCCTATGTCCTATACAGAATGAAGACAGAACTAATAGCATAGCTTTCTAGTATCTTCATAAATTAGAATGGTAAAATGTATCAAGCATTCTGTGATGATTACAAAATACAAGATATTGCCTGAAAACCTCAATGAGCTATAAAGAGTTGCCAGGGTTCAACTGCTGTTCATTTTTGAGGTCACTGTTTCTTAATAGGATTAATTATCTGTAGTGGATATACAAATATATGTTTCCAGTATTTCCCGTTGAGAAGATCCATAGCTTTTTCTTCTCCCTGTAGTTATAATACATCACATTTCACATTCCTCATGCATTATTTAAACTCCTGACCAAATGCCTCAGTCCAATTCCCTCACTTGTAAAACCTACTGATATCCATGAGAGGCAAAAACTCAAGACTACCTCATCTTGGAATACTAAGAACAAAAGAGAATATGATTGCAGACATAAGGCATTGGGCTTCTTTGTGTTTTCTAATATGTGCAGCTAAAATATTAAACTCCAAACAGTTTTCAAGGCTTATTGTATACTTTAAAGTCAGGTCGTCTTTGTTTATTAACAACAAATCATCCTTTTAAGCATACATGGATCATAAGTCAATCTTTCTTGAATTTCATGTAGTTAATCTCCATAGTTCGCTTACATCAGCATCTCAAGGGCAAAACATTTGCCTTATCTATTTTGCTCATGAGAAAATGTGTTAATATGCTATATATGTTCATTCATTATACACATTATACACATCTTACATTAGTATGCCATTTAGATAGTTATTTACAAGTAAATGTATGTAAAGTATTACTGAAATATAATATAAAAAATATACTCTTCACAGTGAGTTCCTGATATTTAATGTAGTAACTGGTACATAGTAAATGTTAAGTATGTCTTTGCTAGAGGAATGAAGGTGAGATGGGAAATAGAGAAGGAAAGGGAAAAAGAAAGAATGAGTAGATGAATAGTTGGATGGATGGATACATTTTGAGGAAAGAAAGAATTTTGGTAGAAAGAAGAAAGTTTGTCATGTTTCAGGGGGAAAATCATAGACTTTGAATGAGAAACATGTGTTTGAGCCTGGATCATTTTTAGCTGTGTGACCTTAGCCTTAGTTTTATACCTGTAAAAAAATATATAAATAGAGATGGTAATAACCATCTCATGTGTTTTCAGAATTAAATCAGAGAATATGTGAAAAATACTCAGTTTTACAATACCTGAAATATAATAGGTGCTCCATAAATGTCAGTTTCTCCTTTTTGCATAGCTTGGCCTGATTTTACCTTAAAGGCAGGTTTCTCAGTATTTTCAAGTTACAGTTGAACAGATGATTTGAAGGTGGGGAATGACACAATTCCAACTCTTAGCACATCTCCCTCCTGTGCTGCTTCTTTTGGGAGTTTGCCACTAAGCAGGCGCCTTTTTTAACCTCAGTGTTTGAATGAGCTCATCTTTAGAGAAAGTTTCCTTCTTGTACTCTACTTTCTTCTGTTAGTAGGCAATATTGATTTGTAAAGGCAGGTGAAGCAGCCCGGGAGGCATATGACGGTGCTATATGAAGATCGGATTACAATGTAAATAACAACAGTTCGTGACCAGCCTGGGCAACATGGTGAAAATCTGTCACTACCAAAAATAGAAAAATAGCTGGGCATGGTGGTACCTGTCTCTGGTCCAGGGCTACTTGGAAGCCTGAGACAGGAGATTTGCTTGAGCCCAGGAGGTCGAGACTGCAATGAGCCATGATCCCACCACTGCACTCCAGCCTGGGTGACAGAGCAAAACATTGTCTCAAAAACAAAAAGAGAGGAACCTAAATAATTAATTAAGTGAAACGTGTGGTTATTGTGGTATATTTTTAACTAATATTTGAATTTGAAAATAAAATTTGCGTAGCATTTCTTATCTGAATAAAAAGAGAATTAAAACCTAACCATATTTGAAAGAGAAGAGTAATTGTGTCAATTAAAGAAGATAATATTATTTTTTTTTGACTACAGAAAAGGGGTAGAGGATGCCTGGCACAGAAGAAGCAGTACACCGTTCCTTGACATAAGAAAAGAAAGATTGTAATATCACAGATATCATGGAGGAAAGAAACTACAGATGACTGACAGCAGAAGATGAATTAAAATGTGCTAGCTGCAAGAGGGCTCACAGTAGGAGAAGAATGAGTACTGGTTACTCTTTCTAATACTTTAAAAAATAGTACCGAGCACTAATTACCAAATGATAGTTAAGTCATGTTTTCCTGAAACAAAACTCTTTTCTTCAAAATTATGGATATTCTTTTCTTTTTCTTCTCTAACATACAAGATGAACTCTTTGCTTAAAAATAAAAATGACTTCATTCCATGCTTGCAGAAAGTAATATATTAGGTACCCAGAATTCAGTGGCTTCTGCATTTTTTTCTTTTTTATGTGGGTGTCAAATCTGTTGTGAGAATATAACAACTTTTATTATGCTTAAAGTACATTTAGCATAGCATGGGATAATATATATTTTACATTATTTAGGAAGTTTTAATATTTATGAAAAATAAGCATTACATATTCTTACCCTTCTCACAATGTTGAAACAGGGAAGTGAATCAACATTTGACTTTATGTAATTTTCTAATAGATGGTTAGATAGAGCATTTTTTGGAGTCCAATATGTATGGAGAGTCACAATTCACCCAAAATTGGATGGGAAATTTAGGGTTAAGAATGAAAGGTACGGTAAAATAAAATAAGGTAAGGATATACATTTGGGAGAGTTCCATGGATATTTGTCTTATTTTTGGTTTATTAGATAATCATTTACTGAAAATATAATTTTACATATTTTGAACATTTCCTTAAGATTTGTTAGTTTTATTGTACCAAATCAAGTTAGTATTTAAATTGACATAGAGTCTTTTTTTGCTTGTTTGTTTTTGAGACGGAGTCTCTCTCTAATGCCCAGGCTGGAGTGCAATGGCACAATATCTGCTCACTGCAACCTCCGCCTCCTGGGTTCAAGCAATTCTCCTGCTTCAGCCTCCCAAGTAACTGGGACTACAGACACACGCCGCCATGCCCAGCTAGTTTCTTTGTATTTTTAGTAGAGATGGGATTTCACCATATTGGCCAGGCTGGTCTCCAGCTCCTGACCTCATGATCAGCCCACCTCAGCCTCCCAAAGTGCTGGGATTACAGGCGTGAGCCACCGCACCCGGCCGAGTCATAATTTCTTTAAGGTCATTGCAGCAGTCTGCAAGTATGGCCAAGCACATCCCCACCTTACTGCCCCTGAAACATAACTGCTTTGTCTGCCTCTTTATTCACCTCATTCTTGGGGATCTGCTCAGGCCCCATGCCACAATCTTCTCGAATTCCCATTTGTCCTTTAATTTCACAGTTATTTATTTTGAACCTATTATTCCAGGTGCTGGTAATAAGGAATGGCACTAACAGATGAGCTCTCAGGCTTCACAGAACTTCTTCCTGATGAAAAAGTAAATAAGCACATAAAAAAGTTTGTGATAAGTGCTATAATTAGATTGTGATAAGTGACAAAATAATTGACTAGATTCTGAGACAGGTCAGGCTACCCTAAGATGAAACTTGACTAATTGACTCACACCAAAGTCCCTTGTCAGGTGTAAATGTTTTGCCATTTTAGGTAAGTACAAGGACTTGGCCTACAAGCATTTCTACTCATCAAGCATGAAGTTGTCACTAGAATATTTACAGATAGCACTGCTATAAACTTTTTATTTAAAAATATTTGAAATGAAATCAGCTCTACTTGGTATGCACTGGTCTTTCTTAACTGAAAATTCTTACAAACTGCAGAACATCACTGTTGGAAAACTACGAATATCCCTCACATGGTATATATAGCAAATTAACTTTCTCTTCAAAAGATTCGCTTATAACTCTATTAACAATGACCTCAAATCTTTTGCAGCATTACGTCACTGGATATAAAAAAGGGAACCTGACTTGAAGTGGAAAAAGGAACAGATGGCAAAGTGTGTTCTACACACATATAGAAGGGTTTTTTTTTTTTTCATTTCATTTCTTTTTTTTTTTTTTTTTTAACCAGAGAAGCTGCTTCTCCTTTTAATCCAGTTCAGTATGTTCTAAAGAAGCTACTATTTCTGAAAGTATTGAACATGCAGGACCAGTTTCTAAGTATGGACTCACAAGAAGGAGGAAAATAATGATGTATGTTAAATGTCTGTCCTGGAAACATGAGGAGGCTGCACTAGATGATTGCAGGGATCCCTTCCAGCCTGAACACTCCATGCCTCCTTTTTCCGCAGACGCCACAGTGAAGTGGTACCAGTGTCTGCTCTAGCTTCCAATTGACATCACTGCTTTTTTTTCTCTAATGCTCTGCTTTTCTCATTTCTTTTATGACACTTACATTTTAAACATCTCCATCTTTTTTCTCAAACTTCATCTTTATCCAGTTCAAGGACTGCAGCTCTCTTTTGCTCTTGAACTAACCGAGTGTCAAGGCTCCTTCCTAATCCCTCAAATAGCTTATAATTCCAGACATCCTAAACCTGCATGATCATCCCACCATCACCTTTCTGCTCTTTCTTGGTGAACTTGATTCTGTTAAAAATCAGCTATCTTTGGGGAGTTTACCATTTACGTTACTATGAGTTGTTAACATTTTAGTGAAAGAAATACTTGATAATAGGATTAGTTTTGGGGAAGGATGGGAGTTGATGGTCAACATTAGTTTTCAGGGTTGATAAGAAGCTAAGAGGATTAAATATATGAATGAAAAGTTATAGGAAACTTCTTTCCTTGCCTTACATGCTAATAATGGTCATAAATCCTACCTCCTCGAAGATGTTTTCCCCCAGCAGTTTCTAGAGTGGTTTTAGAGTATTCATGAAATTAGTAGTATAAAATATGAGAATCAGTCACTGGAAGAGTAGGGATTAAAGATATGTAATGAAACTGGAAACCAAAATGAATCAGTGAATATAAAGACAAGTAGACCGCTGGAATGAATCCAGATAGCAATGGTCAGAAGCACAGGTCAAAGATTATACAGGAAGCCAGTACCCAGGGTTTTCACCGAAGTTGAAGGTCACCATGAAGTCATGGGTATAAACAATATAAGGGGTCATTAAGCAGACCTGACGTACTGGGGGCTAGTGAGTCTTGAGTACTTATTGACCAGAACTGAAACAGAGATTGGAAGTAAGAATTTAAGAAGAAAATGTTAGCAAAGCAGAACAAGGAGTACAAAGGACATGAGCGCTGAGGTTAAGGCAAGCAATAAAGCAATGCAGAAGATCAAGGAACTAGTCCCTGCTAGATGTTAGAAAACCAGGCAATAAAAATGTGGCAAATATCTGTCTCATGTAGGAAACCTTGTATATGTTTTCTGCTTTGCAGCAAGAAATAGATGGCTGGATTCAAGAGCAGAGCTAGCACACAACTCAGAGACAGCTAATGCTTACTTAGGAAACTGAAAAGTTCACTTTGTTGTAATGGGAACCACCAGAGTGAGGATCATTTGGTAATCCTGTTGGAAAGACAGGAAAGCAAATAGAATAAGGTGGGTAGTGAGAGGAGCTAATATTTCTGTGCTAGGCTTTTTACCTGTATGAGCCCATTTAACCATGCTTGCAGCAATTTTGAGAAGTTAGTAGTTGTCTTTGGTAGATGAAATAATTACGTCTGAGTAAAATTAAATGAATTGCCTATGGTCACCCACCTGATTTTTCAAGGAAGTAAACAAATTAACACTGTGAGAATAAAACTTAATTTTCCAGTGTTATACTATTTACAGTGATGTGCCATATGAAAAAAAAAAAAAAAATTTCAATGTTTTCATAGTTATAGAGTCAACACAAATTTTGGCAGGGGTATAAATGTTGGAACCACAGAAGTGGGAAAAAAAAAGTATGTGGGCAGTGTTGAAACAAAAGTCCAGGGATGCTAAATTGCAAACACAAGGAAGATATTTTCCTCAGCTACATTTTGTAGAACCTGATTTGCTCTCCAGAATTTTATTTATTCAAACTAGTAAAGTGAAATAAATAATTGTAATGTATATCTAACAATCATTGTGTGCTCAGCAAATGCCACATATGGGAAAATATCTACAGGCATTATCTCTCTCTCTCTCTCACACACACACAGTTAGTTGCTATTATTATCTTCATTTTACCAATGAGGAAACTAAAATAGAGATAGGTTAAGACACAATCCTAGATCAACATATTTATTAAAGGTTTGGAGCAGAGATTTGCACACCAGTGGCACTCCTTCATATTGCAGTCTTCAGACATTGTAATTTTATGTTCACAAAATAATATTTTTAACTTACATATGCTATAGGTGGAAGTATTCAAACTATAGGTGAGCCGACTCTTAAAAATCATTCTTTGTCATACAAGATAGAAAAAGATGTTTATGTAGTAAAACACTCATGGGACCAAAATGTCCTTGGCATTTAAAATTGAATATACAATTTCCATGCATATTTGATCTACTTATTGATAAAATATTTCACTTTGGATGTCTATAATTGTTGTTCACTGAGTGTTCAAAACATATTTTTATATGACAGGTGTAGTGATGTTTTGAGACTAGCACAGTTTTTGCGGTATTTCTATTTTTTAAACAAAGAAGGCATTTCGCTAAACTAACTTATCTTCACTATAGAAATATCACCCAGAATAATAGCATATACTTGTGAATCTTTGTTAATTGAGTGAGGAATATTAATTGCTCTCTGAGTGCAATCATACATCTTATCATTTCAAGTAAGTGGTCCGTGTTTAATTGAATGTATTTTTCTCTAAAACAAATGTTGCATAGTTGCAAGTAAATAACATCTATATTTAGATATACCTTGTTTTCGGATAAACTTTGAAGCATCTGAGGCAACTTCTCATATACTTTCATATTTTTCATTCTGTTTTTCAGAGTGTCATGTTCCTAGAAAAGTCAATGTAGGGAATTTTGAAAAATAATTTTTAAAGGTAAAAAAAGATTACAGGATTACTTTTGGTTTTAAATGTCCATATTTTTCTAAATCCCTGAAACAACTTTGAATATTGTGGCTGTAATTTAAGTTTCTCAAATTCCTCAGTGAACAATAAGAAATTTTTCTAAGATGAAATGTTAGAAATTCAAAGATGCAATTGTGTTTCATCCAGGGAAATCTTAAAAATTTGGGAGATAACTGAGAAAGTAATTACATAAAACAGAATAGAATATTAAAGTTATCTCTGATGCTTTGGACTTTTCTGTGTTTATCTATTGTCTCTAATGAAGTCATCTGGAAAAGCCACTTAATGATGATTTGTTAGTAATGTGTACAAATTAGTTGATCATTCCAAAATCCAGCTGCTAGAATATTTTTGTATATCAAATTAAAGGAAGGTATTATTTTGTAGCTTATCATGCCTTGTATTTTCTAGTTGAACAATAAGTACTAAAAAATGTCACCTTTCTTGGATTTAGAAACAAAAAGGACCATTGTTAGATTTATATTTTGTTTTAAATGACAATTTTCCCCAATATTATAGAAAATAGAAAACATCATGAGATATCATACAATTGTGATTCTTAACACAGAATAAATGCAACTAGCTCCTTTAAAAAAAAAAAAATCGTTTGATGAAAATAAATGTTTCTGATACAACAGCACAGACTAGTGGCAAAGCATTTGTAGCAAATGTTTGCTTTGTTATGAGATATGTTGTCTGAGGTAGTCATCTTTATATATTATGAAATTTTATCAAATAAGCTATATATTGAAAATAAGAATGATTATAATACAATATAGTTTTATGGATCTTAAGAGCATATTAGCGAAAATATTTTATTCTTTCTATTTTATGTTTACTCCAAATAACCTAGATATTATTTTCAAAATGATAGCTGAAAATATACATATAAAGGCAGATAGTGAATATAAAAATATCTTATTGTTCAGATAGATACTTCTGAGGTCACATTTGTTGCTTTAAAGTTGCAATATAAACAATCCTTTATAAGTAAGGATTTTCATCCAGATTAACTACAGATATATACACTACTGTAGCCACTTTATACAGATGCTAATTTGCTTGTCCCAAGACTTTCCATTTATATGAATTCACTTCTATGACACTCTTCTAATATTTAAACATTATTTTCCCATTTTAAATGTTTTGCTAATTGTTAAAATGCTTTTCCAAAAAATAATTTTTTTATTTGAGAAACTTCTGAACAAATTTGCCTGTTAATAAAGGGATGCTACTTTGGCCAAAGAAAAGTTAAAATAGATACTTTCTGGACTGTCTCCTAATAATTCAAATTGCAAAACAGGATGAGCAAATTAGTTCGTGGATGATTACCAGACCTCATTTTGACCTCTGAAACTTCAATAAATGTTCTTTCCCAAAATACATACTGAGAAATTTCTGCATTGATTATGCATACCATCTGGAACAGCAGAGAGAGTAGCCTCTATATTCTGCAATATGCAAGAGATTCTGGAACTGTAATTATTAGTTGACTCTTATTGAGATGACTCATAAACTGATAGTAAAAGGGAGAGATAATAGTGAATGGTCCCAAAATGTCAGTGCAATGGATACTAAGCCCATGATAACTAAACTTGTGTCTATTCTGATGGAGTTGCAAAATATATCTATAGCTTCTGAAGGTTTCTGTTACTCTATGATTATAATAATAATAATTTTAATTTGAGTTCCAGTCTCAGCTCTATTGCTTACTCTCTCTGATAACTTCAGAAAATTTCCCAGCCTCCCGGAGCTTTAACTTCTTAGTCTGTGTATTGTGTATGATATTGATTATCTAATATGATTCTAGCGATAGTTAAGTGAGATAATGTTTGAGAACACTGAGATACGCAAAATGAGAGCAAGTTATTTGATAATTCTCAAATCTAGATTCTCTGTATTTGTGGCTACTTTGTTTGTACATTTGTTCAGATAGCAATGATTTTAATACCTCTGTTCAATCTCTTTTTATGAAGACATATAAGTATCAATTAAGTCTGATCCCATTTTTTACATCTGAAAACATATTCTTCTGGGATATAGAGCCAGCACAATGAATTAGAACAAAGACTTCATTGCTGAACAGTTTTTAAATATAAAGAAAAAATTAGTAGCATAATTTATAACCTCTAAAATTTGATGATAATCTGTTATGGCCTCTGTAGTAGTCAATCACAAAGTATTATTTTAGATAGAAACTCATAGACATTATTCTCTTACTCCTGCTAAAAATACTCACAAACTCAATTATAGGGGGAATATCTATTCCACACATTCACATTTCCAGTGAATTACAGATGTCTTCAGCAGCAGATGGCCAGGGTGTTGAACAAGAAAGAAGTTCCCCTGGTATCTTTCATGACATTCCCAAGACGGACCTCCTCTCTCTCATGTTGGACCCTCTTCAAAGGGAACTTGAGGGGTCTAAATATTTGTTAAAAACTCTGAGCTTTTGTCTCTGTGTTACAAATAATAAAAAATAGCCGGTAATCAAAATAGAAGAGTTAATATAAATCACAATTGTCATAGCTTATGATCAAAATACTTGTTTTGGAACTGCAAGTCATTGTGTACACTCACTAATTTGGATATTTATCTTACTAAAGATAAAATAGACTTTGGAATTTTGCAGCTGTGTGCAGATAGATCCTACATGAAATAATCCAGGGATGATTCTCCAGCACCAGTGGCTTCATCCTTACCTAGAATGTCTCCTTGGAAACATCATAGTTCTTCTTGTTTCTTTATGTCATTTTGATCTTTAGGTGTGAACCACCATTTCACCATTTTGCATCATAAACCACTCTGAATTGCAGACCTGAACTATACAACATCTTAGAAAAATATGCATATGCACCTTACACAAAATTTTCAGACTTTTTTAGAAGGCTCATAGGAGCTCCAAATTAACCTCTGAATCCTATAGACTTTCACTGAGGGAAGTCAAAGATCTCCAAGCTATAGGATTTTACTCCTTTACCAGTTGGTAACAGCCAGCCTTTGTTTTCTATGATACTCACCATGGATAAATTATCACATTGAAAGAGAGGGCTTTATGGTTGGAATATCAAAATGACTTTATTTCTCAAGTTTCATTCTGATCTCTAAGTAAAGCAATGGATATGCTACCTTTCAAACCCATGTGATTTTATTCACTTTGATTGTTTAATATGATATTAGTTTTACATATAAATTGCAGGTTTTGTAAGAACTGATGCCTAAGTGTATCAGAGAGGCAGTATCACATTTGTATTTTTAATTTACAACCAGAAAACATTTTATTTTCTATAGCTTTGTGTCTTTAGAGCTTTATTATGTCCTAGAGATTACCTGGTCTTACTGCCCTCTGTGTAGATGAGAACTTTACTCTAATTCAGAAATATCCAATGAATGACCACACTTTATTTGTGTTAGAATTCATATTAGAGGCCGGGCGCGGTGGCTCAAGTCTGTAATCCCAGCACTTAGGGAGGCCGAGACGGGCGGATCACGAGGTCAGGAGATCGAGACCATCCTGGCTAACCCGGTGAAACCCCGGCTCTACTAAAAAATACAAAAAAAATTAGCCGGGCGAGGTGGCGGGCGCCTGTAGTCCCAGCTACTTGGGAGACTGAGGCAGGAGAATGGCGTAAACTCGGAAGGTGGAGCTTGCAGTGAGCTGAGATCCGGCCACTGCACTCCAGCCTGGGCGACAGAGCGAGCCGCCGTCGCAACGTAAAATACAAAGCACTAAAAAAAAACAAGAACTCACAACTCATATTAGAATTCAAGTATTCTCAGTTAAAATTCAGTGTTCTTTCTTTACTGAACTCTTAGATTAAACTCTTCAACTGCTTACATGTTACAGGGATTCAAAGACTTTTTCACAAATACATTCACATTAGGTAAAGAAATAATCTCCTGGAAATGTTCTTTCCATTTGCAATAAATTATTTTCAAGGTTTTTAAAATTCTGGATAATTACTTGTCATTTAGATTTATTTGAATGAAGTCTGGTGGGGAGAAGGACAACAGTGTATGCTACTGTTGGTGCCAAGCTACACCTACCCATGTAGCCTTCAGTCTTTCTATTTGCATCTCCCTCATCTGGTGGTTCTCTAATTTTCTCAGTGCTTTGTATTTTACCTTCCACAATCAGCATCATCTCTGTCAGTTTCTTCACCAACACTAATGTATTAGCAGTCCTGCTAGTAGCTCTGCTTGTTACCTTTCCTGAGGGTAACTGCATCTTAATAAGAATCCCAGCATATGGCAGTAGTCTAAAAGTGCTGAGGGTGGAATTCTACCCCAGAGCAGGGATAGCAGCATTCTCAGTTCTCAGGAAATGGTCTGGACAGAGAGTTTTCTTTTTTGCAGCTCTATAGAGCTACCTTTGTGTAAGTTGGCAATCTATGATGCTTTAATAGATTGCATTTAATAGATTAATCTACTCTGAGGATTCATCTCTGAGTCTTCTATCTCCGCATGCCTCTTTATGCTGATTCCTCAGAACTGCATAATAGTATGGCAGAAATGGAACAAATTTTAAATTACACATAGAGAAATGACCCCTGTGGCAGCTGAACAGGTGAAAGGGGGGTTAAATTTGCTCTTATCTTTTATATGCCTACAGGGCCTTATTTGCTGGTGGTTAAATCTCTGGAAAAAAGCAGTCGAAAGTTTTAGCATTTTGCTACCTCTGCGTCTGTGTTCCCACAGGGGCAGTGCCCTATTTCTTAACATTATTCATTGTCGTTCTGCTTCTAAACAGCAATACTTCTCAGGATGATTGTGTAGTACTGCAGATGCTGCTTTACTTCAGCTAGGAATACATTCCAGAAATTCTGTCACTGAAGATGTGCTTCTAAGGAGGATGTTATTTTGCCATGAGCAGATGAGATCATATGTTATATTTAGGATTCATAGGGAAGGCAACTCTTAATGGGTTACAGCATAGATCTAAAGTTTATATCTTATTTAAGTTACATTAACTTTAAGAAATGAATTTTCCTCTTTGTCCAAGGTAATGCAATTTTGTAAAAGGGCTTAATCATTTTCTGTATATGATTGTGCAAAGAAAATTATAATTTCAGTAAAATTAAATCAGCTGGTGACATTTTCATATCATTGATATCTAGACAGCTGAGATTTTTTTATGTTTCTTTCTCATATTACATTTTGTAATGAATCTAGTAAAACCTCTAATATAACACAGCAATTGAAGGATTTTGCACCTTCTCCCTTCCTTGATTTTATACACTAGAAAATAAAAAAGTTGAAATAGTTGCTCTAAAACATAATATGCTTATTTCAGTAGTCCTATCTTATTTTAGGTGCTTTAAAAGTGGGTTATTGACCTACTCAGAAAGCTATTTTCTGTAAATAAGATCTAAAAGTCTGTTTTTTTTTAGCCTTATTTTCCTAGAAATCAATTCCACTGAATTTCACATTTCTATTTATTTTCTTTCTAGCACATTCAAAATAAAAATTGAAACCTCTTCAAGGATATAGTCAGTCTTTCTATAATTTCAAGCTACCTCAAGATACAACTACACATTTCTCAAATGACAAATTTTTGTGTGGGCATGAAAAAACAAAATATCATTTACAATAGTTATATTTAAAAGCTGTTTTCTTTCACTAGCTGCATAATGTGCTTTTGTGAGTGTTTAAATATATTTTTCTTTTAGAGAAAGCATGTGCTTTTACGAAAAATTATGTTTTTACATTCTTGTTTTTCAAAAACAGTGAAATACATTTACTTTAAGAAAATGAAAAACATTTAGAAATGTATCACTCTTCAAGACAGCAAATAGAAATTGTGAAACAAAAACAATCTCACCCACATTACAGTAAATTTGGTTAGCAAGAGGGTGGAGTTGCACAATAATAGCTCTTAAGCAGATTATCTAATTTTCAAATAGCACATATTGCACTTTGTGTGAAACTGAGATGGAAGAGCACATTTCAATTTGACTAAGTACCTTTAAAAGTGAGGTTTATCGGTGCTCAATTTAATTTTGCATTTAATACATTTTTACTAGATTCATTTTTTCTCTCTTATTTTTAAAAGAATCTTTTATTGCTAAGGAAGAAAATGCTTAAGCCATTTTATACTATGACTACTGATTTAGGAAGAAGTGTACTATGTGAATTTCATAAACAAGTCTGCAGAAACCAAATATAGCCTCTGGTTGCTAAGTAGCTTGCTACTGATTCTCCCTACATAGCTGGGTAGTGTGTTAAGTTGAGAGGATCGCTGATGTTTATTTGGAAGAACAAGGGTGAATAAGCAGTGATTGCATCCTACACTCAGGGTACTGGCAATTAGGTTATAGCAATTTGACTGCCTGTATAATTGCAATTCTCAGTATGTAGTCTGGGCAGAAGCACATCTGCTCCTCAGACCCCTTATTAGGTGTATCTAAAATGTTTCGACCAATTGTTGAATGTGCTGGATGGCTATCCATTTATTCAAAGCTACATCCAGCATGTATAAAAACTGTCAGTGTTCCTAATTCAATAACATCAAACTACAACAAAATGGGAAGACTTTTGAGTTCTCTGGTCAACAGCACATTCATTTTTATGAATCCGTTTAACCAAAAAAAGCTTGCTTCTGCCACTTCTTTCTCTAATTTGAGCTTAGTTTTCTAGATAGAGTTTTACCTACCAAACACTGATTTTGCTGCTGTCATTCACTATTTTCATTCCAATCCTATCCTCACTTTGCAGCAAAGCTATGCATTACTGAAAACAACGTGCAAGCCTTTGAAATTCTGAGTGCTATGCACTTGAACTAAAGGCAATTTAGGAGAATGGCATTTAAGCTTCTGAATTTTTTCTTTAGAAATTAGAAAAATTAAAATTGAGAAGCTCAAATTTTAAATTACAGATGTCTCATATTCTTTGTTTGACAAACAGACATGATATTGTTTTATTGATTGTTTTCATCTTTAAATTTTGTCCTCTCTATGATTCACATGATGATACAAAAGCAGTCGCATCCAATTTGATAAATTTATCCCAATCAGAAGGTTAAAGCAGAATAGAAAAAAAAAGGTCTTAGAATTCATGTAAAAAGGGGTAAAATCATACCCCTTTGTTTTTTTCCCCCATAAAAGAAAACTGAGGGCCATACTTAGTGACTTTTCTTAGAACACAGGTAGATAGGACATTTTAACCTAGGAGTTTCAGATCATAAACTAAGTGTTCTTTATATAACGAAAATATTTTTCAGGTGGAAATTAAAATGAGTTTGAATTCATAATAGTAATGTAGCTTATTTGTGTAACTTTCCCCATTTAATATTGCAACTTCTATTGTATATATGTAAACATACACAGATAATAGAGATTTATATACCTTACATTTTGGTAGAGATTTATATACCTTACATTTTAGTAGAGAAAACTCACATAGATCCTTTTTCCTCAATACTTTATTTTGGCATAGTATTCAAATAATTGGCTATAGGGACATGGACAATTGGGATTTTTTAGTCTTTACCTGACAAATAAAGTATGGTCTTCCTTTGTATTCATTTTCTGTTGATTCAAATAAAAGTTTTAAATTGTCACAGTAGAAATAGGATAATCACTTTTATTTCATAATTTTTGTAGATGATTTCAAGTTTTTTGGGAATTCAATTACCATTTTGATGATTTGAATTTAATTCTATAGGAAATTGAGTTATAGAGATGGGAAAAGTGTTGTGAACAACAAACCTACCACATGCCTATGCACCTTTTTTATGTAGCCAATTGAAAACTAAGGTGGCATTTAGGGTAACTTTTTTCATAGTCATACATTTTTGTACCTAGACTCATTGTAAGCAACACAAGAATAAAGTGTTTATAATCAAGATCAGAGATTAAAGTTTATAGTCAGTGTTAGAGGCTAATATAAAGGGCAATAATTGTTCACACAATCTGGGAGAGAAGTGAAGATCTAAACCAAAGTCAGGGCCATAGGGATTGAGGAGAGGGAATAGATACAATAATAATACAATGTTTTATACCCATAATCTAGAGAACTAAGTGATTACAGTTCTCTGAGAATAGATGAATAAAAGAAAAATATAAAATGAGTTCAAATTATCTGATTTGTGCAACTGGGCAAATATTTTCAAGGTGTAATAGTAAAGTGTGTTGACAGTCTGTTCAGGTCCCAACTCCAATAATTATTAGCTGTGTGATTTCAGGCAAGTAACTTTACCTCTTGGAGGATCAGTTCTGTGATTTTCAAAATGGTGATAATATTAGTATCTCCAATATGAGGTTGTGGAGTAATCAATGTTATCTATTGTTATTGTTCACTGAGATAGAGAACACAAAATCAGATTAATAGAATAAAGGTAATTGGATATTTTCACAAGTTGAATCAAAGGTGTCTTTAGGATATTCATGTAAAAATGTCCAATTTGGGGGCTATCTATTTGGGATTTACCAGTAATAGGCTATTATTCAAGCCATGGCTTTGTATTAAGCCATCATGAGAGATGTTATAGAATGATAAGGGAAAAATGTTAGAGATGAAGTCCTGAGAAGAAATATGATGAGATATACATGATCAATAATTAAGAGGGAATAAATCGAGTTATTGGAAGAAAACAAGAGAAAAGTAGCATCGTGGAAGTCAGGAGATAAGTTGTGAAATGGTACCCATGTTCAGTAGAACCAAATATTAGCTGTGACAGATAAAATAAATGCAAATCTGCATTTGGAATTATCAATATGAAGGTCATTGGCAATTTCAGACATGTCAATGTTAGTAGATAGATTCTCATGTATAAGGTGTGATGAAATGGTTTGGAAATAGAGGTAGTGAAATTAAACTACTTTTTGAGAGAACATGACTGAAAAGAAAATGAAGAACATAATAACTATATAGGATACAAAGCCTTTAAGAGTTTTGTTTGTTTTGTTTTTCTTTCTCATTTAAGATGAGATATTTGAGCTCTCTTTAAAGCTACCTTCAATGGAATTAGTTTCTAGATATTGAAGTTTCAGGTTAACAAAACATCTTTTTGCATGTAAGATAAATGACATATTTTCCAAGAAAACAAAGATTGATGCTCTCTCAAATATTAGTAGTCAATTCCCATAGAAAACTTGTCTTTGTTAAACCACCATTAAATGTAAAGTCAATGTGTCAGTTTCTGAATTAGCTTGTTTTTTCACTGCTATAAAGAAATACTCAAGACTGAGTAATTTATAAATAAAAGAGGTTTAATTAGTTTACATTTCCACAATACACAAAAGCATGGCTGGGGAGCCCTCAGGGAGCTTTTACTCATGGCAGAAGGTAAAGCTGGAGCAGGCATCTGCGTATGTCCAGAACAGGAGGAAGGGTACAGAAAGGTGCCGCACACTTTTAAACAACCAGATCTCATGGTTACACACTCATGCTACAACACCACCAAGGGGGATGGTGTTAAAACATTAGAAACTGACCCCATGATACAATCACTTCCCACCAGGCCCCACCTCCAACATTGAGGATTGTGATTTGATATGAGATTGGGTAGGGACAAAGATCCAAGCCATATCAGTTTTCCATTTTAAATATTATTTTGTGGTACATGGTGCTATAATCTCAGCACTTTGGGAAGCTGAGCCACAAGGACTGTTTGAGTCCAGGAGTTCAAGACCATTCTGGGCAACATAGAGAATCCCCGTCTCTATGGGGAAACATTAAAACAAAACATTAAAAAATTAGCTAGGCATGGTGGCACATACCTGTAGTCCCAGCTACTTCAAGGAGACTGGGTTGGTAGGATCACTTAAACCTGGGAGATTGAAGCTGCAGTTAACCATGATCATACCACTGCACTCACCTTGAGAAACAGAGTGAGGTCCTATCTAAATAAATAAATACATAAATAATAAGAATTTGGCTCAAGCCTGTAATCCCAGCACTTTGGGAAGCCCAGGTGGGCAGATCATGAGGTCAAGAGATCGAGACCATCCTGACATGATGAAACCCTGTCTCTCCTAAAAATACAAAAATTAGCTGGGTGTGGTGGCACATGCTGGTAATCCCAGCTACTCGGGAGGCTGAGGTAGGAGAATCACTTGAACCCAGGAAGCGGAGGTTGTAGTGAGCTGAGATCGCACCACTGCGCTCCAGCCTAGTCACAAAACCAAACTCCATCTCAAAAATAAAATAAAATGAGATAAAATAAAATAAAATAAAAATTATTTGTGCTGTTTGTAGAACCCTGGCAAAATATGTGTGTGTGTGCATGAGTATGTGTGTGTGTGCCTTGCTGCTATTTGATTTGATATCTAAGTGATCAGTTCATTTTACAGTGGATTGCGATCTGAATATGATGCTTAAATGCTGATAAACTTGATGCTTAATAAGCAAATGGACTTCAGAATGTTTGTCCAGGCTTAACAGTAAAATACATCAGGGAATTAAGTATGTGGGTAACATGTTGATGATCATTTACCTGTCAACAGTCTACCATTTTTATGTCTTAGATGTCAAGAAGAAAGGGATCCAAATAGACCTGAGAAAGCAGAAATTCCACTAGTGTATGTAGACTGTCAGCCCTAACCTGTCCTGACTTTTATTAAAACAATTAACAAATGGTATCTTTCATTGAAATACTTAATACTACATTTATTTGGGAGATATGCAGTATGAGTATCAGTGGGTGTACTGCCAGATACCAATGTTGAATATCTAAGAGTAAAGCTTATTTTAGACCTACAGACCAGTGAGAATCTGAAATATTCATTGGTCAGGTATGTTCCACCCCATGATTTAGACACTCACCTATGTCCTCTGAAGTTTTAAACACAAACAAACGAAGATATAGGTTTTCTGCTTCCTGAACAATGGTCAAAGTTAGCTGTCTTGCTGGTATTTACTCACTTATCTTTTCATGCCTATTTTTAAATGAAGTATACTGTTATTATTAAGCAGGAAACCACTAATAAGGAATTTCATGAATAAAAAACTTAAGCTTGCATAGTTGGGCACCATAACATTTGGGATGGGGGAAATGGACTGTAAGATAGGTCTGGAGTTGTTAATTAGCAGGGTGGTGAGATTGAAGAAAGGCTGAAATGATGAGGGTGTGGAGAGGTAGACTAAGGGTCAACCAAGATAGGGAAGTAAGAAGAGCCAGAAATTAAAGGCTTAAATGTAAAACCTAAAACTATTAAAAAAAAAAAAAAAAAACCCAGAAGATAACCTAGGCAATATCATTCAGGACGTAGGCATGGGCAAAGAATTCATGACAAAGATGCCAAAAGCTATTGCAACAAAAGTAAAAATCAACAAATGAGATCTAATTAAACTAAAGAGTTTCTGCACAGCAAAAGAAATTATCAACAGATAGACGACTTACAGAATGGGAGGATATTTTTGCAAACTATTCCTATAACAAAGGTCTAATATCCAGTATCCGTAAGGAACATAAACAAATTTATAAGAAAAAAAAATACCCCATTAAAAAGTGGGCAAAGGCCATGAACAGGCAGTTCTTAAAAGAAGACCTACATGTGGCCAACAACCGTATTGGGAAAAAGTTCATCATTGGTCATTAGAGAAATGCAAATTAAAGCCACAGTGAGATATTATCTCACACCAGTCAAAATGGCTATCATAAAAAGTCAAAAATAGTACATGCTGGTAAGGTTGTGGAGAAAAAGGAATGCTTATAAACTGTTGGTAGGAGTGTAAATTAGTTCAACCACAGTAGAAGACATTGTGAAGACTACTCAAAGACCTTAAGACAAAAATAATATTGACCCAACAATCCTAGTACTAGCAATCCTATTACTATATACTCAGAGAAATATGAATTGTTCTATTATAAAGATACAAGCACGTGTATGTTCATTGCAGCACTATTCACAACAGCAAAGACATGTAATCAACCTAAATGACCATCAATAATAGACTGCATAAAGAAAATGTGCTATATATATATATATGGAATACTATGCAGCCATAAAAAAAGAACAAAATCATGTCCTGTGCAGGGACTTGGATGGAGCCAGAGACCATTATCCTTAGAAAACTAAAGAAGGAACAGAAAGCCAAATACTACATTTTCTCACTTATAAGTGGGAGCTTAATGATGAGAACACATGACACACAGATGGTAATAACATACTCTGGGGCCTATTGGAGCGGGGAGGTTGAGAGGAGGGAGAGGATCAGGAAAAGTAACTAGTGGATATTAGGCTTAAAACCCTGGTGATGAAATAATCTGCACAACAAACGCCTATGACACATATGTTTCCCTGTGTAACAAACCTGCATACATGTACCCCTGAACTTAAAAGTTCTTAAAAAAAAAAAAAAAAAATAGAGCCAGGAGCTGAGACAGAATGCGAGAAGAAGAAAGAGTAAAAGGTAGAAATTTATGTGGAAGAAACGATTTAGTGGAAAGAATAGAGGTTAAATAATTAGAGGTTATTGTAAGAAAGATAGAATTGCAGTATGATAAATTTAGTAGCTTTATTTGTGAATTGAAGACAATCGTTTGCCATTTTTAAAAAGTGGGTTTGTAGTTAGTCAACAAATTAATATCCTACAGCATGAACTTTTATATCAGAGCAAATTTTTTTTCCATATGAATTTTAGAATAGTTTTTTTCTTATTCTGTGAAGAATGACATTAGTAGTGAAATAGGAATAGCATTTAATCTGTAGATTGCTTTGGGCAGTATAGCCATTTTAATGATATTGATTCTTCCAAAAGATTCTGTATATTATTTAAATATTATTGGCTACAATACTTTACATCAAGGAAATAATATAGACTCTCATTTTAGGATATCATTTCTTAGCATTAATTTGGTAACTTCATTTATCTCTAAGGTAGTTTTTACTATCTTAGAGTAAAAACTGAACAATTGACTTAAATGTGACATAATACAACTGCCAGAAAATGTGAATTAAAGCTATCTCTCACTTTTCCTTCCAGGGAAATCTTGAGGAGTTTGATACTTTTCATCCTCCGGCCGTAAAATCATCTTGTGGGGGGAGGCTGTACATTGGTAAGTCTCACTCATTCTAATTTTTCTTTTTAATGCTCAATATAATACAGTCTTTGACTTGGTTATAATGTACAACTAGCATGACTCAAAAGATGTCAACATCATTGCTTGGCTAATTATAGAATAATTCATTTTTAAAAAGTATAATATGATTTTACTTTTCTTTCTCATTACTCTAATAATAGGAATGCTATTAAACTTATAGATATAAAATGAAAATTATGTGCTGGAATGGAAAGTAGTATTTTTAATTTTAAAATTGTGCTAGTATTACTTATAGCTAATTTTTAGAATATTATATATATTTACACCTTGGCTCACAAGCAATAGTTGAGTGAGGATCCACGAAGAGATCTGAAGCTATGATTTTTAAAAAGCTAATACACTATACTTATTATATATAAATTTTATGCCATGAAGTCAAATATGTAGCCATTATGTTTTGATGCATTGTTTCTCTTACCAGCATATAGCATTAGTATTTCTTGATATCATGTTTCTGAGCAACACTCCTCCCAATTTGCCATCGCGCTCTCTCTCTCTCTCTCTCCCCCCCCCTCCCCCTCTCTCCCTCTCTCCCTCCCACCCTCCCTCCCTTGTTTACAGGTGCATATACAGAAACACACTCATACACACACAACACACCTACATGCTCCTTAAAATATTTATCGCATCCAGGTCGCCAATAGTTAATTTCAACTTTCCCAATTCATGTAAACTACAGACTCAACAGCACTTCTCATGCCCTCACTTTCTGATTAGTGGAGGTTTGGGTAGAATACTTCATTAGTTACAAATGCTCAATCTGCATTTAAGTTCATATACATTGCTATAAAATCACATAAATTTACTACTTTCTTTAGAGATAAATAACAGTAAAAAATACAAACTGCATACTGTTGAAATGTAAAAGGATATAACAACAAAGTCATGTACAGAAATTAATTAGAATAAGATTTTGGGAATCTCAGTCCTAAAAATTCCCTGCTTTTCCTGATTTTTATCTGCTTCCAGAAGTTCTATTTGATACTCAAGGACTCTTCAAAAACACTAATTCTAAGCATTAGATTAAATAGATATATTGCATGTTGCAAGGTAGCAAGTGTGTTTTTACATTTATACATACAAATAAGCTTGTACATGTGGCTGATGTGGAAAAAATTCACTATAGCAAGAGTTTGAGGAGACTTAGAAGAGTCCCTAGGGATCTTATCTGAATATTCCTATTCTGGAAAGTTTAGGGAGTGAAAGAATTTCAGGAAGGTAGCTATAGAGAATCAAAGTACCAAATAATAGGGAAGGATAACTTGTGTCCCATAGAATATCTCCAAAGATACTTTGGCAAGTTGCCATCTGTTGACACACATCATTTATGATCACTGTATTGTAGAATCCCTTAGTCATGGATAAACTTACTAATTTTTTTCTTAGTAATGTCTTTAGCTTTGGGCTACCAGATGTTATACTATGAGGAGAAAAGAGGAAAATTAAATGTCTATAGTAAGAAACCATTTAACCCAAGTTGTTTCTGCATGTGTGAATCACCAATTTTATAAAATAGTTGCTTTTCACAGTGTGTCAGATAACGTCCTTTGACTGTTGAGTATTAATCGAGATTTTCCCATTCTTACTCCTTCCAATAGTAGCTCACATTTAATCAACCCTCAGTTCAAATCCAAAACCAGGCAGGTAAGATGTTAAGTGACAAATTCAATACATTCCAGCTAACCAGCTTTCATCAAATCTTTAATATGAAAGCATTCCTAATTCCTGATTCCACTTATTTGGGACTTTTCATTCAAAACCTAATAATGCTGAACCAATTCAAAATCTTTTTAAATGTTCTGTTATCCAGAAGTCAATTCACCATCTCTTGTCTTCAAAAAATATGCATACCTTTCTGAAAAACAGGTATATTGTGTCTACATCATTCCTTTGATCTATGAATGCAGTAAACTATAAAAAAAGAAAAATAGGCTCTTCTGGCACAACTCGGTGAATCCTTAATGACGTATTTGTATTAGGGACAGAACTAATAGGATATATATATGTATATGGAGTTTATTAAGTATTCCACAATAGGCTGTCTGCAAGTTTGAGGAGGAAGAGAGCCAGTCCGAGTCTCAAAACTGAAGAACTTAGAGTCCAATGTTCCAGGGCAGGAAGCATCCATCACTGGAGAAAGATGTAGGCTGTGAGGCTAGGACTGTCTCGCCTTTTCACATTTTTCTGCCTGCTTTATATTCACTGGCAGCTAATTAGATGGTGCCCACCAGATTAAGGGTGGCTCTGCCTTCCCCAGCCCACTGACTCAAATGTTAATCTCCTTTGGCAACACCCACACAGACACACCCAGGATCAATACTTGCATCCTTCAATTCAATCGCACTGACATTCAGTATTAACCAGCAAAGTATTGATTATGGCATTTTTCACAGATCACTCAGCTGTTAGATAATTCACTTAAATTCAACTATATTTGGGGGATCAATTTCTGGCTAACCAAGTCATAGTCTGTATTATTTAGCTTGTCTTAAAAAAATTAGTACCTGGCACTATGTTCTCTATACTTGGACCCTGCAATTTGTCCATATTTTTTCTCTACAGAAAGACAAGGACAGATAGATTAATCAGTTTTGGTCTCTCATTTTGTATTGGTTTTTTTCTGAGTAGTCATTCACTTCACAAAGATATCTGTGTTATCTACTATCTACCAAACACTTAAATAGAGAAAAGTTAGTTTGCTACTTTCCCAGAACACAATGAAGATTTAAGCAGCTTTGGACTCAAAGTTCAAGGTTGCTTGTGAATAAAATGACAAACCATAGAGTCCAAAGGTGAAGATGAAGCAGAATGTGAGTATGACAAATTACTTGGTTTGAATCTTCGCTAAATAATCCATGAGCAGTGTTCAGGACACAGCGCCCCATTGATCAAAACCAAGATTTTCTCAACTGGAATTTTTCTATGGGATAGATTCTCCATGTGGACTCCAGTCTTTTTCTTACCCATCACCAGGCCCCTCATATATTTGACCCTTCTTATTTCCCTGAGCCTTCCCTTCTCCCAGGTATCCCTCCTAGGGGTTAACATTAGTCTAGTGTTTCTTCTCTTTTCAGTCTATAGCTTTCATGATAGAACTCATCTACCCTTGTAACTTCAAGGGTCATTTCTATCTCGTGACACTCAAATCAATATGTACCCCTAAGGCCTCATTTCTGATAAACAAATCAACATATCTATTTGATAGCACATTAGCTTCTTACCTTACAATATGTGAAAATTGAATTCACAATATTTTCCCACAAACCCCTTTCTTTTGTTTTCCCATTTCTGTTAAAGGGTCATCTACCCAGTTTCCCCAAAAGAAACCTAGAAATATGTTGGACTCCTTTCTCACCTTCTCACCTATCTTATCATTTCAGTCACAAAATCTTGTCAAAGCCATTGTGTTAGTCAATTTTCATGCTTCTGATAAAGATATACCTGAGACTGGAGCAATTTACAAAAGAAAGAGGTTTAAGAGACTTACAGTTCCACATGTCTGGCGAGGTCTCACAATCATGGCGGAAAGTGAGAAGCACATCTCAGAGGGCGGCAAACAGGATAAGAAAGCTTTTGCAGGGAAATTCCAGTTTTTAAAAAACCGTCAGATCTTGTGAGACTTATTTACTATCAGGAGAACAGCACAGAAAAGACCCGCACCCAAGATTAATTACCTCCCGCCTTTGCCCTCCCACAACACATGGAAATTCAAGATGAAATTTGGATGGGGACACAGCCAAACCTTATCTTTCTATCCCTGGCCCCTCCCAAATTTTATGTTCTCATATTTCAAAACCAATCATGTCTCCCTAACAGTTCCCCAAAGTCTTAATTCATTTCAGTATTTTTTATTTTTATTTTTTTTATTATTATTATTATTTTTTGAGATGGAGTCTTGCTCTGTCGCCCGGGCTAGAGTGCAGTGGCCGGATCTCAGCTCACTGCAAGCTCCACCTCCCGGGTTTACGCCATTCTCCTGCCTCAGCCTCCAGAGTAGCTGGGACTATAGGCGCCCGCCACCTCGCCCGGCTAGTTTTTTTTGTATTTTTAGTAGAGACGGGGTTTCACCGTGTTAGCCAGGATGGTCTCGATCTCCTGACCTCGTGATCCGCCCCTCTCGGCCTCCCAAAGTGCTGGGATTACAGGCTTGAGCCACCGCGCCCGGCCTCATTTCAGTATTAACTCAGAAGTCCACAGTCCAAAGTTTCATCTGAGACAAGGCAAGTCCCTTCCACCTATGAGCCTGTAAAATCAAAAGCAAATTAGTTACTTCTTAGATACAATAGGGATACAGGCATTGGGGAAATATAGCCATTCCAAATGGGAGACATTGACCAAAACAAAGCACCTACAGAACTCATGCAAATTCAAAATTCACCAAGGCAGTCAAGTCTTAAAGCTCCAAAATGATCTTCTCTGACTCCATTCCTCACATCCTGGTCATGCTGATGGAAAAGATGGGTTCCCATGGTCTTGGGCAGCTCTGTCCCTGTGGCTTTGCAGGGTACCACTTCCCTCCCAGATGCTTTCACAGCCTGGCATTCAGTGTCTGTGGCTTTTCCAAGTGCACGATATAAGCTGTCAGTGGATCTACCATTCTGGGGTCTGGAGGATGGTGGCTCTCTTCTCACAACTCCACTAGGCAGCACCCCAGTGGGAACTCTCTGTGGGGGATCCAACCCCACATTTCCCTTCCACACTGCCCTAGCAGAGGTTCTCCATGAGCAACCCACCCCTGCAGCAAACTTCTTCCTGGACTTCCAGGCATTTCCATACATTTGAAATCTAGGCAGAGGTTCCCAAACTCCAATTCTTGACTTTTGTGTAGTCACAGGCTCAACACCACATGGAAGCTGCCAAGACTTGGGGCTTGCACCCTCTGAAGCCATGGCTCGAGCTCTATGTTGGCCCCTTTCAGCCAGAGCTGGAGCAGCTGGGACATAGGGCATCAAGTCCCTAGGCTGCACACAGCCCAAGGAACCTGGACCCCACCCACAAAAACCATTTTTTCCTCCTAGGCTTCTGGGTCTGTGATGGCAGAGGTTGCTCTGAAGACCTCTGACATGCCCTGGAGACATTTTCCTCATTGTCTTGGTGATTAGAATTTGAATCCTTATTACTTATGCAAATTTATGCAGCCAGCTTCAATTTCTCCACAGAAAATGGGATTTTCTTTTATACTCTGTTTTCCCTATAAAATTGAATGCCTTTAACAGCACCCAAGTCACCTCTTGAATGCTTTACTGCTTAGAAATTTCTTCCACCAGATATCCTAAATCATCTCCCTCAAGTTCAAAGTTTCACAAATTTCTAAGGCACGGCCAGAATGCCGCCAGTCTTTTTGGTAAGAAATAGCAAGAATCACTTTTGCTCCAGTTCCCAACAAGTTCCTCATCTCCACCTGAGACCACCTCAGCCTGCATTTCATTGACCATGTCATTATCAGCATTTTGGTAAAAGTCATTCAACAAGTCTCTAGGGAATGTCAAACTTTCCTACATTTTCTTGTCTTCTTCTGAGCCCTCCAAACTGTCGCAACCTCTGCCTGTTACACAGTTCTAAAGTCAATTCCACAAATTTTTGGGTATCTTTTCAGCAGCACCCCACTCTACTGATACCAGTTTACTCTATCAGTCTGTTTTCGCATTGCCGATAATGACATACCCAAGACTGAGCAATTTAAAATAAAAAGGAGGTTTAACGGACTTACAGTTCCACATGGCTTGGGAGGCTTCACAATCATGGCAGAAGGTGAAAGGCATGTCTCACATGGCAGCAGACAAGAGAAGAGAGCTTGTACAGTGAGACTTCATTTTTTAAAAACCATCAGATCTTGTGAGACTTATTCACTATCATAAGAACAGCATGAGAAAGACCCACCCTTATGATTACCTCCCACCAGATCCCTCCCAGAACACATGGGAATGTAAGATGAGACTTTGGTGGGGACAAAGTCAAACCACATTACCCATCAATGGGCAGGTGGGAAATATTATAGAAATAAGATAAGTGTACTCCAATATATTTGTAAGTCATGTTTAAAATTCATCAGTGAAAACAAAATCCATTAGGGAAAACAAAATAATCACCCTCATCTAAAGGAGAAAAAGGCAATTCATATCAAAGTAAGAGGTAATGCTGTCATATTTCACCATTTAGTTCAATGCCTTTTACTGGAAACTTCAGTCTCTATTTTTTTTTCATTAATACTTTAGCAGTTTCTATTACATATATGTGCATATGTATTTATGTAAATATTTTTAGAAAAAATATATTTTTGCCATAACCATGTTAAGTTCAATGTTCAAAATTTTCCAATAGACAGTGCCAGCGAGAATCACCTTATGTGCCATATATTATTATAACAAATGCTTCCACATATATTTTCTGAACATGTATGTTCCTCTCTTATCCTTTTATATTTTATAATACATGTGACATGCTTACACTTGACAAAATATTAATCATGTTTTGGTACTTTTGTATAGAAACTTAGCACAGCCAAAATACTGTTGGAAGGAGGTACCTATGTATCTCTCCATGATGGTGAGTCATGTTTGTGAACTATAGAATCTTTATTTCCCTGACAGCTTAGAAAAGGTCAAATTCTATCTGCCTTTCTTTCCCTGCAGCTTTAATGCCTGTGCTTTCATCTCAAACAACTATTTTTAACAACATGATGAAAAGTCCCCATTCATTCACTAAACATATATTTTAATTACTGGAAGAAGAAATTTTGGTTACCTACAGATATATGACATAATATAATCATTCACATTGTGTTTCACTTTCTATTTATTTATAGTAGACATTTCCCCCCAAGTGTAAGATTTTCAGGAATCTGACTCTAATTCCTATCAATGGCCAGAGTGAACTGAATTAATAGAAGGAATTACCCCTTTTTATTTATTTTACCAAGGCCAAGTCTCTAGAGAAATTCTTTATTATTGCAGACAATACATTCTCTGGTTTGCTGGCTGGCTTTAATGGGATGTTAAAATCGATTGGAGCTATTTCTCTGTCACCTGAGAAGCACTGTAGGTTTTGTGGTGTGTTGCAATTTCATATCCTTCTCACGTCTTTTTTTTTTTTTTTCTTTTTTTTTTTTTTTTTGAGACACTCACTAAACCAAGTGTCTTACTTGCTTGTGAGACCGCAACTTCCTTTTTCTGAGGAAATAATTCTTGTAAATGTATAATGTACATGGAATCCAGTCCCCACCGTGATGGTTGTGTCAAAGTCATGATACATAATATTGTCTATTGTAAAAACTACACTGAAATCGTGGGGAGGTTCAGATTTTGCTGTATGCAATTAGTGACAGTGATCTACTGAGAAAACAATGCCCCCTTGTGATGGCAGGTTTATTACTGTAACTGTACTGTGACTGCTCCAAAGGATGAGCACAGATTGTGGGCTAAGATAAACAAAAATGATTTTTTGTCTATTGTTGTCTTTTTTAATTCACTCTATTAAAACAGTTTTTTTCCATGACTCTTCAGAAACTTAGGCAGGCAACTTGACTTTTCTAGTAATTTTTAGATGCTAAAAAATATGTTCACAATCATTTCAGATCTTTTTTTTGTTTTTGTTTTTTTGAGATAGAGCCTCCCTCTGTCCCCCAGGCCGGAGCGCAGTGGCGCGATCTCCGGCTCACTGCAAGCTCCGCCTCCCGGGTTCACGCCATTCTCCTGCCTCAGCCTCCTGAGTAGCTGGGCCTACAGGTGCCCGCCACCGCGCCCGGCTAATTTTTTGTATTTTTAGTAGAGACGGGGTTTCACCGTGGTCTCAATCTCCTGACCTAGTGATCCGCCCGCCTCGGCCTCCCAAAGTGCTGGGATTACAGGCGTGAGCCACCGCGCCCGGCTCATTTCAGATCTTTTAAACAATGTCAGTTTATTTCTAGTCCCATGGTTGTTTAATGCTGAGACCTCTCTTCTTTGCCAAGTTTGTGCCATTTGTAGGCTAGTAGTCTAAGAAGGATGGAGTCATTAGCTTCTTTCCGTCTCCTTGTTCAATCTTTGTACTCTTTCTCTTCCTCCAGCTAGCCAAAGGCAGTTTCAGAATGTTTGGGTTTGGGACATGGTGAGAGAAATGTATGAGGAACAGTCAAATGTTTAGTTAACGGGCATTGGCTTGGACTGGTTGTTATTTAAAGCTGGCACTTTCTTATCAGTACATTTGTGGTTTCTCCAGAGACACCATCAATTGCAAGAGACACATTAGAGCAGCATTGGTTATGCAAGTGGTGAACTCTACTGAGATCCATTGCTTAACCCTTCCTTGGCCCTGAAGTATCCTGAGTTAATCTCTAGTTTCTCTTTCTTGAGATCTGTTCATGCCTGCCTGGGCTTCCTTTTGTTAGGATCTTTTCTTACCCTTTCTATTTCTCAGGTGGTGAGGTTGAAATGTTCTGTGAACTGTAGCATAGGTGTTTATTTAATCATCCACATGGTTTCCTCGGAGTCTTTCTATCTTGACTTGGGATGAATAGGTTACACCTCAAATGTTTCTAAAGTCAGTGGGGGCAGCACAGCTCTCTACAAGGAAATCGTCTTCAAATATCATCCAATTTCTTACTTTCTAAAAGTGAGTGAGGGATTTAAAGGTTATCTAATTTTTTTAAAAAGTTTCTCAGATTTATCTAAAATTTACATTGTATTTGAAATGTGCTCAGCCAAACGCCCATTCTAAATCTCTTTTATATGCACCAAGAGAGTCTGAAAGAAATGTGCATTCTCCTATGATGAAAGTTGGCAAGATCTGGTAAAACCAGCTCAAATCTAACTGTCAAATGGTTTGTATTATGGTTATGTACATCTACACATATTTTTATAATCATTCTCAGGCAAAATTGCTTAATAATCATTAAATTTCTTGAAGGATTTGGACAAAATTGGAAATGTGTAAGCAGTTCAGAAATGAAACACTTGAGACTAGTGAATTAGGACATCTGACTACGTTGCTGAATATAACACAGCATGTCATCTTTTTCTTTAAAGTATCACATTATGAGAGTTAATTATACAATTACTATAAAAGTGTTGAGTCTGTCACAAAAGACTTATGTAATAAGAGCTTCCATTTTCTCAAGACACCAGGCATTCACACTGAGCAATAAAACCAAATAAACAACAAATAAAAATTATTTTCAGGGGAAAGCTGCCTTACTGCCTTCCTGGTTCAGAAGCAGCTAGAATTTATAAGTCTCTATTTATGTAATAGTGTATAAACTTACTCTAGAATAAATTAAATGCATTACTTAAATAAAATACTAATACTGTGACTGACAATGATAAAAATGCTTATCATAATTAAATTATGCAATACTAAAATGTTTGTTATCTCACATGAAATACATCTTATGACACTGACAAAGCAAATACTACTTTCACATGACATTTGGAAATATATCTAAAAATGATTGAAAATATACTGTGTTAATATAACAATATAGAAAGTACTCATGATTGGAAACAATAAGCTATGTAGTTAAATCTTAATTAATTACAGCATATCAATTAAAGCTGTCATTGTGAAAAATATGTATTTGAAGTAATTCATAATCATTATATTGCAAACCACTGAAGTCATTTTGAAGCATAAGACCAAAGCAGTATTTTTCAGAACAAACACTGGCGTATCTATCATGATTGTGAAGAATGTTTTACCTTTATTAAATGAAGGGTATTTTTTTCCAAAGCTTTTTTTTTTTTTTTTTTTTTTTTTTTTGACTCAACACTGTAGCATTTTTACTTAGGCCATATATAATCGAATGTCAGAGGCTAATAAGAAAGTAAATTTAGCATGTAAAAATTAAGAATAAGAATACAAATTTCCCATAATTCTCTAATAAACTCTCACACTTTATTAGAAAAAAAAAATGTCCCATCTGAGGTCTGACAAATAAAATGCATGAGAGATCATGATCATATGGAGAAAATAAAAGAAAAAAACAGAAGTGAATATAAAGATTTATGAAATATTTGATGGTACAAACACAGAAGTTAACTTTAGGTAAAGAAAAGATGTAGAACTTTACTTTCTCGAGTGCATGGAAGAAATTATGTGCAGAACTGATTTTTGTTTTCACAAAAGGATGGACAGGAGTCCTTGCTTTTCAGTTTATAATACCCATTATTCGGGCACACATACCTGTGGCATGGCTGGAGAGGACCAGGTTCCTTTCTCAATGGAAGCCCTGAATTCTCCATTTTTAGAAAAGTTTGAAGATAAATTGTTGTCTGTTAATTTATAATGATTGATTATACCCTTAAAATGATTAATTCTAATTTAGTTAGTCATAACAGTGATACATTTATGTATATATACATATATACATAGAAACATATATTTAATGATTTACAGAAATCTAAGTAAGTTTTGCTTATAATCAATGTGTCAAAAATCTTTCATTTGAGAATTTGTAGTATATATATAAAAATAGGTAAAATATTATTTTAATTTTAACACTTGGACAAAGAATATATGCTTCTAGTACAATATTTTCTGAGGCAAAATACAATTCCATTTAAAGACAGCTTTATATAAAGCCCATATAAGACATTTTGGGAAGCATGAAAATACTGAGGCATAAAACATGCTAAAGGAACAACCTAATTACAACCATATAATTCAATGGGCTATCTGCTCTATAATGTTGAATTATTGAGAACAGGAAAACAATTAATGGAAGAAATAATTTTTAAAATGGGAATTCAGTGTTTTGGCTCTCCTTTATAGCTTTTTATTCATTCTAGTGGCTCAAATAAAACTTAGTCAATGTAAATCTTAACTGCTACCCAATCTACATAAACCACGATAAATTAATTTAATGATTTTTCCCTATATTTTAGAATGGAATACCCACTGTGTAAAAATTGTGTAGGTTATTTTTTATTCTATGCACTACAAGTGCCTTGTGACCTTATTTTCTTTCCAGTTATTTGCTGAAATGTAATGCCATTACTTTCAATGGCAAAAATGGTGATTACTTTTGCATCAACCTAATACTAATAATCTTGTTAGGCAGCATTTGAATATGAAAAGGGATAGTGATTCTCTATTGCTTTCATTCAACAAACATTTATTCATTGCTTACTGTGTGTACCAATGAATCAGAATGGTATGTATGAGAGCAGTGTATCAGAAATAAGTAAGAGATATGAGATCCAAACTGCCTTATGCTAGAGAGGTTTATCATCAAGCATAACAAAGAAGGAAGTTCAAATTTCCAGGTTTGGTTATTCCTGTGACACACATGTCATGGAATATTCAGGAAAAGTCCTTCTTGTATGTAACTCTGCTTTCCTCGGATTTCCGTTCTTGGGTTTATTTACCCACAGTCACGAGGTGACTGCAAGATGACTGCTACAAAGGCATTGATTTTCTCATGCCTGAACACCTTCTTCAGAAATGTCCAGGCACTTAAGAGATTAAGTGCCACTGACCACATTTGGAAAGCAGCGTTACAAGATAAAGCATCTCACATTTTCATGTTCTATAATGGAAGGCAGATCTATTAGAAGGGAATGCAAGTGTATGTATGTGGGAGTGGGTTGACTGTTGATGAGCAACCAGAAATATTTAACGTAGGTGATTTATACAATTGTGTTTTTACACAGTTTAGAACAACCATACTGGTGGGTATAAGTCTAGCAAATCTTGACAGAGAAGGTAATGCTTACCATAGAGAGGATGAGTAATAGCTTTCAGATAGAGCAAGGGATTCATAAGTGGCCAGGGATGATGAGAATTATAAGATTTTCCAGTCACATTAATATTAAGTGACTAGCATGTATTTCTAAGAATATTCTAGTGGCATAATAAATGTGAAAATGGATCATGAAGTCAAGATATCTAGAACATCCTGGCCAACATGGTGAAACCCCCTCTCTACTAAAAATACAAAAATTAGCTGGGCGTGGTGGTGGCACACCTGTAGTCACAGCTACTCAGGAGGCTGAGGCAGGAGAATCGCTTGAACCCAAGAGGTGGAGGCTGCAGTGAGCTGAGATCGCGCCACGGCACTCCAATCTGGCGACAGAGCAAGACTCCATCTCAAAAAAAAAAGAAAGAAAGAAAAAGAAAAAGAAAACAATATTGTATTGATATGCATCTAAACTAGGGTATAGTATTGTGTCATGCCAAATTGTTGGTTCATTTTAAGCACAGAAGAAACAATGTCCAAATAAAATAGTAAATTTTTTAATACTGATTGATCATAAAATGGTTCCTGTTTCAAAGTAGAAGATAGTATTCTTATTAATAATAAATATTTAACTTCTTCAAGTGACAAAAGTAAGATTATTAATAACTTCAATGTTTCTTCAACATCTGAAACTGAGTTATACATAACAAGAGTAAAATTATTGTGCCAAACATTGTAATAAACCACTTATATACATTAACCTTTATATGAATTAACTCACAATGCTACTAAGAAAGCACTATAATTTTTCTTATTCTACAGATTAGAAATTTGAAGTGTAAAATAGACTGTATCAGCAGTTGACATTTTCTCTTTTAGTTCTTTTTAGTTTCTAATTTATATATTTTAGTTTCTAATTTAAATCTTACCCCTCAGAAAACCTTACTGAGAAATATTTGAATAAAGCTAGCCTTACAGGTTAACTGCATTCAAATAGTATTTCCTTAAGGGATCTGATTCAATACTTCAAAAGTTAGTATAAAAATAAATATTTTTGTAGAAAAATATCCTTAAATTATTGTTCATATTAACAATGTGTCTACTAGAAACGTAATTCTTAAATAAATCATTTTAGCAGAGTAATTGTATATTTGAGAATAAATATTTTTAAAAGCTTAAAAAATAAACATTTTATCTGCTATTTATATCACATGATAAACATGAAATTTATAAGGGGACGTAGATCTAGACACTTAAGAAAACTCTGAAACTGGCAGATACACTGAGAAAGTCTGCCCGTATCTGATGACTTATTGCTTCTGATTTATTGGAATATACAAAAGAGATAGAAGGGGAAAAACCCCAATCCAAACTCTAAATTCCAAGATTCTTTTTTTTCCTTTCCTTTTCTTTTGTCTTCCTCCACTTCCTCCTACTCCTCCTCTCTCTCTCCTGCTCTTCCCCTCCCTCCCTCACGTTCTTCCTCTTTCTCATCCAATCCTGGTTCTTTATTTTTGTGTATTTGTGGATGAGAGGGGAGGCCTCTGGGGAGCCCTGCTGTTCTAGGACTTCATTCGAGTGTTGTTTTAAGTGAGGATATTCAAATGTTTTTGATCTTCATTTGAGTGTTGGTTACAATTGTACATGAGAGCATTCAATTGGAGAAATTTCATCAAGATATTCTTGAAAAATTAATTCTCCCAAATATCAAAATATTAAATAAATATAATAAGAAAATGTATCATTGGTTTAGTAGTACACAAATAAGTGTAGAACAGAATACAGATCCCAGAAAGAGATGTGATTGGCAGAGAACAGATGGATTATTTAATATACGTACTAAGACAATTGATTTTTTCATATGGAAAAATTAAAATTGGCCTCCTACTTTACACCATCCAGTCTAAATGAACTAAATATTTAAACCTGAAAAAAGGCTTCCAGATTTGAGGAACATGAAAAATAAAATATCTGTATAATTAAGATGTGGAGGATTCTAAGACAAGCTTTGTTTAAATAAGGTATAATCCGTGAAGGAAAAGATTAATAAATTTTATACCAATAAAAATAAGAACTGTTTATAAAATATCTTTATAGTCCATAAAGAAAATGAGTAAAGCCAAAAATTAAATATATTCAACACATGTAACTTAACAAACAATAAAACCTACAAAAAGGACTCCTGAACATTGATAAACAAAAAGATAAAATAAATGGAGAAAGAAATGAACAGGAATTTTACAAGTTAAATGCTTATACCTTTATGAAAATATGCTATCAATAAGATAAATGCAAAATAAATACAATAATTAATATTCAATGGCCACCAGACTGTCAAAACTAAAAACGTTAAGCATATTACTACTTGTTAGTAAACATGTATATGATTGGGAACTTTATTCACATTACTGGTGAGAATGTAGATTGGAACAGTTTGGAAAACAATTTGGTATTTTCTTATGAATCTAAAGGTGTTTCAACCATGACACAAACTTCTCATTCCTATCCTAAAGAAATGCTTACAAATGTACAATAGGAGGGCACAATGGCTCCCTCCTATAATCCCAGCACTTTGGGAAGCCAAAGCAGGAGGATATCTTAAGCTCAGGATTTTGAGACCAGCTTGGGAAATATAGCGAGACCCTGTCTCTACAAAAAATTCAAAAGATTAGCCAAACATGATGGTATATGCCTGTAGTCCCTACTACTTTGGAGGCCAAGGTAGGAAGATGGCTTGAGCCCACGAGATCGAGGACGCCAGTGAGCCAACATCATGCCACTGCACTCCAGCCTGGGTGACAGAACAAGATTCTGTGAAAAAACAAAACAAAGCAAAACAAAAACACCATAGGAGTCATTTTCGGTAGTATTTCTAGTAGCATTATTTTCGCTAGAAATAAACAGACAAACCTGGAAATAATCTCCAAATTTCTCCAAGTTAAAATTCCAATTTTCCTTTAATAATTAATAAGTACCCCATAGAGACATGTTTTGAGACTAAATACTCTGTTCTTTCTCTAACTTTCACCCATGGTTTTTGCTTTGTTTGATGATTTACAGACCCCATCATTTTATCTGTATTTCTTGGCATACTGAAATAAAAAAGAATTTCCCCTATCTATCTATCTATCTATCTATCTATCTTTCTATCATCTATCTCATCTCCCTGGACACATGGATGGCTACTTTATTCAAATAGTTATAATTCACTACTGTAAATGGGTTACTATAAACAAGTGTATTTTAAAAGAAAACAATGTCATTAGCAAATTTTTTTAAAACAGGCATTTTTCTAATACTTGCTGAAATGAAGAAAACAAGAAATGCACATATACAAACCTCCCAAAATTGTATACATATTTAGGGAGATCATATTAGGCCTTTACCAACTACATATGATTTAATTCAGATTGATAGTCAGTATATTTCCAGGTTCTGAGGGACAAAGACAATAGGGGTCGTTGAAAGTGGTTGTAGCCTGTTGCCTGCCTCAGGAGAAGTCAATTCAAGTGTATTGTCTTGTAGACAGTGTGTGTTGTCAGTCAACCGGTAATTAGAGAGAGAGGTTTATGAGACACACGGTACAAAGTCTTAAGATCAGGAGAGGAGTACTTCTCAATGTGATCCTGAAATGAAATGTTTCAAAATGACCTTGTAGTATCTTACATTATAAAACCTGCTTAGTTTCTGGATCTTACCAGAGGAGAAATAAATTTCTTAAGATACTATGATAATGGTGGCAGCTGCTGGCTGCTATTGTGGTTTCCCCACCTCTTTCTCTTCTTTCTGCTACTCCTCTTCCTTCTCATTCTTTTTCTTTGAATAATATATCAGAAGTACCTGGCTTTGTGTTAAAGGCTTTGCAAGTACGCAATTTAAATCTCACAGTGATCCCCATTTTAAAGTTGAGTCTGGGATTGACTTCTACTTCTTCAGTATCCTATAAAAAGCTAACTGCCTTTATTTTTCTACTGTGTCCTATACAGCCTCAGAGCTCAATTGTCAGTTGATTGCAATTTCGTCTTTAATTGTTCCCAAAGGGTTTCTTTCAAAAGAGGCATGATTAATTTGAGTGTAAAGTATTTTCACATAGACACATTGACTTTGTGCTACCGTGGATAATCTTGCCCTACCGCCGTGATTTTCTCAACTACTTAAATATTTATCTAGTGTAATAACAATAATTATAAAATGTAAGTCAGCAGCTGTTAGTGCACGTATTTTTGTTGCTGAAAAATTCAATTAGCAGCATTGCTAGTTAAACCAATGAAAAAGCAGGTAACTCTGAGAAGGTCAATTCTGAGTTATTGTTGCCCATAATCATTTCCCAAGCCATTAAGCCTATAAAATCCAATTGAAACTGAAAACCATAAAAGTAAATTATAGAAAAGCTGCCCAGGTAGGTGGTGAGAGTTCCACACATGTGAGTAAGATACTTTCTACAGAAATTACTTCAACTGGATTATCCATAATAGAACTACTCTAATGGATGCCATGTGGCTATTACCATTTACAGATCCCGTATCTTGAAGACATTTTAATTACTCAATCCCAAACAATTCAGTGAGGTGAAGTGCTAACTGAAGCAGTTTTTAAATGCCCCATAAAGTGGGGCAGCAAGTCTCTTCATTTAAAGGATAGAAGAAGAAACACAGTTAAATATAGAAATAACCACACACTCAGTCACATCAAAGGTCTTTTCCTGCAATAGAGATTTATGCCAAAATAGGTCTATCTCATGTAATTTTAATGGATGATTAAAAATATATATTTGTTCCAAATCAAAGTGTTTCTATCCTTTCCTTGTTCTATTCTTATTTCATGTTTCATTTCTCATCTGTAAAGGCAGCTTCTTCTTGTCATTTATGACTTGTTGAGGCTGTGTCTTTTCAATAAAGTAAAATATACTAAAAGTGTTAATGACACGTAAGTAAAATATAATTTTGTAATGAAATGCTTTATTTCTAGATTGAATACAATTGGCTTTCATATTCCGAAGTCGTTAGAAAACAACCATTTGAATACAGCAATAACTCTCAAAGTCAAAATGCACCTAGAATGCTTCATGGTCACTGGATTTTTATATATGCAATTAACAGTCTACATAATAAAATGTGAAAAGTAAATGTAACACTCCTTCTTGGAAGACAATGGAGAAGTGGAAAGAATATGGGCTTTGCAACCTAATTACCTGAATGGGAATTGCAGCTCAAATTACTTAGCCTCACTGAGCCTTAGTTTCCTCATCTGTGAAGTGAGAAAAACGTTATTTTCCGACTTTAAGGGACTTTTCATCATCATTACTGATTGATGTCAGTGAATTGGTTTGTATTATATTCATGACTGAATTGTTATGTAACTTTAAGCAAATGACTCTCTAGTCTTTTAAGATACCATTTTTCTAGTTGGCAACTGAAAATGGATGATAGGAAGCTGACATGTGAAGATTTATTTATTTGGAAACTCTGATAACCTTGGAGATAAACTTTAGACTAAGGAATAAAATAAATAACACATGTTTAGAATTACAGATTTGTCTTCTGTTTCATTCAATGCTATTAAGCAGAAAGGTACAAAACCTAAATTTTGAGAGCTATATGCAAAGGAAGAAACAAACATAAAAACCTATGAGATGACTCTGCATATTAACCGAAAATGTCAAATTCTCGAACATTATAATGTGAACCAAAATATGAAACAGCTAGCAGAAATTTAAAACATGAAAGTTGAATATATCTTTCATTGAAATAGTGCCTTGAAAAACAATTCTGAAGTTATCAACATACCTACATCTATTTTATTAAAAATTCAATGAAGTATTTCATCCATGTGTACTAGAGTCTTTGTAAAATTTATTATACTTGTAGTAATTGCCATCAATTACTTGTCTGTGTCGAAAAAATTTTTTTCAGCTACGACATCTTGTCTGAAATAGATGATCTTCAGCTTTGTACACTGACTTTACCTCTGAAATTAATTGGTAAAAAATTCTGAGGTGAATCTCTCTTTCCTGTCCTTTTGGTATGGTTTGTTATAAGAGGAAATAAGGAATACCTATATAGTCTTAAGGGTTTAAAAAATACACAAATAACATAAATCAGGATTTATTATTTATTTATAAATGGAATATTCATTTAATTAAATTTAAATTTTAATACAAATTTAATTTTATTCTTTGATTTATCTGATAATTATCTTTCGCCAGCATTAGCACAGTAAAATTCTCTTACTAGAGGTCAGGGACCTGATGTCTCCTCCAGTGTCCATCTGTGGCCTTGGAAAAGTCACTGAAAAACTTGTAAAGGCTTTTATTCTTTTCCAAAATTATGACAATAAAGACTTATTTTAGGTATACTCGGTATGCTCACAACATAACATGGTAGAAATAATACTGGCTTTGAATTTATGTAAGTTCAAATCATTTATTTGCCACTTCTCATTTCCCATGTTTATTCTATCCTCTAGTGGATATACTTTTCTAACAGATCATGGAAATGATTAATAAAATATTGAATTATTTTACTTGTCTAGTCATGATCTTGAAAATTACATAGATCATTTCCAGGTAGTAATTTAATCTCATGCTTATTGATTTGACTGTGTTTGCTGGGTTGTATGTCTTCTGTTATTTCATGCTTTGGAGTTTACCCTCCAAGCAACTATCCCAATTCCATGTGATTCAATACCTTTGCAAGCAGTTTGGTCCTTGGAAATCTTTCTATCAAGAACACACTTGGGGTTTTCCTTTTTTCTATGTTTAACACATGACCCAAATATTGAGCTTTGCGGTGTTCTTATGATAAGTCTAAAACCTTACACTGAGGAATTATCATGTTCCAATAACAGTGCTAGGCTTCGGTGATGAAATAGTGAGTAAAAGCTGACATTTTCCTATAGCAGTCTTGTCTACTAGACTTCTCTCTTACAAAATAGTAATCTAATCTATGTGATTATTTTCTTTTTAAAAATCAATGCCTTCTATGGTTATAAGGTGCAGTGAAAGGATTGTGGAGAATGACTTTTTTGAGAAGAAAGGAATTGCTAAAACTTTATTTTATTTATTTATTTATTATTATTTTGAGAGACCAGAGTCTCCCTCTGTAACCCAGGCTGGAGTGCAGTGGCCTGATCTCAGCTCACCGCAAGCTCCGCCTCCCGGGTTCACGCCATTCTCCTGCCTCAGCCTCCTGAGTAGCTGGGACTACAGGCGCCCACCCCCACGCCCAGATGATTTTTTGTATTCCTAGTAGAGACGGGGTTTCACCGTGTTACAAGGATGGTCTTGATCTCCTGATCTCGTGATCCGCCCGCCTCGGCCTCCCAAAGTGCTGGGATTACAGGCGTGAGCCACCGCGCCTGGTCCTAAAACTTTAAATAATCATCTCACACATAAGTGAAAAGTTACAACTGTGATAGGACTGAAAGGAACAGTAGAAAACATGATTTTTTTTCATCGGCTTTTTAATTTTTTTTTTTTTTACTAATTTTTTTTCTTCTTGTCTGAATCTTCCACCAACCCTACCCCCTTTTTATTATCTCTCGCTTCATCTTGTGATTAAAACCTCATTTCAATTTGGTCATATAGATGACTATTATCCCTTTAATATTCTATGAGGTACTTTTTTACAGTTCTTCAAAATTCCTGCAAAGTTCCGTTTGTATACCTCTTACAATGTTTAACAACTTTCAATAATTAAATAAATATGAAAAATCATTTGATGAAGGGAATTCTTACATATATTTGTACTTTTCACAGATAGTTACACCTATAAGTCACCTGTCAATAACAATATTTGTAATTGAAAAGGAAGGATTTAATGTGATAAAATGTTAATTAACAAAACAAAAGTGAGTTTTGGGAACATAAAAGGCCAAAACAATACCACTGGCCAGACACAATGGAAGGGACTCCATGAAGGTTTATCCCCACTGTCTCTGCATCCTTACCGCCAAAGGAAGGGGGAGGGGGGTACTGATTACCGATTAAATACAATCCATTTTAGGAGGTGACTGATAGGACGTAAGAAATGCTTCTCTAAATTCAAATTAATGTTTTAATAGAAAACTAAGAGACTGAATGACTCTGAAATTCTTCTCAAACTTGTAATCATAAATTACTGTTTCAAATCCCCAAATGCCCAGAGTTCAACACAATACAATGTATATTTTTTGAGGAATAAGCATATACCCATTTTTAAGTAAACCAAAAACACAAATATTATCTAAGCCAATCTTGCACTGGGTATTTATCAGCAGTGAAGGCATTATGTTTTGATGCTAGTCTATTTATTATTGTGCCTTGATTTTTCTTAAATAAAGTAGAGGAATCAATGAAAATTAATTTAAGATATTTATGCATTAGACAGCTGAAAGTGAAAAATGAGTTAGAATAAGTTCTTCTTTTAATTGTTTTGTTAAATTTTTAAGTTCTAAATTTCTTGGAAATGCCAGTTCTTGATATCTCTTTAGATATGTAGTGACTTAACTACCAAGGAGAAGAAAATTGGAAATAAGTTAACTAAATTCAATCCAGCCAACCCATATTTTACAATTAAATGCTTTTCTAATGATCAGATCTTCAGTTTTTAGTATGTGAAATAAAAGTTAACAACTTGGAACGCTGTGAAGGTTCTGCTGAACCTTCCAATCCAAGAAAAATAGCCTAATCTGTATATGTTCTTTTTAAAATAATTGCCCTCTATAAGTATAAGGTGTGGCGAAGGCATTGTGGAGAATGACTTTCTTCTTAAAGCAATTATTTATGTATTCATTTATTATTTTTATGAAACAAACAACTTTGTAGGATTTACAGTATATCAATGTCCTAACCAGATGAAATACTTTGGTATTGGCTTCTTGTCCATAATTATTTTATGATCTAATTTTCCTGATAAAACTAGAATACTTAAAATGTTACCTAGATTTTTTTTCTTTTGACTAGAACAATTATTGTCTTGGTTTGAATGCAAGGCCATATGTAATAATTGGGAATGTGAAAAATGTTACTAGTGTTAAGTTAGTTTTAATGCAGAAGTTTCATAGCACTCTTTTGGTCTCCCCATAACCATAAGGATCTAAATAAAATTGTTTTTAAACCTCAATTTTTTATTCCATTGATTTCTCAAAATGTCTCTATTTATGTGCATTTGTGTGAAAGAGCAGAAGCTGGGACCTAATGGTTACCTCTGGCTTGAAAATCCAGCCACCATTAACTGAGTTGAGTATACAACTTGCCTGAGTGCTATGCATGGCCACTTGAAGGTACACCACAGTGACCCAGGTGTGGAACTCATCCTATGGAACTAATCAATACCTGAATAAGTCCTCCCTCATTTTCTTCATTTTTCACCAATCCCCTGCCTCATTTTCCACCAAAAATTAAATTAAATTAAATTAAATTTAAAAATTAACACAAGCAAACATTACTGAAAATCTGAGAGGCAAACAGGGAATTATATAAACAAATGTGTTAGAACAATTGTAGACATCTTGCTTATGTATTTTTAGAAAATTACTATGTAAATGTATTACATTTTTAAATAATTTAAAATCTATACTCAGTCTCTTTGACCTGAGGTCATGGTGTTTGGAGACATGTGGATTGTAGTTTCTTTTCCAATTTCTAGTTGGGTGAACATGGACAGTAAGTTAATTTCCTAAATTTGATTTCTCAACTTAAAATGAAGATAATAATACCAACCCATTCGATTGTTCTAAAGATTAAATGTATAAATCAAAAATAAAATTCCAAGCCTCTCAATCAACTGAATGGACCCCTCCTCTTGGCCAAAGGGATTTCAAAGTAATCGTGAAAAACTAATTCAGGCCATCATGGGAAGGGGGAATTGGATTTGCTTCATTTTGCTCTCTTCCCTTTGGAATTCAGGCACAACTGACCAGCTTTACCATTAAAACAGAGATCTTAAGACTGACAGAACAGACTCTAGCAAAAGTATACCAAATTCCAACCAGACTCTAGTATAGCATTACACGAGAGCTTTGCAGGCCCTGAAAGAAATTTCAATGTTTTATCCCAAAATATACTTTGTCATATTTGAAATGGCCCTGTAAGACTGTCCTTTGTGGGAGAAACTTTCATTCCATAGAGAATCCCCTTCCCTTTCCAGATCTTTTTCTGATCCTGAACAGACTAGCTGACAGTCTAGCACCTTTTAAATATCTGAACAAGAAATATTTACAATCTGTTGCCTCTAAGGGTAGGCACCTATGAGACTTCATCTACATAATGAGAACCTTGGTCTCTCCAACTCCTTATCTTAAACCAGACACTCCTTTCTATTGCTTCTAGGTGTATAGATAATTACTTAAGTCTTTCAACCAACTGCTAATGAAAAAATCTTTGAATCCACCAATGACCTGGAAACCCCTGCTCTGAGTTGTCCTGGCTTTCTGGATTGAACCTATGCACACCCTACAGATATTGACTGATGTCTGCCTGTCCCCCTAAAATGTATAAAATCAAGCTGTAACACAACCACTTTGGACACATGTTTTCAGAACATTTTGAGACTGTGCTTTGAGCCTTGATCACTCAGATTTGGCTCAGAATAAACCTTTTTAAATATATCACAGAGTTTGACTCTTTATCGTTGACAAATGTATAGCATACATCAAGCGCCAGGCAAAAGCTTTAAGATTCTTAAGACTTTCCTTATTGTCAACAGAACTGCATTACTTTAATTTTCTATGACTTTAGATAATTGTTTCAAAGCAAATTTTCATTAAATAACTTTAAAACCTTTTTTCATGCTTCATTATTAGTAAACAAGTTTGATTTGTCAATGAGCAATAAAAGAAAAAAGCAAAAAAATAAAATCCAATCATTTATTATTTTCCATTAACTAATATTGATTGTTAATTATTATTTATATTATTGTTAGTCAATTTATTTACTCATTTTTAACCATTTTCTGATTTTTCACCAGAGGCAAGAGTGATTTTTTTATTTTGGTCTTTCTTGAATTTGTCATAGAGAATTACTGGTTGACTAGAAATTAACCTTTGTCAATTGAGGTATCATTGTAGCTGGACAAGTCACAGACAAAACCCCTCAGACACCTAGTTAAAGAAGGAAACAGTTTATTCGGCCGGGAGCATTGGCAAGACTCCCGTCTCAAGAGTCGAGCTCCCTGAGTGAGCAATTCCTATCCCTTTTAAGGGCTCACAACTCTAAGGGGGTCCACTTGAGAGAGTTGTGATTGATTGAGCAAGCAGGGGGTACGTGACTGGGGGCTGTTTGCACCAGTAATTAGATTGGAACAAAACAGGATAGGGATTTTCACAGTGCTTTTTTATACAATGTCTGTGACATATAGATAACATAACTGATTAGGTCAGGGGTCGATCTTTAACTACCAGGCCTAGGGTGTGGCGCCTGTCTATCTGCTTGTGGATTTCATTTCTGTCTTTTAGTTTTTACTTCTTCTTTCTTTCGAGGTAGAAATTGGGCATAAGACAATGTGAGGGGTGGTCTTCTCCCTTCTTCCCCCTCTTTGAGAATCTCACTCAATAGTGGGAGTTCTCACTTTCATTCTCACTACCCATGTCTTCTTGCAAGACAGATGGATAGTGATTCATATAGTACACTTGTGCTGAAACATTTTGGTGAACTAAGGTAGCGATGAAGCTTTTTATCATTTGAAGAAGTACAGGTAGTAAACAAGAGAGTGGTAAGCAGGTTCCTATTACTATTATAACTCCTATTATAAGAGTTTTAAATCCTCCTAGCAGTGGGAACCATTTTCCAAACATGACCCCAGGATCAAATCCATGCCACACTTACACGGGCACATGTGCCAGTTTTGTCATATCTCTAACTAGGTCTTTAACTACTTGCCCTTGATCATCTATGTGTAGACAGCAATTAGTAAGGTTAACTTTCCCACAGACCCCTCCTTCAGCTGCTAGCAAGTAGTTGAGATCCAATCTACTTTGATAGATAGCATTTCTCATCTGAGTTTCTTGCCGGACCAGAATAGTCAAGGTTCTGCTGGTATTATTAGTGATTATTTCTAAGACAGCTTATAACCATATGATTCGGTTGATCATTTAAATGGTGGTCTGATATCCCCCACGAGCCCTCTTGTGCCCAAGTAGCAGGCCCATAATATTGTATGATTCTCTCAGGGGGGCATTTATCATCTTTCCAATTTCCTATAGCTATGCTTCTCTTTTCGCAGGAAGCATAGACAGGGAAACCCAGGAGTTCACCTGTTTTTATGGGCAGTAGGAAGAAAGATGGTTTAATAGTGCCAATAACACAACTACCTGCCCACTGGTCAGGTAATGTGGCATAAGCTCTATGCTCACATATCCAGTATAATCCAGTGGGGGCTGTTCAGTCCTGGTGGGACTCTGGGTGGGTCCACACGGTTTGCAACTTAGGGAATTTACTAAATGGATTCCTCTCTGTTTGATATGAACTCCACCAAGTGACTGTTTTTGTGGTACCATTATGCAGTTTCTGTCCCAGACAACTAAGTCATCCTACGGGATGAGTTTCCTTCTCTAGCTTTGCAGTATTGTCCAATAATTGAGGCTTTTAGGACCCAGAAATTATCAGGGTGATTCTTTTGAGCAGGGAATTCATCAGGAATTGGGTCTGTAGGTACTAATTCTCAGGCTTCCCATGGCCATTGATCTCCCATTACAATTCCTCCACAAACATAACATGAAGTGACATTTCACTGTGGCCACAAAGGGGCTACGTTCCAGTCCTTGATCCAGACGCGATCACCTGGAGAGAAAGAGTGAACTGGGGAGAATAAGCTGATGGGACACCTCTCATTTACCCAAATTGAGATCGTTTGTGTAATTTTTCCTAAAGCCTGTAGCTCTCGCTGTAATTCAATTTCACCTAATGGTGGAGGAGTGCCTGGAAGCTACCGTAGTATAGGAGAAGGCCTATGATACAGTATTTCATAAGGGGAGTATCCTGTTTTCTTAGAAGGAGTGCATCTAATTTTAAACAACACCATAGGAAGGGCCTGTATCCACTTTAATCCTGTTTCCTGAAATACTTTCCCTAAACTATTTTTGACCATCCGATTCATTCGCTCCACCTTTCCAGAACTCTGAGGTCATTTTGCAGCATGTAGCTTCCAAGTGATTCCTTATGTCTTTGCTGTCTTCTGTACCAAGTGAGCCACAAACGTCAGTCTGTTATCTGAGCTGATTCGTAAGGGCAGTCCAAACCTAGGAATAAGATCTCGGAGAAGCACAAGGTTACCTTGTAGGTATTTTCAGCTCATGTTAGATAAGCCTCCACCCACCCAGAGCAAGTACACACAAGAACCAGCAAATACTTCTTACCCCCACATTTCGACATTTCTGTGAAATCCACCTGAAGATCCTCAAAAGGAGCCACTCCATAAGCTTGTATGCCAGGCGGAACAGTGGGGCCTTGGCTCGCATTGTGCTGTCAGCAAGTAACGCACCGTTGTGCTACTGCTTTGGCAAGGGCTGGCAAGTGTGAAAGTAGAAGTACCAGCCTAACAATTTTTCTAGTGACTCTTGCCCAAGATTAGTGGTTTTGTGCATGGCCAATACAACTGTGGCTCCCAGCAACTGCAGCACAGCTACCCTCCCATCTGGCAGTCTGATCCATCCTCCTTTTATTGCTTGCCCCCCTTCTGCATGGAGGAAGTCTTTTTCTTCTTTAGAATAGCTAGGTACCAGGTCAGGAGTTTGAGGGAGTAAGGGGGCTGGTACCGATGCCTGGTAAGGGGTAGATGCTGCTTTTCGAGCTTCTGAATCAGCTTTCCTAAGGCCACTGAGGTGGAGGCTCACTGGTGTCCCCTGCAGTGCATGACTGCCACCTTCTGAGGTTTCCATACTGCCTCTAATAAGTGTAGAATTTATTGATGATATTTTATGTCCTTTCCCCCAGAGTTTAACAGGCCCTTTTCCTTATATAATGCTCCATGAACCTGGAGGGTTAGAAAGGCATATTGAGAGTCAGTGTAGATGTTTACAGACTTACCTTCCCTGAGTTCTAGAGCCTGAGTTAAAGCAACGAGCTCAGCCGTCTGGGCTGAAGTGCCCTGTGGCAACGGTTTGGCTTCAATGACAGTATCCAAAGTTACCACCACATACCCTGCACATCTTTCTTCATGTGGCTTCTGTCCATGTATAACTCCCAGTCTACTGATGCCCGTGGCTGGTCCCGAAGCTCAGGTCTGCTAGAATAGACTGAGTCCAACACCTCTACACAGTTATGCTCGACTGGGCTCTCTGATACTGGGAGCAGGGTGGCAGGATTTAGGGTGTTACAGACTTCAATAGTTATGAGGGGATTTTCACATAGCAAGCTTTGGTACTTGGCTAATCTAGCATTTGTTAGCCAATGATGTCCTTTGGTATTCATCAAAGTTACCACAGCATGGGGTGGCCTTTATATTCAGGTTTTGCCCAAGGGTTAGTTTATCTGCTTCTTGTACTAACAGGACTGTTGCTGCCAGAGCCCTTAGACATGGTGGCCAGTCTTTGGAAACCCCATCTAGTTGTTTTGAGAGATAGGTCACTGGCCTTTGCCAGGGCCCCACAGTCTGGGTTAAAACTCCAGCTGCCATTTTTTTCTCTTTCTAACACATAGAGTGTAAAGGGCTTTGACAAATCTGGTAGTCCTAGGGCTGGGGCCGATATAAGTTTTTGCTTTAACTTAAAAAAGGCTTGCTGTTGTAGAGGCCCCCATTCAAAGGACTCCTGTTTGCCCCCCTTTGTAACCCCATACAAAGGTTTGGCTAGTACTGCAAAGTTTGGAATACATAATCTGCAAAACCCCACAGCTCCTAGAAATTCCCTTAACTTGCCTTCTGGTTCTAGGTTCCGGTAGGCTGCAGATGACCTGCTTTCTTTCTGACTTCAGGATGCACTCCCCTTTTTTGAATAGTGAATCCCAGGTAGCATACCTGCTGTCTGCAGATCTGAGCTTTCTTCTCGGACACTTTATACCCACAGTCCTCCAGGTGCCGAAGCAGGACATCCGTCCCTTTTGCACACCTGACTGCCTTGGAGTGTCCCAGAAGAAGGTTGTCCACGTACAGGAGCAAGCCACAGCCCAGGTCTTTAGCAAGAAACTTTTGCAGGTCTTTAGCCAGGGACTCCCCGAAGATAGTAGGGGAGTTCTTGAACCCTTGGGGAAGCCGGGTCCAAGTGTACTGAGTAGTGACACCTGACTCCGGATCTTCCCACTGAAAGGCAAACAGCTTCTGGCTCTCAGGAGCTAGTCTGATGTTAAAGAAGGCATCTTTTAAGTCCAGACAGGTAAACCAGCTGTGCTCAGCTGGCAGCAGCCCTAACAATGTGTAAGGGTTAGGAACTGTTGGGTGCAGAGTCACTGTAGCTTGCTTGACCACGCGCAAGTCTTGTACTGGCCAGTAGTCCTTGGTCCCTGGCTTAGGGACAGGCAGGAGGGGGGTGTTCCATGGAGACTGGCAAGGAACTATAATTCCACAGGCTTTGAAGCACCTGAGATGAACCTGGATTCCTTCGAGAGCTTCTCTGGGAACCAGATACTGCTTTCGTCTAATTGATTAGGCCCTAGGCTTAACTTCTATGAGTACGGGGGCTTGGTTGACCACCAGTCCCAGAGGGTTATCCTCTGCCCATACTCGGCACCATCGCTTAGCTAGAGCTGGTTTTATCTCTTGGACTGGCTCAGTTAGAAACAGTCTCCATTCTTCTTCCCTGGGGACCGTAAGGGCCATGATAACTCCTGTTCCCATTAACTTTAGCTGTAAAGAGCCCTGTTTTGTAAAGGAGATGGTGGCTCTCAGCTTGCTAAGCAAGTCTCTTCCTGGCAAGGGCAAGGGACAGTCAGGCATGTACAAGAATTGGTGAACTATTTCATGTGCCCCCACTGAGCAGGTCCGTGGTAAACAGAAAGCCTGCTTAGTGGAAACTCCTATTGCTCCGATTATATCAATGGTTTTCTTGGATAAGGGGGTGACCAGGGTGGTCACTACTGAATGTTCAGCACCAGTATCGACCAAAAGCTTAATGTCCTTGCCCCCAGTTGTAATCCTGACCCTGGGCTCCTTGGGGGTGCTTCAGCCTGGTTCCCTTCAGTCCAATAGCCCTTCAGCCAGGTTGAACAAAGCTCCCTCATCTTTATCTGACGTCTTTTATTCTGAATCACCTTGCTTTTCCTTCCGTTGGGGACACTTATCTTTCCAGTGTCCTATTTCCTTAAAATAGGCGCATTGGTTACGTTGCAAGCATGGATGATTAGACTGGGTATTCTTCCTGGAACCTCCCTCTCCCTCTGCTTTCAGGGTAATTCCCCTAATGACCATGGCCAGTAAGTCAGCATTTTGCCTAGCCTGGCATTCACCTTCCTTAAGGCTTTCTCTGTGACTTGTTGCATCTCTATTCACAAACACTTGATTGGCTATTTCCAGTAACTGTGAGGTATTCGCACCAGCAAACCCAGCCTGTTTCTGCAATTTTCTCCTGATATCTTCTGCGCTTTGACTAACTAAGTCCATGTTAATCATGTGCTGATTTTTAGGGCTATCTGGATCAAAAGGAGTATCTATACGGTAAGCCTCACACAGTCTGTCATAGAATTGTGCTGGATTCTCCTCTTTTCCTTGGATGACCTCAGAGACCTTATTTATATTTGTAGCCTTGTGAGTCCCTTTCTTTAGACCTTTTGTTAATGCCTCATGGTACTGCCTTAGCCTCTCCATGTCTGGTGCCTCGTTTGGGTACCACTGGGTGTCTGTTCCTGGTAGCTGAATTCTTAGATATTTTTGAGGGTTTTGGTAATCTGCTGGGATGTGCTCCTCTAGCCACTTAGTTGCTGCCTGGAGCATCCTTTGTCTTTCTTCTGTATTAAAGAGGTACATGAGCAGCTGGTGGCAATCAGTCCAAGTAGGATTATGAGTCTGTGTAATAGTTTGGAGCAAGTCAATTAAAGCTTGAGGCTTTTCAGTGTAAGATGAAGTATTATTTTTCCAATTGAGGATGTCAGCAGAGATGAAAGGTTGACACACAAAGGCACACCTTTCCACCATGTGTCCATCCTCATCTACCCCAGTATATCACTGCTCTCTCAGGGGCATTTGGATTCCAGTCTTGGGCCATAAGTGAGCTGCCAAGGGAGGAGTTTCTCCCATGGCTTCACTTCCTCTTTTGTCTACTCTGGGTGGAGGTGTAGGTGCTGTGGGATCAGGGGTGGGGAGTCCTTCCTCTGATAAGGAGGGGGTACTGCTATTACTAATTCCTGCCATGATTCTTCTGGTGTTCGGTCAGACAGGACTTTTGGTGCCAAATTCTCTCTGCAGGTGGAGCAAGAACCTTCCTTAACTAACTGTCCCTTTGCTACTAATACTGCTGCTGCCTGTCCTCTTAACCACTGTGGGGGGTCCAAAACTAGCTGTAACCAAGAATCTATATATGGGAAGTGATCTGGGTGCCCTAGCCTTCAGGTTACCCTGTGCCATACTTTCAAGACAAGGAACCTGTCCAGGTTCCCTTCTGATGGCCAACCCACCTCTAATGCTGGCCAGTCTATCTCACACAAAGTTCTAAGTTTTCCTGGTGTCATGGTGACTCCATAGTCTCCCTTAAATCCCTTTTTGAAATTCTTCAAAATATTTCCTAGTAGGGTGGCCTTACTTTGTGCCTGACCCGTGTTTCCTTGAGACAAAATACCACTCTCACACCACACGCACACCACAAAACAAAGAATGGGTAAAAAGGGCACACACACACTTTTACAGTTTATACCAAACCAGAATCAAAACCAAAATCAGAGTATCAAGAAATCCAAGCCAGCTCAAAACCAAAACCAAAGTATCAAGCAATCCAAGTTGAGTCAAAAACAGAAACCCAAGTACCGGTACAGGAACGCTTCCATTCAAACGGAGTGGGCAAGTTCCAAAGACTAGTCTTACCAAGTTTCAGATGTCCAGACTCCAAGTGCCAGTTCCTTCCTAGTGTTCAGCCACTGTGTTGATCCTCCGTGGGGCCTACCACATGCTGCTCTGGCGAGGCGTTCCACCAGGACAATTGCCTACCCGGGAGCACTCTCAGGATCCACATTACTCAAGCTGGCCGGAGTCCCCCTCAGGGATGCTCCACAGGGCAGGCCTAAGCTGCCTAAGGGGTTGCCTTGACAGTCCATTAATCACCTCATTTCCTGGTCATGGAATCAAGAAATGTAGCAGGACAAGCCACAGACAAAACCCCTCAGACACCAAGGTAAAGAAGGAAGGGGTTTATTTGGCCCGGAGCATGGACAAGACTCCTGTCTCAAGAGCCGAACTCCCCAAGTGAGCAATTCCTGTCCCTCTTAAGGGCTCACAACTCTAAGGGGGTCCGCTTGAGAGGGTCGTGATTGATTGAGCAAGCAGGGGGTACGTGACTGGAGGCTGCATGCACTGGTAATTTGGTTGGAACAAAACAGGACAGGGATTTTCACAGTGCTTTTCTATACAATGTCTGTAACCTATAGATTACATAATTGATTAGGTCAGGGGTTGATCTTTAACTACCAAACCCAGGATGTGGTGCTGGGCTGTCTGCTTGTGGATTTCATTTCTGCCTTTTAGTTTTTACTTCTTCTTTCTTTGGAGGCAGAAATTGGGCATAAGACAATATGAGGGGTGGTCTCCTTCCTTATCATGATCTTTTTAAATTTGTAGGGAAAGCTTTATTCCTATAACAGGTTACAGCCTATAGGCTGTCCATCCTGCAGTCTGGGAAGCTTAGCTTCTGACAAAAACCAAAAGCAGACACTTGAAATAATGAAGGATGAGACAAGAATTTATGCTTAATGGATTGGCTAAGTATATATATGCTCAACAGGTTATGGGAGGAGCTATGAATATGCATGAAATGGGGCACACATATGCATGCTAAACAAACATGCATGTTACATATATCCCATGTTCACTTTGGGGTGGAGACTTAACATTTACATGCATTAAAACTAGGCTGTATGTCAAAATGCGAAACAAAGGCCACAGAGGCTTCCTATGTTCAGACTCTTAAGTCTGACACAATTAGTCCACAGTTGGTGGTCGCTCATCAGGAAGGAATGCTGGTTGGTTATTAGGTTGAAACCACAAAAAGGGAGAGGAGTTCAGCAAATCTTTCATGAGGGCTGGTTTCTGTTTAACTTTTAGAAATGAAAGTCTACTGACAGGGAGGAAGGGGATATAGTGAGGTATGTGTGACCTCCCATCCCATCACAGCTGGAAACTCAGTTTTTAAGGTTTCTCTGGGGTTCCCTGGACCAACAGGGAGTTTGTTAAGTTGGTTGAGGTGCTTAAGATTTTATTGTTATTTCTCACCTTTTATCAAATTGGAAATGCCAACTCTCCCAGATTTGCAGGATTGCCTTATATAGCTGGTTTATTAAATATAATATATTATATTAATTAGTTATGTTATGTCATAAATATAAATGTAACTGGTTTATTACTTTATAAACTTACTAAGATTTATAAATGTTAATTAGAATTAAGAACATAATGGTTCAACCTAAATTTTACTGAAGTAACTATTGGCTGATAAATAAAATTTGATTGTTATGCATCAATTATAACAGATAATTTATTTCTAACAAGTTCTGATTTTGGACAAGCAGCTAATATTTTAAATATATAGTTTTTAAATGCTGAAGCTATTCACAATTTTATTTAACATGTTAGCCAAAACATTCTTCATGTGCATGGGGCTGTAGGTGGCTTATGAACAAAATCTTTGCCTCTGTCATATTTCTCTCAAAAGAACAATTTTGATGTGGAAGAGATAAACACTTGAAATGGAACCATATGACCAGAAGGCATTCATGAGATCATATGGTTCAGCTCTTTAATGCTTTGCAATTTAGGGCCCAAACCATCCAAACAGATGGCCTTCTGTCTTATTTAACTGGTCCCCAAGGACAAGTAATTCAGAATGCCTCTTGGTAGCCTATTCTCACTGTTATTATAAGATAATTATTTATTCTTCCTTGGTATTGTTTTTGGTCTAATTAAAGCACTTTACTGTTTATTAGATCATCTTCTATAGAGTTAAATAAAATTGCCATTTTTAATGAATTTTAAAACTCTAACTACTTATGTCCTTTATTTTCCCTCTGATCTATTTTTCCATCATGATAAAGTAAAAGTAATAAAAACAAAGCAAAATGATGTGCTTGACAGTACATTAAAGGTTTATATAGTTTGGTGCAGAGATAACAACCTACATTTGAATCCTGGACCATATCATTTCTGACTTATGTCCTTAAATAAGTTAAACTATTTGATCTTTAATGTTTTCTTTTAAAAAATAGAGACAAACACTTCTGCCTTAGAGTGGTGTTGAGGAGATCAAAGACTATAATGTTATCATCAAGATAGTTGGTATATCATGGGATTTATTACATTAAAATTGTTGCTATTATACCAATAGTGATTATACCAGCAATAATATTATTATTATTGGAAAATAATTTTAAAAGAAATTTTGACTATTGAAAGTCAAAATGAAAAATGTCAGAATAGCCTTGTTCTATATTTTCATAAGGTTATTACACCAGTAGATAGAATGGAAGAAAGCGGTCAGTAGAGTATATCTAGATTGTAGTAAGTCTTTGACCAGCATTCTTTGGTGTTTTGTTGATAGGCTGGAACAATACTGGATGAATGGTAGGAAAGACAGAAGAAGGCCTACCTAATCAAGTAAAAATATTGACTTTGATTATTGGTTCAATGTAAAGGGAACTAAATAATGTCTGACATAGGGATACACCTTGCTCAGTTATTTGAAGAAAAAATGTTAATTATATTCTGATTATATTCATGCATATTCTCTCAACTCTGCAGAAATGCTAATACCTTGAATTCTGTAAAACAGGAATATGATCCAAATATAGTTTTTTCTAACATTGGGCGGATATATGGACTAGATCATAAATAATAAGTCAGCGTTTGCCAATATAAAATAATTAGAAAGCTAAAAAGGAAAAGTAAATTTTCAGTAAGAGGGATCAGCATATAGCATAATTTTCAAAGTAGCTATTGTGTTAAATCAATGAAAAAAATTATAATAATGGGACTAGAGCTGCACAGACTAGTCATATTGTCAAGGGCTTATATCAAATATTAAGTGGTTGAGTTATCATATAACTAGTAGTTGAGTTATCCTATAACTATCTTATAACTATAGTTATCCTATAACTATATCCTATAAATCATCAATGTATTAAAATGATTAAATTCTATGATTTTACTTTTATTTACATTTTTAGTGTTTCTTTTAAAAATTTTGAAATCTGAAAATGAAAAGCAACAGGAAATCATTAACTGCAGTATTTCTTTATTGAGTCTTATCTCATTTTTTGTATAATATCATCATATACTTACATATGTATATATGTGTATATGTTTATAATTGCCTGCCCTGCATTGTCCTTATGTCATAAGCATTTTTGAAATTCAGTTTAAATTTTAGAATTTTAATTTTATTGCCCTATAATATTTCCTCATTTGACTGATTATTTAATTATGCATTTACCATAATTTTTTATATTTTGGTACAATTTTGTTCTTTTACAACTAATACTATAACGAAATATCTTTATGAATTTGTGTGCATTTCAGATTCTTAAATGAGGAGAAGTTCTCTCTAAGGGCAATAACTAGGTTAAAGACTATGTATATTTTAATTTTGTCAATATATATTATGAGGTACCTTTCCAGAAGGTTTGGTAGTGTCATGCAAGAGGGACCAGATAGGAGAGGGAAAAGCTGCATGTGATTCATGAAGGCACATACCATCTGCTTATGCATTTCTGCCTCAGACACTTCTATTTCTTTAGGAAGAAATAGTAAAGGAGATAAAGGCACACTCTTAAATTCTCGACTTTCTGATAACCATTTTTGAGCTATCTGAAAAAGGAAGAAAAAACAGAAACAATAATAATTTTGACAAAGTTTTGCTACTTGTCCAGACTTCCTGCCAAGGAGAGAGGGAGCTGCAACTTAGCCAAGCAGCAGTCCCCAGGAACTGAGCACAGTAGAACCTACAACTGCTTTTTGACAATCTTGGTCTTGTCTGTTGGCCTCGAAAAGAAGTAGCCATCATGATACAGAAATAAAGCCTGGTATCAGAATCATCGAATGGTAGCAGGTTTTAGCTGGTGGTTGTGTGCTTTGGAAATGCCCAGGTTAGCTTTGTGCCTTATCTGCTGCCCTAGGACAGTAACAGTTATTACAATCGTACAAAGGTTACACAATGACTTTTAAATGGGCTGAAAAATAAAAGGCAAAAAAAAAAAAAAAATCTTATAGGAAATAGTGTCCACGTTTTACACTTAGGTATTTATTTTTCATTGCAAAGAAATACGATCAAGCTAAGAAAAGTAAAGTTTTTCCATTAGTATTAAGCATGGCATCAAACCAGCATTTACAGTTGGACTACTTTTGAGTTAGTTAATTTTAAGACCCTCTGCTAGAAAATACCAACTTGGAAAAATTTGCTAGATCCAGTCCTTTGAGGGAATGAGTGAATAGTAAACACTGATCTGCTTTTAAACAGAACTAAATCTCAATGTGACAACTTTCCATTGTTGAGTTCCATTATTTATTCAATATACGGCTGTAAACTTAGTTTACTTACTGAAAGGTTGTACTTAGGAACCATTGATTTTATAAAGTTTGGTGTTTATAAAACTACTGACACTAGTTGGTATTTTAAAAATAAAATTATCTAAAAACGTTATGTTTACACTGTGTGTGTGTGTGTGTGTGTGTGTGCTAAAATGTAAAACTTATCAGAGAGCTAAATGTCACCTTAAAGTTACTTATTTATTTATTGAATTATATGTGACTTTAAAATATTTTGTTTTCTGCTTATATACCTAATTTTTTGACTGGTGGATAATGAATGATTGCATATTTTTATGTGAAAAGAAAAGAAAAGGATGTGAATAATCTGCCATACACATATACATTTTGGGGATGAGGGTTCTGCAAATATTATTTAAGTACAAAATGTATTAATTTGCTTAATTACTCAATAAATAATTTTTTGAAATGGCTTTCTCCTTTGTTTCCACATGGTAAATACCCTTTTATCATTCAAACTGTGGCTTTAATACAGCCTAATGATTGCTTTTATTCTCCAGGTATACTTAACAATTTTATCTTCTGGAAAAATAGCACCCAATATACACAACCTAACTTTTTAAAAATGTATTTAGACATGTTTTCTTCATCTAACTTAAAACCTTTTTATGTCAGGGGCTATATATTTCTTTTCTTTTTTGTAGCCACATGCTGAGTATAATATTTGATGAATGCTAGTTCCTCCATAAATACCTATTAAGTTATTTTTTGAAGACTATTAGTGCACCAGGGTTAGATAAAATAACCTTTGAAGTTTCTCAATTCCAAACTTTTTTCCCTCTTATTTGTAGAGAACTTAATCTTGCAAGGCAATATTTATTTCAAAATTAATTTTGAATAATTTGTCTTAGGGTCTGTAAGCAAAGAAATCAGGTATGTCGGCTTTTTTATTTGTCCATTAGGGTATTAAAAAATTTAGAATTTGAAATTTAAATTCAAATTGGGGAAAATAATAGTACCTATTTTATAAGCCTGTTGTGAGGACCACATGAGTTGTTATATGTAAAGTACTTAAAATAGTATTCACAAATGATTATATTATCATTAAATTGTTTTATTGTTGTCCTATGTTTTATCAGCCTTATTGTGTTAATCTTCTTGGGTTATTAATATTAACCCAATATTAATCTTATTGGGTTATTTTAGTATTAACTCTCTTATAAAAAGATTTATCATTGGATTAAGTTGAGATTCTATCTTTTAATAATAGCACTTTCTGTCCTCTAGTTTCACTATCTCTTATATCATCTCAACCCTTTTTAATCTAATTCAGAACACACAATTGTTCTTATAACTGGATTCATATATATCCAATCCTAACTCATCTCCAACCCATTTTTTCTTAATATCCCCCAACTTCAAATGATCTTCTAAAATGTAATTTTGAGTCTATGGTTTTATTGCTTAAAAATTATTCAGTGGTCCTGCATCAACTATTTATAAAATCTGAGTATCTTAGTAGTTTGTCTTCCTTCTAACCTTTGTCTGTCTTTCTCATTCCTCATTATCCCCATAGATCCAGTATTCCAGGCACACAACTACATGTAACTCTGTGTGTCATATCCTTTCAATTCCATAATTTGACATCATTCTTCCTTCTGCCTGGAACTCATTTCTTATGTCCCTTGAGTAACAGAAGACTATCTTTCCTTTAAGACACATTTGATATGTCACCTCTTTCATAGTGCTTTTATTTGATTTCCACATAATTATTAATTATTAACTGTTTCTCTTGTAATTGATTTGTAATTTTATCTCATTTTAGTTGGTGGTCATTCATTTAAATTTAAATTTTTAATCATTTTAAATATGTTGAGGCTTACTTTATGATACAATTAATAATGATAAATCCTGAAGAATGTTCCATGTGCACCTGAGAAGATTGTGTATTCGGCTATTGTATGAAATATCTTCTACAGATTTTCATTAGGTCTGTTTCGTAGTGTTATTGAAGGTTTTTTTTGATCATCGACTTTTTCATTTTATCTATTATTGAAAGTGAAGTATGAAAGTACCCACATATTGTTAAATTTTCTATTTCTCTCTTTGTTTCTGTAAGTTTTTTTTCAAGTATTTTGAGACTGTATCATTAGGTACATATATGTTTACAGTTCTTATGTCTTCCTTAGTGACCATTTTATTATTATAAAATATTCTTTTGTGCTAGTCAAATTTTGTGGGTTTAAGTGTATTTTGTCTGATAGTAGCTAGACACTTTAGTTTTCTGTTGGTAACAGTTTTCATGACATTTATCATCCTTTTATTTTCAACTGATTTGTGTCTTTCAATTTAGTGTTTTTTTTTTTTTTTTTTTTTTTTTTTTTAGAAAACATATAGGTAGATTATGTGTTGTTTTTTAAAAACTGTTCTCCCAACCTCAGCATTTAAATTGGAATTCTTAGTCTATTTATATTTAAAGACAAATTATAAAGTAGCATTTATGTATGTCATTTTACTTTTTTTGTCTGTCTTGTATCTTTTTTGTTCCTATGTTTCTCTAATATTGCTCTTTTTTGTGATAAACATTTTAGCATACCAGTTTAATTCCTGTATTATTTATTTTATTATAAATTTTTAATCTTATTTTCTTAGTCATTATGATTGGGATTACAATTAACTGCTTAATTTGAAACAATCTAGTTCAGATTAATATAACTTAATTTCAATAGTTTACAAAAACATTGCTCCAATGTAACCCCTTTCTTTACCTTCCCTTTTGTATTAACATTGCTATAAAAATTACATCTTTATAATTTCAAACCCATTGATAATTTTATAGCTGTTGCTTCATGCAGTTATCTCTTAAATCATGTAGGAGGATAAAAGCATTTTAAACAAAAACGTATTTACATTATCTTGTATATTTCCCTATATTGTTTGCTTGTACTCTTTATTCCTCCATGTGGACTCAAGTTACTGTCTAGAGACTTTTCATTTCAGCCTGAAGGACTCTCCAGTTAGTATTTCTCATAAGGCAGCTGTACTAGTGATGAATTCCTTTAGTTTTTCTCTTTATTTGTATGTTGAGTTACATTAATTAATTTTTATATGTTAAACCATTTATTTTATTATATCTCCTATGTTTTAAAAAATAATTTTGGTAGATAGAGAATTCTTATGTGATAGTCTTTTTCTTCAGTGCTTTGAATACGTTATTCCATTGCCTCTGGCTTCAGTGATTTCTGAAGAGAAGTTAACTTTTCATCCTATTTACAGTGACAAGTATGTGATAAATCCCTTATCTTTCTGCTTTTACGATTATCTCTTTGTCTACTGATAATTTGACTATGATGTTTCTACTTGTGGATCTCTTTCAGTTTATCCTTAGACTATATTAAGCTTCTTGGATATACAGATTTTCTTTTTACCAAATTTGGCAAACATTTGACTACTATTTTTTCAAATATTCTACCTGACCTGTTTTTCTCTCCTCTTCAAGGAGTTTTATTTTATATATGCTGATATACTTTATCCCACAGGTTTTAGGGGCTCTGTTCATTTTTCTTTATCTTTCTGCTCTTCAGAATGGATGATGTCAAATTGAACAGCTCCAATGACTGGAGGAACAGCAGAGTCATTGGTCTCACTCCAATTTAGATAAATGGCATGGACACATGTGGCGTGGTTTTAAAGAGTGGAGAATTTAATAGTCAAGAAAGAAGAAAAACTCCTCCCTACAGAGATAGAAGGAGTGGGTCTCCAAGAGAGAAACCCTCTGTGTTTGGAAAAGTGGTCAGTAATATTGGGAGGCTGGAGGAGGCAGTGTCTGATTTGCATATGGCCCAGTGGATTGGTTTGACCAGGTGTGTTATTCACATAGCCAGGGAAATACCTGACCTTCCCACTCCAGGCTTTTAATATGCAAATACAGGCCGCCATGATGTCCTGCACACGTGGAGATATCTAGGGGTGGCCATGATGTCTGGCACACGTGCTGACAAGGAGAAGAGGGTGAGAATCACCATGCTGGCCATGTTGGGTAGACCTAGTTTCTAATCACCAGCATTAGCATATTAATACTTGCCAGCCTAGCTTTCCAAGCCGCCTGTTAGAAATGTTTCCAGCGCTGTTTCTATTAAAAGAAAAAGCCTTATCAAGAACTTTGACCCTCCCTATCTGCCTAGAATTATTTCTTAATAACTCCTGTATTATTTCTTCCTCAAGAGAAGTAAACCTAACTGTTGTTAGTGGGTGATGGAGGACAATTCTTTCTGGCTACTTCCTGATGAAAAGGGGTGTCGTGTGGGGGAACAGCCATTGGGTCTTCTCCTGAGGTGAATTTAAGGGTACTTGGAAGAACAGCTCGTCCATGTGGGGCTCTGTTTGCAGCACCATTTTGAGTTTGATTGCTTGTAGATGAAAAGAGATACATTTTATAAGAAGGTTAAAAATATAGGGTTGGATTATGAGTATTAAGATTCTTACCGTTAGTAGGGATCCTACAGATTATAACTGAGAGTATAATTTGACACCTGTTAGTTACACCCATGTATTGCAATACCAGTTTGCCTTCACTAGATGTTTCTGTACATTACCAGAAACATTAATATAAAAGCAACATTTTCCTTGATAAGAGCATATATTTCCCCCCTTGACTTGCCATTAGATAATAACTTTAGGCTTAGGCAATTTTTATAACTTGCATTATGATTGGGAGAGATACATTATTCAGTGGCTAAATAACTTTAGCATTAATCTTGACAATTCCTTTCCTTTAATTATTAAATTTTTTTCATGACTTTCACAGACCCTCTTACAACAGACTTAAACTTTCTGACTTATCCAAAACAATCCTTCTCTAAACAACCAGTCATTTCCTTTCAGGACAAGAAGTTACCATACAAGATCCTTCCTTATATAAAAATCTCTTTCTCTGTAACCTTCTTTTCATAACTTAGAGTGCATCACATTAGCAACCTTCAGTAAAAAGTCCCATCAAACTTAATGGTAATAAAAACTATTACTCCTGCTATAAGCAAAACAACCTTGACGAAATCTTTCCTGTAATTATTTGTCCTGTTCTAAGTATGATAATTAGGCAAAATATTACAGCAATTAGAATTTTACAACCAGAATTCCACATTGTGGATGTCATAGTGTATAGTTCTATTGCAAATAGCAGCATGACTGTAACAATTCCCAAGAGAGTGACGTAGTAAACAAATTCCATTTAAAACTTTACTTGCCAAGACAACATTTCCCTTTGGGAATCTACAAAGTTACAAATGCAATCCCATGTATAAGTAAATTCTCCCTGCAAATACGTGTTAAAAAGAAGTTCTAATATTTGGTGGCAAATTTTGAGAGCAAAGGGTAGAAATAATAAAAAAAAACTCTGGTGAGGTAGCAGTGGGAGTGAGTAAGATGAGCAGCCCTTCCTCAGTGACGTATCTTTCATGGTTTTCAGCCTAAGATCTTCTCTTTCTCCACATTGAGATTCAGGATGTTCCTCTGGGCTTTCAGCGGTTGCTGCCTCAGCTTTTTAGGCTTCGACTTGAGTGCAGTGCATCCAGGAGTTGGTTCCTGTAACTGTCAAAAGAAGAACAGTGTAGGGCCTGTCCCAGCTTGGCCTCCTCCTGGTCACTATTATAAAATAGTGAAGTGGCCACCTTCAGGCAGTTCTCTAAGGTGCTATCTGGTCCTAGAGCCTGCTCCTGTAGTTTTCTTCTGATATAGGGAGCTGCCTGTGTAGTAAACTTGTTTTTTTTAATTCATCCCTTGACTGAATCAGGGGATAAGGAGGTGTGTTTTGTTAGTGCCTCTCTCGGCCTTTGCATAGAGGTATGAGATTCTCATCTGGCTTTTAGTTTATCATAGACAATTTAGAGTAATTGAGAGACCTGCCCCTGGTTTTCTGTAGGCTTTCTAATATACACCTTAACAAGTGCTTCCTTTTTCCATTCATTTCTTGAGTTATTAGGGTCCCAATTAGGGTTGTTTACCAGAACTGCTTCCCTCCCAATTGGGAATGGTGTTTCTGCTATTTCTTCACTCTCCCTATCTGCTTTCTTCCCTTTTGGTATAGTATAGGAGATATATTGCTCATCTCCAAAATGTTCTGCTTCTTGCAGAGCTGCCTGCTTTTTAGCTGCAGTGAGAGTTTGGTTTAGGAGCAGCATAACATCCCACCATGAGAGGTAACATACCTGAGTGAAATTTTGGAAAGCTTCTATATACCTATCGGGGTCGTCGAAAAATTGGCCTAAGTTTCCCTTTATTTACCTAAAGTCCTGTAATGAGAAGGGAACTTGAAGGGGCCCCAAATAAGGGAAATCCTCAGATGGTTCCCCTGGAAGTTCCTTCTCTAACTTTAGGGAACTATTCTCTTTGGGCCTACCCGATATGATCGCTAAAAGAGCTGGGTTGATCTTACAACGCTCGCTTGCAAAGGTTTAGTAAAAATGCCATGCCCCTGTGTAAAAGAAAATGAGTCGCGTTTCCCTTCAAAGTCCTGAGGTTAAGGAATTTCTAGTGCTTCAGAGTGGACTCAAAAGGGGTGCAAGCTGAAGATAATCTGTTACTCATCTAGAAAAAGAAGTGAGAATAGAAGCATCCCTTTAGCCTCTTTTCTTTCCGTATGACCCACTGTGGAGAAGAAGGCAGTGGAGTGTCCTCCTGACTCTTTTCCTCCCTGGTTCCTGGGTCCTGGCACCCTGTTAAATGTACCACCCATGGTTGTAGGTGTGGTCCTCCAAGCCACAGCACTTGATGAACTAAGTGGTGGCACTAACAACACTTTACCCATGCAACCTTAGCTTATCTGCCTTGTGTGATTCCTCTTTGACTTCCTAAGCCTGTGTGATATGCCTGGATCCCTGAAAAATTGATCTTCAGAGAGACTGTCGTTTACGGGCAAGACTCCTTTAACAGAGGCAATGTGCTAGATTGCCTGCTATTATGGCCTGCGCTAAAGCATTTATCCTCAGAAGAATGGTTCTGGTTAACTTCTGAACTTAAATCCCCCTACTAATTAGGTACCGCTTTAATATGAAACAGACTAGGTGTCTTAAAAGAGTGTATGGACCAAACGGCATTTTTCTGCTGATGGTTCAATATTGATACTAAAATTTGGCTACAGAAGACATTTTACTCATAACTGCTGAAGACAGAACTTTCCCAATCACAGGAGTAGCTTAGAGCCTGATTTCCAGTGGCGCAAAAGGAAGCTCACTGTATGGCAAAGGACCAACAATGGGCCTCATGAAGAGGATTTCTGTTTACACGAGGTGGCGGTGTTGGCTTAGAAATACCATGAGCTCACCAGAGAAACTGTAGAGAGATATTTATTGAGTTACTGCCTGCACATTTGCCAATCTTTCCCAACAGATCTGTTATCCTGAACTGTAAAAATGCCCGCACATTTCACACACAGAGAGAGGAAGAGATCCCGGATGGAGAAAGAAGGAAAGTTTGGTGACAGGATAGTAGGAAGACAGCCTTGAGATTAAAGGACAGATTTGAGGTTGAGGTTCACTCCATACTCACCACTCCGATGAATGAATTCCCGTCCAAGGCACCATAATGATACAGCCCCAATAACTGGAGGAACACCAGGGTACTTGGTCTTGCGCCAATTTGGATAAATGACACGGACACACATGGAGTGGTTTTAAGGATCAGAGAATTGAATAGGCAAGGAAGAAGGAAAAAATCTCCCCCATAGAGAGAGACAGAGGGAGGGGGGCTCCAAGAAAGAAACCCTGTATGGGGCAGAAAAGTGGTTGGTAGTATTGAGAGGCTGGAGGAGGCGGTGTCTGATTTGCATATGGCTCAGGCGATTGTTCTGCCAGGTGTGTAGTTCATGTAGCTGGGAAAAATCTGGCCCTCCCATCCTAGCCTTTTAAATATGCAAATTATAGCCACCATGTTGTTCTGCACACGTGGAGATATCTGGGGGTGGCCATGATGCTGGCACATGTCGTGACAAGGAGAAAAGAGTGGGAATTTCCATGTTGGCCATGTTGGGTGGACCTAGTTTCTAATCACCCACATTAGCATATCAGTACTTGCCAGCCTGGTTTTTCAAGCTGCCTTTCTGTTAGAAAAAAAATGTTTCAGGAGCTGTTTCTGTTACAAGAAAAAGCCTTACCAAGAACTCCTTTTACTCTTTCTATCTGCCTGAAATTATTTCTTAATAACTCCTTTATTAAAATTGCATGTCGGCCAGGCACAGTGGCTCACACCTGTAATCACAGCACTTTGGGAGGCTGAGGCGGGCAGATCACCTGAGGTTGGGAGTTCAAGACCAGCCTGACCAACATGGAGAAACACCATCTCTACTAAAAATACAAAATTAGCTGGGCATTGTGGCGCATCCCTGTCTGTAATCCCAGCTACTCAGGAGGTTGGGGCAGGAGAATTGCTTGAACCGGGAAGGCGGAGGTTGCTTGAACCGGGAAGGTGGAGATTGCACTCCAACCTGGGCAACGAGTGAAACTCTGTCTTAAAAAAAAAAAAAAAAAAAAAAAAAATTGCATATCTTCACGTTTGCTGTTTCTTTCTTCTGCCACTTCAAATGTTAAGTCTCTCTAATGAATATCTTTTAAATTTCAGTTATTTTGCTTTCAATTTTAGAATAGTTATTTGGCTCACTTTTATAATTTCAAACTCTTTATTGAGATTGCAAGATATTATTCTTAGGTTTTTCCTTAATTATTTGGACATTATTTTCTTTAGGTCTTGGATTATGTTTACAATAGCTAATTTGAAGTCTTTGTCTAGTAAATCCAATGCCTGGGCTTCTTCAAAGATAGTTTCTACTGTTCGCTCTTTTTCCTGTATACAGGCCATACTTCTTGGTTTGTTAAATGTTTCCAAATGTAAGTTTTACATAACCGGATATTTAATATAATATGTCAACTCTGGAAATCATCTTTCTCTCAGGATTTGTTATTGAAGGTTGTCTTGTTGTTCTTGTTACTATTATTTTCTTTAGTAACCTTCCTGGATGAATTCTGTAAAGTCTGTATTCCCTGCCATATGAAGCCACTGAAATCACTTCTGAGGACCTTTTAGTGGTCAGCTAATAATTAGACAATTAATTACCTTAAATGTTTTGAATTAATAGGTCTCCCAACCTTTGCAGAAGGCCTCTGTGTTTTAATACAGCACAACTTCAATACTTAGCTAGGCAGTTTACATATTTTCCTCAGCTTCACTTTCTGCTTGCGCAAAGCCTCAAGGTCAGCTAGAAGTAAGAGATTAGGGACTCCTAAGGTCAGTCCTGGGCATTCATACCACCTTGCCCAGGCATAAGTCTTCCTGATTCCAGGCATGTTTACATTCTCTCAAAGCTCTCTATGGACATCTCATTTGCCAGGGTTTTGTGTTCTTTCATTTTTATCAGCCTCTCCCATACTGAGAGCTTATCGTATTTATTTAATATCCCAATTCACTATGGTAATATTGTTTAACAAATTACTATTTTATCTTCTGAGAGGCTTTTGGATCAATTTAATTAATAATTATTAGATATGAAAACTCTCTTCATTTACTGGAGTAACTCCCAACGTAAGTTATGAACTAACACCATGGTAGGATATCAGATCAATATAAGGATATCAGTCCTTCATTTATTTCTGGGCAATACATTCTATGACATATAATCACGGTAGAAATATAATATTTTTAAATAATTTAATACATGTGTCATGAATTTCAAATGAAGGAAATGGAAATATCTGGAAACAATGAGACTTGAGCTGGAAATGTAGGTAAAAATGAAATGGCAAAATATTACAGTACAGTAGAATAAAAGAAAAAGACAACTTTATACAATTAAGAGCTGGTAGAAATAAATGGATTGTTTTGGGAAGGGGAAGTAGTGAGCTCCCACACTGATAATGTTCAAGTGGAATCTAAATTAACAGTAACTGAGTAATAGGGGACTGAATTGTGGGTTTACAGAGCATTTTAGGACCTAAAAATATAAGAATATAATCTGGGGGCAGAGAAATATCAAATAAAGCAACAATAAACATGTCTGTCAGGGGTGCAACAAGAAACACAATATACTGTAATTGGGTAACAGGAAGTATAAAAGGGTAGAGTAAAAGGGAATCATTCAGAGCCGGAAACAGCAGGGAGTTACTTCTTTTTTTTTTTTTTTATTATTGTACTTTAAGTTCTAGGGTACATGTGCATAATGTGCAGGTTTGTTACATATGTATACTTGTGCTATGTTGGTATGCTGCACCCATCAACTCGTCAGCACCCATCAATTCGTCATTTTTATCAGGTATAACTCCCAATGCAATCCCTCCCCCTTCCCCTCTCCCCATGATAGGCCCTGGTGTGTGATGTTCCCCTTCCCGAGTCCAAGTGATCTCATTGTTCAGTTCCCACCTATGAGTGAGAACATGCGGTGTTTGGTTTGCCGTTCTTGTGATAGTTTGCTAAGACTGATAGTTTCCAGCTGCATCCATGTCCCTACAAAGGATGCAAACTCATCCTTTTTTATGGCTGCATAGTATTCCATGATGTATATGTGCCACATTTTCTTAATCCAGTCTGTCACTGATGGACATTTGGGTTGATTCCAAGTCTTTGCTATTGTGAATAGTGCTGCAATAAACATACACGTGCATGTGTCTTTATAGCAGCATGATTTATAATCCTTTGGGTATATACCCAGTAGTGGGATGGCTGGGTCATATGGTACATCTAGTTCTAGATCCTTGAGGAATCACCATAGTGTTTTCCATAATGGTTGAACTAGTTTACAATCCCACCAACAGTGTAAAAGTGTTCCTATTTCTCCACATCCTCTCCAGCACCTGTTGTTTCCTGACTTTTTAATGATTGCCATTCTAACTGGTGTGAGATGGTATCTCATTGTGGTTTTGATTTGCATTTCTCTGATGGCGAGTGATGATGAGCATTTTTTCATGTGTCTGTTGGCTGTCTGAATGTCTTCTTTTGAGAAATGTCTGTTCATATCCTTTGCCCACTTTTTGATAGGGTTGTTTGTTTTTTTCTTGTAAATTTGTTCGAGTTCTTTGTAGGTTCTGGATATTAGCCCTTTGTCAGACGAGTAGATTGCAAAAATTTTCTCCCATTCTGTAGGTTGCCTGTTCACTCTGATGGTAGTTTCTTTTGCTGTGCAGAAGCTCTTTAGTTTAGGTCCCATTTGTCAATTTTGGCTTTTGCTGCCGTTGCTTTTGGTGTTTTACACATGAAGTCCTTGCCCATGCCTATGTCCTGAATGGTACTACCTAGGTTTTCTTCTAGGCTTTTTATGGTATTAGGTCTAACATTTAAGTCTCTAATCCATCTTGAATTAATTTTCGTATAAGGAGTAAGGAAAGGATCCAGTTTCAGCTTTCTACTTATGGCTGGCCAATTTTCCCAGCACCATTTATTGAATAGGGAATCCTTTCCCCATTTCTTGTTTCTCTCAGGTTTGTCAAAGATCAGATGGCTGTAGATGTGTGGTATTATTTCTGAGGACTCTGTTCTGTTCCATTGGTCTATAGGAAGAATCAATATTGTGAAAATGGCCATACTGCCCAAGGTTATTTATAGACTCAATACCATCCCCATCAAGCTACCGATGAATTTCTTCACAGAATTGGAAAAAACTGCTTTGAAGTTCATATGGAACCAAAAAAGAGCCCGCATTGCGAAGACAATCCTAAGTCAAAAGAACAAAGCTGGAGGCATCATGCTACCTGACTTCAAACTATACTACAAGGCTACAGTAACCAAAACAGCATAGTACTGGTACCAAAACAGAGATGTAGACCAATGGAACAGAACAGAGTCCTCAGAAATAATACCACACTTCTAAGACCTAAGAGGAAACAGGAGGAAACAGCTTCTTGAACTAGGAGGTGTAGGAAAAGGCCATCTGATTAAAGTGGCCGCTGCCAAGCTACTGCCCAGCAATCTCAGGATACAGAGTGGGGTGGAGAAAAGGAGGAATGGATCCAAAGAGGCAAGTAAAGTAGTACATATGTCTGTGAGGGCGATTTATAAACTTTTATCCCTTAGATCATTTTTAGTATCTCCACAGCACATGCACACCTCATGAATTAGCATTATCAAACTAACAACTTTGTAATTTATAGCTTACCTTTACAACTGATGGAGGCCTTGTTTTTGTTTGATTGTTCTCTTTTTAGTTTCACCATCTACAAATATTAAGAAGACAGAATACCTTAGAGAATGATATAAAAGCCCTATTTTACCTAAAGAAAAGTGAAGTATGCTGCCAAACCAATAGTTCCATGGTCTTGAAATTTCTCTGGAGGATTTTAGCGTTTGGTATTAGAAAATAGAATGATAGTCTTAGGCAAAAAGTAGCCAGAATAATATTTTTTCCCTTTAATTGTATGTTTCTACATAGTAGATTAGATTAATTCATAAAAATCTAAATTCAGTTTACAGAAATAAGCTGAAATTTAATAAATTTATTTTCCTTATATATGTAAATGTACTTCTTTTTAAGCTTTTAAATTTTAAATGTACTAAAGGAATATTAATTTTAAAATACTATTGAATATAGTTTTATTTTAAAAACATGGATGCAGTATCAAGTATTAATGTTGTATATAATATGCTATTTGGAGACTTAACTTTGCTTATTTAAAAATATTTTAGACAAAGCAAGAAGTTTTCATCATTAGTAAAACAGAAAGCTATTATTTACCTTCTAAAATTAAAATATAATACAATTGATAAATATTTTAGCTAAACGTTTGTTCGCTTATAAATATGTTTTGTGATTTTTTAAGATGCACATGGTCTTTATTGAATATAAACTGGACATTTCATATATATACCCACTTTCTCTCTTTTACTTTTATAATTTTGTGTTTGTTTTTTCTGTTATGCTTTTAGGTTTTGTTCTTTTTGACAAAAAACACTGCTCTTTGTGCACAGATTGTGTCATAACAGCTGAGTTTAAAACAGTCATTTATTGGGCATCTATGATGTACCAGGCAATATCCTAGGGAGGGAGATAAACAAACAGATAAGATGTGAGTTCTGAATTTTAATATACAGTACAGGAGAAGAGATAAACATAAATTATTCTAGAGAGGTAAATGAAGTTTAAGTAATAAAGTACATTGGTGCTGAATGTTATCTTTTTAAAGAAACTGTCTTACAAATTTAATATCCATAAGATAAAAGTAATTTCGAAAGATGGAACAAATGAGGAAAAGTGGAGGATATAGCAAAGAAGCATCCAAGAGGGTGAGCTCTCAAAGTGTGTGTAATAAAATCCCAAATACCTGGTAGAGCAACAGATTAGCTCCGTGGTTATGGACAAAGACTTTAGAGCCAGACTTCCTGGTTTCAAACTCTGGCTTTACTTACTAGATATCATCTGAGGCAGTTAAATTAATCTTTCTGTATCTCAGTTTTCTTATTTATTCAATGGGGATAAATTATCCCCCACTCAAAGAATTGTTGCATTAAATGAGTACATATGATTTAGAATCATGTCTACTATGTATGCTTAGATTATACATGTTTACAAGTAGCAGTAGTAGTAATCTCAAAGGTGGTTTATACATCTAGCTCTAAGTTTTCTTTGCCATGCTCACCATGATCAGTTACGTGATTCACTGTGTCTGTATGATTTTTAAAAATCTCATTGGTGGAGAAAAGCAGATTCTGTTTTATTTCTTAATTCAAGTATAACAGAAAAAAACTGCAAAAAATCACAGATGTTTAATTCATTAAATTTTCACAATAGTGACCAGACATATGTAATTAGCATTTCAGTCAGGGATTAAAATATCACTCTTGTTATATTAGCCCCTGATACTGCTGCTAATCACAAACCCCTGCTTCCTCTCCAAAGTTAGTCTAACTTCCAGCATCACAGAACAATTTTGTTGTTTCTGAATTATATATAAAATGAATCATATAAAATGTATTTTTCCTACTTTGACATCCTCAACTTTATATTAGAGAATTTATCCATATTGTTATATATGGTTGTAGCACATCTATTTTCACTGCTGCTTCATATTTTATTATAAGATTATCCCACCACTACTTATCCCTTTAACTACTAATGAATGTTTGTGTTGTTTCCAGTTTGTGCCTATTACAAAAAAAAAAAAAAAAAAATGAACATCCTTGTACACACTTTGATGCACATGTTTATTGTTTGCTCTTTGGAGGCAAAGGATAATATATGTACCTAAGAATGAAATTGCTAGGTCATAGTTTATGCATATGTCCACATTTAATAGATATAGCCGAATGATGTCTAAAGGAATTAGACCAATTTATACTCCCACCAGGAGTATATGAGAATTCGAGTTAGTCCACATCTTTGCCAACTCATACTGATGATTATACACATGGGAATGTAAAGGCTGGGTCAGAAGGAAAGGCTTTTCAGCTTTAGTTGATACTTTCAAATTTTCTAAAGTGTTTATTTAACCACCAGCTGTGTATGAAAGTTCACATCGGCATCTAATTGTGATTTTAATGATGATTGATAAGCTAGAATACGTTATTTTTCTTTACCATGAATTTTTATGATTATAACTTTTTATTTTCATTCCATCTAACTTTTAGTAGCTTTATTGAGATATAATTTAAATCTCATAAAGTTCAATCATTTAAAACACACAATTCAGTGGTTTTCAGTATATTCACAGTCATGCAACCATTGTCACTATCTCATTCCAGAACACTTTATCACCCCAAGAAAGAAACTTTCACTCATTAGTGGTCTTGTCCATCCTACTGCCCACACCCTCCAGTTCTAAAATCACGAATCTAATTTCTAACTCTTATGGATTTGCCTATACTGAGCATTTCATATAATTGAGTCGACAAAATATGTGATCTTTTGTAACTGACTTCTTTCACTTAGCATGATGTTTTTGAGGTTCATCATATTGTAGCTTGTGTCAGTACTTCACTCTTTTTTATTGTGGATTATTACTCCATTGAATGTGTATACCACATTGTCTTTATGTTAATGGCCATTTGGAATTCGTGTATGTGTGTGTGTGGCGGGGGGGGGGGGGGTGTGAGGTGCTGTTGAAGTCCCTTGCACATTTGTTATTGGAGTAGTCTGGTTTTTGACAATGATTTGTGGAAGTTCTATTCATCTTGTGAATATGAGACCTTTGTTATAGACATCATCCCTATCTTTTCTTTCTCTGTGACTTGACTGTGCACTGTTTTCAAAGTATGTTTTGGACCAGACATGGTGGCTCACACCTGTAGTCCCAGCACTTTGGGAGGCCAAGGCAGGTGGATCACCTGAGGTCGGGAGTTTGAGACCAGCCTGACCAACATGGAGAAACCCCATCTCTACTAAAAGTAAAAAATTAGCCAGGTGTGGTGGCACATGCCTGTAATCCCAGCTACTCGGTAGGCTGAGGCAGGAGAATCGCTTAAACCTGGGAGGCTGAGATTGCGGTGAGCTGAGATCACACCATTGCACTCCAGCCTGAGCAACAAGAGGGAAACTCTGTCTTAAAAAAAGAAAAAAAAAAAAAAAGAAGAAACAGTATATTTTGATAAGGAGAATCTCTGAATTTTAATGTTTGGTTTTTCACTCTCTGTTTGGGTTAGTGCTATTTGTGTTCTGTATAAGAAATTTTTCCATTCTACAAATTTATGAGAATATTTCACTTGGCCAGGCATGGTGGCTCATGTCTGTAATTCCAGCATTTTGGGAGGCCGAAGCAGGCAGATCACATGAGGTCAGGAGTTCAGGACCAATCTGGCCAACATGGTGAAACCCCATTTCTATTAAAAGTGCAAAATTAGCTGGGTGTGGTGGTGGGTGCCTGTAATCTCAGCTACTCAGGAGGTTGAGGCAGGAGAATTGCTTGAACCTGGGAGGCAGAGGTTGCAGTGAGCCAAGATCACACCACTGCACTCCAGCTTGGGCAGCACAGTGAAATTCTGTCTCAAAAAAAAAAAAAAAAAAGACAATATTTTACTCATCTTCCCTAGAAAATTTTACATGTTGATTTTATAAAACTATTTTGACACTGAAACAATATATCCCTCCTGAGGACCCTCATAAAGTGGACAGATCTAATGTGGTGAGCACATCCTCTCTAATGTATTTAGGGTAACATGGCAATGAATTTAATAGAGATACTTGTAATAATGCCCAATGTAAGTAAATGCCATTTTGTCAAAGTCAACTTTAAGAAAATCAATGCAATAGGGCTGAGTTGGTGGGCAACTTGCCCCTCACAGTCATCCCAGCCCAGGGCTAAACTACTTTCTACTTTCTAAGAACAAGCTATATTTCCAGCCAACTGTGTAGGGGCCTGGGCCTCGGAGATTTCCCTGGGACAGCTTACTCCCGCTCTGCTTGGCCACTGGGCACAGTACATGCATGTAGTGGGCACACCCAGGTGCTCAAGCCAGGAGGGGAGGGGGTAAAGAGGGCAGCCATCATGCCCCTCACTGACGTGCGGCTGTTGGGGTGAAAATGACACCTCTGTAAACAAACAAATCACATTGTTCTGAACTCCACGTCTGATGGCTGGACCAAACGTACATTGTACTTAGTAGCATTTCAGTAGTTTGCAGCAAAACCCTTAACATTATGAAAGAAGAGATAGGAGCCATTTCAAACCATGAGAGAAGGAAAGAGAGATACTGTAGGAAAATCTGAGGACCTTGGCTGACACCTTCAGTTGCCAAAGGACCTTGTCCTGGTTCCATGTGATGGCTAAACCTCTGTGAAGGGAAACTGAACCAACATTCCTCTCATCCATAGAAAGAGAGAGATGGGAGGGTTGAATCCTGTCCCCTGTAAGTGGCATAGCTCAGAGGAAAGTCTGAGGACAAAGAGAGACAGATCCCCACGTTACTCACACATCTGATGAATCCTGGAAGAGCCCCCAGTTGAGATGGGATAGTCCCCTTGACCCCTTTGTGGGACTCGTGAAGGAGTGGCTTGCTTTCTCAGTCCACAGCGCTCAAACCCTTTGTGTGGTAGAGGCGCAGAGGGGAGGGCACAGGGAGCATGCAGGTAAGCAGGTGCAGAAGCTGGGGCAAATAACTGTGGGCACCACCAAGAAGGAACCCTGAAGGGGCCCGTGGCAATGCCTAGGCATTGCCCATGACCCCTGGAGCCTCAGCAGGTGTGTGTCACAGTGCACTCCTTTAGCTTTGCCATCCATGGATAGCTTAAATGTTAAACAGTTCAGTGGAGAGTCAGTGTGACAGCCCTTGCACCCACACCTGGGCCCTTGCCCAGTGTCCAGGAGGAACAAGGTCATGTGAAAAAATTGGAGGGTGGTGAATATGGAGGATTTTATTGAGCAGTGGAAGTGGCTCTCAGCAAAAAGGGGAGCTAGAGGGGGATGGAGTAGGAAGACAATCTTCCCCTGGAGTTCCCCGTGTGAACTCCTCTCCAAAGTCCTGCCATCAAGCCGTCCCTCTGAAGTCAGACTGCTTCTCCCCAACATCCAGCTGCTGCTTCTCTTCTTTTCTTGTCTGCTGCTCTGCTCCTCTGGCAGTGGAACTTGGGTTTTTTATGGGTGCAGAATGTGGGGACAGGGAGGGCCAGGGTGGTTTTGGAAAAGGCAACATTCAAGTGGGAAAACAGTAATGCATGTTCTCATTTAAGACCGTGGGTCCAGACTTGAGGTGGAGCCCTCTCCAGGGACCCCCATCCACTTCTATCCAGTATTTTCCTGCTTCCTGTCTGTATCAACACTTTCCTATGTTGATACATGTAAGAAGTATGAAAAAAATGTAGAATCTACAAATGAACTTCTTAATTTTGGCAGAGGACATAACTCCTCCCCAGAGCAACTCTTCGGGTGCAGCTGTGTAAAGTCTCTCTCTTTTTTTTTTTTTTTTTGATCTGTTAAACTAAGGGCTCTTCTGATGTTTGGGGGAGAGAGAGACATTGACAGTACATATATACAGTCATTGGTCCAGAAGGTAATTGGTTTCATTTTGGTTTTCTCTTTATTTCTCTAGATTTCAAAGGTCAATTGTTTATTTTTCCTGATGGAAAGTAGATTAAAAGATATCCCTTATATAATGTGTGGCCATGGAAAGAAAATAAAAGCCTCCCTTTTAGAACTAAGAAAATCAGTGTATGTATCTTAAAAGTTACTTAATACACTTTTTACAGTTTTTATGTACTGAGCTCTACTATACCTAGATACGTAACAGCACCTGTTATTAAAAATTACTCTGGGGTTTTTTAATAAAAGAAAAAGAATTGACATAATTTGGCCTATTTTACTTTACTAGAGAGAGAAAAGATTTAAAATTCACTCTAATGATACATTTGTGGTTGACAGATTTAGGTCTGGCACTTTATCTTTGAGACTTATGTTCTACATGTCCTTAAAAGGTAAACCTAAAAATGCAGATACCAAATCTAATTTAATAGATGATAACATCAGTTGTCTTCAAGGAAATCAGTTTGAGCTGCATGCTTGGAGGTCAAGGAACTCTTGAACTGATCAATCTCATAAAGACTGGAAAGTTGACATTCATAATAAACACAGTTTTCAAGTCTGAGCTTCTGATAGAGAAAACAAAACATTAAATAACAGACAAGAAGAATTTAAAAATAACTAACATAATTTCATAAAATATAATTTTTGAAACTGATCGATATGTACAATATATTTTTCAAAGCAATTTTGCTTTATCATATTGATATTCAATAAATGATTATGTCTATTTTGTAGCAGAATTTAATCATTATGTTTGTGTAATCAATACAAGCAATTTACTCCTGAAATAAGAGTTATGATAAATTTAGCTATCAAACACTCCCAAATAAATATTATTGTATTTTCAGACACCTGTTTAAAAGCAGAGAAGTGCATAAATGCTTTGTTATTGATATCTCTTAGAAGAAATGTTTTGACTCGATTATAATGAAACTGCTATTACTGCAAATATATCAGCTTAATATTATCCTAAACCTGCCTGATAGTATTTTATTACTTATAATCATAAATAACATTCCTTCTGCAAAATTTTTTAAAAAAAGAGTTTAAATGAACTAGTTATCTTCATCCAATTTGCAATTAGCATACTGAAAAAAATCATACAAGAAAGAATTTATTCCATACATTACTATGTTGCTATGTAAACTGAGTATGAACAATTAACTACTATTTTGAGATACATATAGAATATTAAACCCCTAAGATAAACTAAAGTTGCGTAACTGAAGGAATTACTTTTGGGAATAAATCTCTATTAAGAAGTGATAGGTATAATTACTTTAGCATTAGATATGGTTTGGCTCATGTCCCCACCCAAATCTCATCTTGTAGCTCCCATAATTCCCACATGTTGTGGGGGCAGGTCTTCCCTGTGCTGTTCTCTTGATAGCAAACTAGTCTCATGAGATCAGATGGTTTTAGAAACAGGAGTTTCTCTGCATAAGCTTTCTCTTTGCCTGCTTCCTTCCATGTTAGACGTGACTTGCTCCTCCTTGCCTTCTGCCATGATTGTAAAGCCTCCCCAGTCATGTGGAACTGTAAGTCCATTAAACCTCTTTCTCTTGTAAATTGCCCAGTCTCTGGCATGTCTTATCAGCAGTGTGAAAATGGACTAATACAACATCACAAATTCTAATATATGAAATTATTATTTGATGTTAACATATAAGTACTAATCATATATTTAAAAACTGGGTTGGAGATTCACTACTCATGTTTATTATTTCTATTAATAGTCAGCCTACCCAGAGAAAAGGTTGTTGGTTGGAGTTAAAACATAATTTTATTGAGTTACAGTCTAATCTCTGCTTGATTATTGCTACATAACTTCCTCCCCAGTCAAGCTCTATAGATTTCCCTTTTTTCATCATCTCTCTTACCCACTAGCTACTTTCCTGAATTACTCTCCCATCTCTAAGACTGAATTCAGTTAAAAGTTATTCCTGTTCAGGAAATAGGGGCCAGTTTAAATATTCAGAATTCTAGAAATTATCTTTTAATTAGAGTAAAAAATAAATAATATGAAATCTACACTATTAACATATTTTAAGTGTATAGTAAACTACATGCCCATTATACAGTAGATCTCAGAACTTGTTCATCTTGTATTACTGAAACTCTATATCCATTGTACAGTGACTCTAGAGAGTATTTCAATCAAAGATAATTATTTTCTAAGTGACAAATTTTAAAAAGTAAATGTGTTGACCCAGTTGAATGCCTTCTTCCTTAACATAAATTTACCTTTTGTTTATTATAAAAGTAACTTATATTCAACTTAAAAATTTAGGTAATATAAACACATATTAAGAAAACAATAAAAGCCTCTCATTACCCCACCTATGGGAGATAACTGTTGTTAATCATTTAGAGATTATGTTTTGAGGCTTTTGGGTTTACACATGCATACATTTTACTGACCGCAATGATATTACTGTAATTCCTAATCTCATGTCATATCACACTAAAAATATTATTCTACAATATTCCTTCAATAGATACACCATTAGATCAATAACCTATAATTTATTTAATTTCCTGTTGATAGACACCCAGTCTATCGCCCTTTATCACTATTATACTAATACTACAATGCAAAAGGTGATGTTTACACCTTTTCCTATTGTCCAATTATTTTCTAGATGTGGAATTTCTGGGTCAGAAAAAATATAACATTTTAAAACTTTCGACATTCTACAGAATTTTGTACCAATTTTTATGTCTCAGCAGTGTAAAAGAAGGCTTGTTCTCCCCAACCAGCTAACAGTTAATAATCATTCTTTGTAAGTTTTACCTAATGAACACAGTTTTAGTTACTGAAAAGTTTAGAAGAGATATTTTTGAATTATAAAATTCCTGGGTGCCTGTAGCTGTCCTCCCTATTACCCAAACCAAATTAAGTAGTCTTCCAATGAGTACAATTAATTTTCTTTAGTTATTTTCAGAGTTTTCATCTCTACCTATATATTAGTTTTCTTGGTGACAATTATTACCTTGTTCTGACCCAGTGTTTAGGAGAGGAGAATAAAAGTTTGAATTGTACAATAGTGTTCTTTCAAATATGATAACTCATTAACTAATAATATACAATATTATTTTTAAAGTTTTTCATAATCAAAAACTTATTATAAATAATATCTTATAAATTTTTCTAATATCACTTATTATATTTATGTCATGTGGACATAATATTTTTAAAATATAATTGTTTCATAAAATAGTGAAAGATGGTCTATCTATAGAATCTCCAATACAGTAAGTATTTAAAGTTCCTTTTATTATAAATCAGTTGTTTGGATTATTAATAAGTCTTTAAATGTAGACATCATTTTGACTACCATAAGTATCACTAGCGTAAGTATCACTAGCACAATATTTATGTAAATATTTGAATACTTTCTGTAAAAGAACCTTTCCCAAAGATTATAGGGCATGTCCTCAGCCTGTCGTTAATAAAAGAGTTTGAAACAGCCTATCTAGCAGAGTAGTAATGGCTATAGTTCAAACAATGGAGAGGTCTAAAAAAAACCTAACTGTATTGTGTATTGTTAATTATTAATGATTGCAAATATAAAAAATATTAAATCATGATAAAATAGTAATTATAGAATATAAGAAAACTTTTCTCCCTCTGGTACTCTAGTCCTGGGGACAAGTACCCACAGAAGGACAAATTTGGAAAGAGACTCCCTTCTCAAGGCTGGGGTTCAGACCTTACTGGAGAAGTTGTAGTTGTAACCCACTGGTTGTAATACACAGAATTGAAGTAGAGAAAGCATAAGTGTTATTTCATGATATTTAACTTTTCAATTTGTATTTGCATGCGGGTGTATGTTTTGGTTGCCATGTGAAACATATTTAAACCCTTAATGTATGCTGTGTATAATGAAATTCCTGTAAGCATCTTTCCTTTATAGTGAGCATGATGTTAAGCTTCCTCAGTAGTCAGCTGTAGGGATCATTGCAGGAGGAAGGGGCTCTCCTTTGGTTTTTGGGTGTGCATCGTCAGTCAGGAGTGTGAGAATGAGGACACTGATGATACTTGCCAGCCATGCCCCTAGAATGCACAGTCCTCCTGACATGAACCCTGGGTACTCTAGGCCTCTGCAGGCAGCAGCAGCAGCACCCTAATTCTCTCTGCTGCCCCAGGTTTGTGTCCTAAGATCTTCACGACATTGTGGTCCTCTCAGCAAGGATATTGTGTCAGTGCACCTGCTGTATCTGTTCTCCCACTCCCATTAAATGTAAATGCCCATGTGCCCCTCCACTAGCTATAGCTTGCCTGATGTCACTTATATTCCAGAAGGTAGCCACTGGGCCCAGAGTCACTCTGTGTACCCACACACCCACCTACCGGTTGTGGCTCACCTGAGTCCAATCTGCACTCTGAGTGTTGCTTACTACTTGTCTCATGACTACAGACCATGTCCAGTCTGGGCACACCAATAAATTTTTCTGTCATCCAGAAGGTTACAACTACATCTTCCAAGAAGATCTGAACCCCAGCATTGATAATGGAGTCTCTTTCCAAATTTGTCCTTCTGTGGGTACTTTTCCCTAGTTCTAGAGTACCGGAAATAGAAAAGTTTTCTTGTATTCTATAATCCCTCTTTTATCATGATTTAATAATTTTTGTATTAAACGTCCCCTGATGAAATCACTGTGTGGTTTATTTCTCATGATCAGAATCAGACTACTACATGTAATAATCTTTAGTTTGCAGTTTAATTATTGGTGAATGATATTTTATTATTTTTATTCACTTCTATTTAAATTTATTTTGTAATAATCATGATTTTTATAATAAGAAAACAGAATATTAATAAAACAAACAGTCACTTTTTCTTTTCTTTTTTTTTTTTTTAGCTGTTTGGCTTTTATTAACAACAGAAAATATATTTATAACATCTCAGATGAAAAAATAATTCTATAGTGCCAAAATATCAATTAACATGGGTATAGAACCTTATAGAAATTCTTTTTTTTTTTTTTTTTT
>NC_045447.1:72287002-72296353 GCF_002776525.5 Piliocolobus tephrosceles
GGTATCTCATTGTGGTTTTGATTTGCATTTCTCTGATGGCGAGTGATCATGAGCACTTTTTCATGTGTCTGTTGGCTGTATGAATGTCCTCTTTTGAGAAATGTCTGTTCATATCCTTTGCCCACTTTTTGATGGGGTTGTTTGTTTTTTTCTTGTACATTTGTTTGACTTCTTTGTAGGTTCTGGATATCAGCCCTTTGTCAGATGGGTAGATTGCAAAAATTTTCTCCCATTCTGTAGGTTGCCTGTTCACTCTGATGGTAGTTTCTTTTGCTGTGCAGAAGCTCTTTAGTTTAATGAGATCCCATTTGTCAATTTTGGCTTTTGTTGCTGTTGCTTTTGGTGTTTTAGACATGAAGTCCTTGCCTGTGCCTATGTCCTGAATGGCACTACGTAGATTTTCTTCTAGGGTTTTTATGGTATTAGGTCTAATATTTAAGTCTCTAATCCATCTTGAATTAATTTTCATATAAGGAGTAAGGAAAGGATCCAGTTTCAGCTTTCTACTTATGGCTAGCCAATTTTCCCAGCACCATTTATTAAATAGGAAATCCTTTCCCCATTCCTTGTTTTTCTCAGGTTTGTCAAAGATTAGATGGCTGTAGTTGTGTGGTATTATTTCTGAGGACTCTGTTCTGTTCCATTGGTCTATATCTCTGTTTTGGTACAAGTACCATGCTGTTTTGGTTACTATAGCTTTGTAGTATAGTTTGAAGTCAGGTAGCATGATGCCTCCAGCTTTGTTCTTTTGACTTAGGATTGTCTTGGCAATACGGGGTCTTTTTTGGTTCCATATGAACTTTAAAGCAGTTTTTTTCCAATTCTGTGAAGAAACTCATTGGTAGCTTGATGGGGATGGCATTGAATCTATAAATAACCTTGGGCAGTATGGCCATTTTCACGATATTGATTCTTCCTATCCATGAGCATGGTATGTTCTTCCATATGTTTGTGTCCTCTTTTATTTCACTGAGCAGTGGTTTGTAGTTCTCCTTGAAGAGGTCCTTTACATGCCTTGTAAGTTGGATTCCTAGGTATTTTATTCTCTTTGAAGCAATTGTGAATGGAAGTTCATTCCTGATTTGGCTCTCTGTTTGACTGTTACTAGTGTATAAGAATGTTTGTGATTTTTGCAGATTAATTTTATATCCTGAGACTTTGCTGAAGTTGCTTATCAGCTTAAGGAGATTTTAGGCTGAGACCATGGGGTTTTCTAAATATACAATCATGTCATCTGCAAACAGGGACAGTTTGACTTCTTCTTTTCCTAACTGAATACCCTTTATTTCTTTCTCTTTCCTGATTGCCCTAGCCAGAACTTCCAACACTATGTTGAATAGGAGTGGTGAGAGAGGGCATCCCTGTCTTGTGCCAGTTTTCAAAGGGAATTTTTCCAGTTTTTGCCCATTCAGTATGATATTGGCTGTGGGTTTGTCATAAATAGCTCTTATTATTTTGAGATACGTTCCATCAGTACCAAATTTATTGAGCGTTTTTAGCATGAAGGGCTGTTGAATTTTGTCAAAAGCCTTTTCTGCATCTATTGAGATGATCATGTGGTTCTTGTCTTCGGTTCTGTTTATATGCTGGATTACGTTTATTGATTTGCGAATGTTGAACCCAACTTACATTCCAGGGATGAAGCCTACTTGATCATGGTGGATAAGCTTTTTGATGTGCTGCTGAATCCAGTTTGCCAGTATTTTATTGAGGATTTTTGCATCGATGTTCATCAGGGATATTGGTCTAAAATTTTCTTTTTTTGTTGTGTCTCTGCCAGGCTTTGGTATCAGGATGATGTTGGCCTCATAAAATGAGTTAGGAGGATTCCCTCTTTTTCTATTGATTGGAATAGTTTCAGAAGGAATGGTACCAGCTCCTCCTTGTACCTCTGGTAGAATTCAGCTGTGAATCCATCTGGTCCTGGACTTTTTTTGGTTGGTAGGCTATTAATTATTGCCTCAATTTCAGAGACTGCTATTGGTCTATTTAGGGATTCAACTTCTTCCTGGTTTAGTCTTGGAAAGGTGTAAGTGTCCAGGAAATTATCCATTTCTTCTAGATTTTCTAGTTGATTTGCATAGAGGTGTTTATAGTATTCTCTGATAGTAGTTTGTATTTCTGTGGGGTCGGTGGTGATATCCCCTTTATCATTTTTTATTGCATCTATTTGATTCTTCTCTCTTTTTTTCTTTATTAGTCTTGCTAGCAGTCTGTCAATTTTGTTGATCTTTTCAAAAAACCAACTCCTGGATTCATTGATTTTTTGGAGAGTTTTTTGTGTCTCTATCTCCTTCAGTTCTGCTCTGATCTTAGTTATTTCTTGCCTTCTGCTAGCTTTTGAATGTGTTTGCTCTTGCCTCTCTAGTTCTTTTAATTGTGATGTTAGAGTGTCAATTTTAGATCTTTCCTGCTTTCTCTTGTGGGCATTTAGTGCTATAAATTTCCCTCTACACACTGCTTTAAATGTGTCCCAGAGATTCTGATATGTTGTATCTTTATTCTCATTGGTTTCAAAGAACATCTTTATTTCTGCCTTCATTTCATTATGTACCCAGTAGTCATTCAGGAGCAGGTTGTTCAGTTTCCATGTAGTTGAGCAGTTTTGATTGAGTTTCTTAGTCCTGAGTTCTAGTTTGATTGCACTGTGGTCTGAGAGACAGTTTGTTATAATTTCTGTTCTTTTACATTTGCTGAGGAGTGCTTTACTTCCAATTATGTGGTCAATTTTGGAGTAAGTGCGATGTGGTGCTGAGAAGAATGTATATTCTGTTGACTTGGGGTGGAGAGTTCTATAGATGTCTATTAGGTCCGCTTGGTGCAGAGATGAGTTCAATTCGTGGATATCCTTGTTAACTTTCTGTCTCGTTGATCTGTCTAATGTTGACAGTGGAGTGTTGAAGTCTCCCATTCTTATTGTATGGGAGTCTAAGTCTCTTTGTAAGTCTCTAGGGACTTGCTTTATGAATCTGGGTGCTCCTGTATTGGGTGCATATATATTTAGGATAGTTAGCTCTTCCTGTTGAATGGATCCCTTTACCATTATGTAATGGCCTTCTTTGTCTCTTTTGATCTTTGATGGTTTAAAGTCTGTTTTATCAGAGACTAGGATTGCAACCCCTGCTTTTTTTTGTTCTCCATTTGCTTGGTAGATCTTCCTCCATCCCTTCATTTTGAGCCTATGTATGTCTCTGCATGTGAGATGGGTCTCCTGAATAGTCTTGACTCTTTATCCAGTTTGCCAGTCTGTGTCTTTCAATTGGAGCATTTAGTCCATTTACATTTAAGGTTAATATTGTTATGTGTGAACTTGATCCTGCCATTATGATATTAACTGGTTATTTTGCTCGTTATTTGAGCATTTTCTTCCTAGCCTCGATGGTCTTAACATTTTGGCATGTTTTTGCAATGGCTGGTACCGGTTGTTCCTTTCCATGTTTAGGGCTTCCTTCAGGGTCTCTTGTAAGGCAGGCCTGGTCATGACAAAATCTCTAAGCATTTGCTTATCTGTAAAGGATTTTATTTCTCCTTCACTTATGAAACTTAGTTTGGCTGGATATGAAATTCTGGGTTTAAAATTCTTTTCTTTAAGAATGTTGAATATTGGCCCCCACTCTGTTTTGGCTTGTAGAGTTTCTGCCGAGAGGTCTGCTGTCAGTCTGATGGGCTTCCCTTTGTGGGTAACCCGACCTTTCTCTCTGGCTGCCCTTAAGATTTTTTCCTTCATTTCAACTTTGGTGAATCTGGCAATTGTGTGTCTTGGAGTTGCTCTTCTCGAGGAGTATCTTTGTGGCGTTCTCTGTATTTCCTGAATTTGAATGTTGGCCTGCCCTACTAGGTTGGGGAAGTTCTCTTAGATGATATCCTGAAGAGTGTTTTCCAACTTGGTTCCATTTTCCCCCTCACTTTCAGGCACCCTAATCAGACGTAGATTTGGTCTTTTTGACATAATCCCATACTTCTTGCAGGCTTTGTTCATTTCTTTTTCTTCTTTTTTCTTTTGGTTTCTCTTCTCGCTTCATTTCATTCATTTGATCCTCAATCGCTGATACTCTTTCTTCCAGTTGATTGAGTCGGTTACTGAAGTTTGTGCATTTGTCACGTATTTCTCCTGTCATGGTTTTCATCTCTGTCATTTCGTTTATGACCTTCTCTGAATTAATTATTCTAGCTATCAATTCTTCCACTCTTTTTTCAAGATTTTTAGTTTCTTTGCGCTGGGTACGTAGTTCCTCCTTTAGCTCTGAGAAGTTTGATGGACTGAAGCCTTCTTCTCTCATCTCGTCAAAGTCATTCTCTGACCAGCTTCGATCCGTTGCTGGCGATGAGCTGCGCTCCTTTGCATGGCGAGATGCGCTCTTATTTTTTGAATTTCCAGCTTTTCTGCCCTGCTTTTTCCCCATCTTTGTGGTTTTATCTGCCTCTGGTCTTTGATGATGGTGACGTACTGATGGGGTTTTGGTATAGGTGTCCTTCCTGTTTGATAGTTTTCCTTCTAGCAGTCAGGACCCTCAGCTGCAGGTCTGTTGGAGATTGCTTGAGGTCCACTCCAGACCCTGTTTTCCTGGGTATCAGCAGCAGAGATTGCAGAAGATAGAATATTGCTGAACAGCGAGTGTACCTGTCTGATTCTTACTTTGGAAGCTTCCTCTCGGGGGTGTACTCCACCCTGTGAGGTGTGGGGTGTCAGACTGCCCCTAGTGGGGGATGTCTCCCAGTTAGGCTACTCAGGGGTCAGGGACCCACTTGAGCAGGCAGTCTGTCCCTTCTCAGATCTCAACCTCCGTGTGGGGAGATCCACTGCTCTCTTCAAAGCTGTCAGACAGAGTCCGTGTGCGTCTGCAGAGGTTCCTGCTGCTTTTTTTGCTGTTGTTTTTCAGTTGTGCCCTGTCCCCAGACGTGGAGTCTGCAGACTCCACAGGCAGGTTTCCTTGAGCTGCTGTGAGCTCCACCCAGTTCGAGCTTCCCAGCGGCTTTGTTTACCTACTTAAGCCTCAGCAATGGCGGGCGCCCCTCCCCCAGCCTCGCTGCTGCCTTGCGGTTAGATGGCTGACTGCTGTCCTAGCAATGAGGGAGGCTTCGTGGCCGTGGGACCCTCCCGGCCAGGTGTGGGATACAATCTCCTGGTGTTCCCCTTTGCTCAAAGTGCAGTATTGGGGTGGGAGTCACCCACTTTTCCAGGTGTTGTGTGTCTCAGTTCCACTGGCTAGGGAAGGGGACTCCCTTCCCCCTTGCACTTCCCAGGTGAGGCGATGCCTGGCCCTGCTTCAACTCTTGCTGGTCAGGCTGCAGCAGCTGATCAGGACCCATTGTCCGGCACTCCCTAGTGAGATGACCCCAGTACCTCAGTTGAAAATGCAGAAATCACCGGTCTTGTGTGTCGCTCGCGCTGGGAGTTGGAGACTGGAGCTGTTCCTATTTGGCCATCTTGCTCTGCCCCCGCTCAACAGTCACTTTTTCAATCACTGCTCCTGCTTCTCAATTTTTTTGTTTTACTTGGATATCTGATCTTTAGTTACAGGTTTACTCCATGGAAACAAAGGAATAGGCATCCCTAATCAAGCCTTAGTTGTGTCTCTAAGAGAGCACTAGAGAGTAATTGGTGGGAAGAGAATGATACTATAAATGAATAAATTAATGAGTGAACTACTACCTGTGTCATTACCCTCCAAAGATTAGAGTTGTTACTCAAATATCCTAGTTCCCAGTAACGCTTGCTTAGGCATCAGTTAAGAAATTTAAATCCTGCATGGACGTTCTGTGACAGTATTTTTCAAATTGTCGATCACATTAGTTAGTTGTGAAATCAACTAATTAATAGTTGAAGTTATTAGTTGAAGTTATTAATAGTTGAAGTTATTAATAGTTGAAGTTGAAGTTACTGCAATTAATAGTTGCAGTTAAGTTATTAATTAATAGTTGAAGTTATTAATAGTTGAAGTTATTATTAGTTGAAGTTATTAATAGTTGAAGTTATTATTAGCTGAAGTTATTAATGGTTGAAGTTGAAGTTACTGCAATTAATAGTTGCAGTTATTTTTTTTTTTTTACTTAAACAGAATTGAAACAGAGAAAGTATAAGTGTTATTTCATGATATTTAACTTTTCAATTTATATTTACATCTGGGTGTATGTTTTGGTTCCCATGTGAAACATATTTAAAGAAATAGCTGCCTAGTGGCTCTATACATAGGACTTACTGTGTAACTGGTGCTGTTTTGCCTGTATTTTATTGTTGGTTGTAATAAAGGACTTTACAAAATACTTGCCAGCTTTTGGTGCTTGACTTTTATAGTTTTACATGCAGAATGTTTGTTCTGTTTTTCCCATCTTTTGGAATGACACTTTACTACAGTGTATTTATTCTATAGCTTAGAGATTCTTTGGAAAGACAGCAGTGTGGACTCTGCACTGAGATTCCAGGAACTGTGGCAGAAATGCTGTGGAACTATTCTAGGTCCCCTTAGCAAGGAGGCTGCTGCTGCCAACATGAACTCTACCCAGAATGGGATCACCTCTGCTGCTACCAGCACTAGCAAAATCAAGGCCCTCTTTCCCAGTGTAACCCATTCTGAATCAAAGGCTAGCATTAATACATTTGATTTGCATACAAATCATCTATCTGTACCCTAGCAACAAGTGAGACTCAGTAGTAAAGTTATTTTTTGTTTGTTTGTTTGTTTGTTTGTTTTTTGGTATAACACATTTAAAGCATTTGATTTACACTAAAGGGAATATATTAAACTATAGAATATTCCATTGATTTAGGTAGCCAGATGTCCACCACATCACCTTGTTTTTCTATACAGAAAACTTTAGAACTAAACAGAAGTCATCTTTGTTAGAACAGTGTTTACCACATAAATCATTATCAGGCTTGGTTTGTAAGGAAGCTAATGTAAAATAGGTAAGCATTGTAAATAGAAAGCTATGATCAAGAAGTGAAATCTTGTCCTCCTTGGACCATTAAGCTTTTATTTTATTTTATTTTTTAACTTTTAGGACCTTTTGCTCTGAGACCTTAACAGATAGCATCAAATACAAAAACGAAAAACTAATCATAAGAAAGCCTTGATCTTACTTCTGGATTCTTGCATAACTTCTAATACTATACAATCCAACTGGAAGTGTTAATTCTTATCCTGAGAGAAGAAAGAAACTTACCTAAAAACTCACTTTTCTGTGATCATAAATAAGATAACTGCAATTAGTTTATGCCTACATACACACACACAACAACAACTATATATATATGTACCCGTATTTGAATATAAAAGAGATTTTTGACAACTTACTGACAGATAATTTGTATAGCATCCATAACTAGCACGTAAATAATTATGGCCTTAAAAAGCTATTTTAGCTTAAAGACAATGTGTTGCAATATTACATTCATATGGAAAATATGGATGTTGTTTGGTCCTTGTGGATCTGTTCAGTGACAAAGATGAATATAAAGACGACTGGATAAGTGCCTCAAAAAGCCTTGTCAAGCTTAGGAAGCCAGAGGTTTCTTGGAACAGCTCTGTATTTTGGCAACCCTTTCTGAATTATAGGGAGCATAGAAGCCATGCTTCACCATATGTTTGGCTCAAGAAGCTGTCCACCAAGGAGAGGCATACTGTTTCCACTGAGCCAACCTGGGGGAAGCAATCTGGTAAAGCAAATTATGGTAAATTATCATTGCTCATTTACTGATAATTCATCAAGTAATTTTTATCACCTAATAATGTGTCATGCCCTGTGGTAATGTAAAATACATTTCTGTTTGAGACACCTTGAACAACAGCAGAATCTTACACTGTAAAAGAAAGAGACAGATATTAAATAATAAACATGATTTTAGATGATAGTTGTTATGGAAATAAAGGGAATAGAGTATGATACGAGTCAAAAAAACTCCTTTTTAAATTTTTTCTCCACATTCCTGATTATTACTTCTATTTCTTTTTCCCCATTGGCACCCAATTTAATGTGCTTGCATCCCTATCAAGAATGTAGAATTGTTGGTCGGGTGCGGTGTCTCTCACCTGTAATCCCAGCACTTTGGGAGGCCAAGGTAGGCTGATCACGAGGTCAGGAGATCGAGACCATCCTGGCTAACATGGTGTAACCCCATCTCTACTAAAAAAATTCAAAAAAAATAGCCAGATGTTGTGGCAGGCTCCTGTAGTCCCAGCTACTCGGGAGGCTGAGGCAGGAGAATGGCTTGAACCCGGGAGGTAGAGCTTGCAGTGAGCTGAGATTGTGCCACTGCACTCCAGCCTGGGTGACAGAGTAAGACTCCATCTTAATAAAAATGAAATAAATAAAAAAATTTAAAAACGAATTGTTTAATGTGAGTTTATGTTTTAAATTTACCTAAATGTTATTGACTATAAATGTTGTTCAGCATCTTACAATTTTAAAGTTAAAACTGTGTTTGAAACTTAGCCATCTGTGTGTATGTTCATTTACTTGCTTCTACCTGCTCCCTATATTTCCATAGTATACATCCACTGCATTTTATTTATGTTGATAAGTAAAATTGTATTAGATGTTTAGTTTGCTACCAATTCCTCCATTAAAAAATAATAACAAGAGGTTGGGCGTGGTGGCTCACACCTGTAATCCCAGCACTTTGGGAGGCCAAGGCGGGTAGATCACGAGGTCAGGAGATCGAGACCATCCTGGCTAACACAGTGAAACCCCATCTCTACTAAAAATACAAAAAGAAATTAACTGGGCGTGGTGGTGGGCTCCTGTAGTCCCAGCAACTGGGGAGGCTGAGGCAGAAGAATGGTGTGAACCTGGGAGGCAGAGCTTGCAGTGAGCCAAGATCATGCCACCACACTCCAGCCTGGGCGAAAGAGAGAGACTCAGTCTAAAAAAAATAAAAATAAAATAAAACAAAAATAAATAAATAAATAATAATAACAACATGATGTAGTATTTGTGGAGGTACAACGTCAACTTTTGGAGAACTTTGTTAGGAAATAGATCTTAAAATGGAAATCCTGGACCTAAACATATTCAACTTAAATGAATAATGTGAGACTGTTCTGCCAAATGACTACACAGATGGATACTCTTACCAAGAGTGCAATGAATTCCTTTTGCCCTCAATAGCTTGCCTTTCTCATGGGTGTAACATGGTTAAATTAGCATTTTTTTAATTGCAAATAAGCTTGAACATTTAAACTCCTTTTCTGTGAATTACCTATAAATATGATTTGCCTAATTATCTATTAATTTTCCTGCATTTTTGCGACCTTGTTGATTTATGAGATTTCTTTGTATGTTCTATAATCCAGTGTTAGTATTTTTGTTCTGTATCACCTTTTTGGGAAGCTTTTAGAGACATTTTTTTTT
>NC_045447.1:72296453-72464035 GCF_002776525.5 Piliocolobus tephrosceles
CCCCCCCCCCCCCCCCCCCAGGTTCAAGAGATTCTCTGACCTCAGGCTCCCAAGTAGCTGGGACTACAGGCATGTGCCACTATGCCCGGCTAGTTTTTCTATTTTTAATAGAGATGGGGTTTCACCAAGTTGGCCAGGATGGTCTTGAACTCCTGACCTCAGGTGATCTGCCCACCTTGGCCTCCCAGATTCCTGGGATTACAGGCATGAGCCACCGTAACCGGCCCATCCACGAAGTTTTAATACCACAGATCTGTTTTATATGTTTATGTATTACAAGTATATATATGATTTATACATTAAAAATCACTTACTGGTTTTAATATTTTAAAATAACTTTCTATTACTATAATCTGTTAATTTTTATCAAAATAGCTAGTATTCTCATATCTGTTAAATTTTGTTGAAAAGAATGCTTAATTTTGAAATATTGATTTTTTTCCCAATCTTATGATTTCTCTCTTTTAGTTCTTGTTTAATAAATATTTTCCCAATTGTGGTTTACAAATTATTTTCCTACTTGCCCTTTTATTCAATTTATAATTCTGCTTTCACATGTAGGTTATTAACACAACAAGAGTCTATGATCAGGATCAAATTTTACTTTTCTCAATGTCATAACTGAATTTTTTCAGTACAATTTATCAAGCATCCCATGTTTTGCCCATTGCTGTGCGCAGTCTCTGATATGTATCTGATTTTCATCTGTATAAGGACCTATGTCGGAGTTAGCTGGGTTTCCTCCTTTCCCATCAGTCTATACTCTTTAATACTGTGTGTTTGCAGTATGTCTTAAAATCTGTTTGGTAAATTCCCACTCGTTGCAATCTTTAGTCAGAATTTACTTAATTATTCACAATCTATAAATTATTCTCTGTTAATATTCTACAGTTTGTTGAGTTCTTCATAAAATTTCAGGTAAAATTCTTATGGAGATTGCTTTGAATTTGTCAATTGAGATCATTGTTCTACTTATATATGTTATGATTCCATCTTTAAATTTTATATATCATTTTATTTAATTTTGTAATTTTTTGATTTTTTATTTTAATTTCTAAAACAGTTCAAAAAATGAGTATATATATTAAAGTGTGTCCCTCTCATTCTCTCTCCCCCTCCTTACAGACAACTACTACTATTCAATTTCTGAATGTTTTTCCAGAAGATACACACTTAATTGTTAAATTTTAAAAATCTTACCGAAATTATTATTGGGTTTATGAAAATTATTCATCTGGAAAAGCAAAGTACATGAAATTTTATTTTAAATATTGCCATAATCATTCATAATTTTTAGAATGATGAAAAATAATTTTAAAAGGCTTTTATATTTATACTCATTTTTATCATTTTTGACACTCTTTATTTATTTGTATAAATCTAAGTTTATATCCCATATCATATTCCTTCTGCCTGAAGGACATCCTCTGACATTTCTTGTAGTACAAGTGTGCTAGCAATAAATCAGCTTTAGTTTTGTCTGAAAACTATTTTATCCTTATTTAAAAAATATTATTTTCACTGAGAATATAATTATTGGTGGATAGTTTTTGCTTTCTTTTAGTTCTTGAAAGATGTGACTGAGTGTTCTGGCTTTTATGGTTTCTGACAAGAGTTTTGCTGTAATTCTTTTGTTGTTGTTTTCATTCGTGTTTAATGTGTTGGGTTTCCTTTTTTCTCTGGCTGCCTCAGTGATTTTCTCTTTTGGTTTTCATCAGTGTGACTGAGATGTATCTCAGTGTGTACCTGTACTCTTCGATCTGTGTTTATTTTGTTATATATTCTGCTTACTGGCTTTCTGAGCTTCTTGGATCTATAGAGTGCTTTCTTTCCTTAATTTTCTAAAATTCTCAGTCATTATATCTATCTGTTTGTGCACATATTATATACGTATATACATGCATGTATGCATTTGTTCTGTTCTCTATCAGTTCTCTCTGTGGGACTGAAGGACATTCATGGTACATCATTTGATGGTGTCCCATGCCTCTTGATACTCTGCTTTTTAATTTATTTTTTAAATTTTACCTTCATTTATTTCTGTGTTTCAGTTTCAGTCATTTTTAGAAACATCTTTTATTTTTTTCCTTAGCTAGATGAAGTCTGAGTACTTACGTAGCCATTGAAGGAATTCTTCAGTTCTTGCATTATGTTTTTACTTTTAGAATTTCCATTTGAATTTTTCTTACAGATTTTATCTCTCTACTAAAGTTCTCCATCTTTTAATGTATGTTCTCCACCTTTTCTGTTAGATTGTCAACAGGTTTCACATAGTTATTTTAAAGTTGCTACCCAATAAATCTAACATTTAGGTGATCTATGAGTAAAATCAGTTCTATTGATTTTCTTATCTCTTTTCACTCTTTTTTGTAGGTTTTCTGATTTTGATTGAATCATTCTTACACACTTATATGTTACCAATCACTTTCTCCCGTGTGTGTGTGTGTGTTTTAATTTTGGCTAAGTGGATGCTCTACAATATCAGCTATCTGAGGGACTTAAGAAAAGTTATACTTTGATAGTTCTCTTTGACTTTTTCTCATTGTTTGATTGGAAGCAACAGGTTTTCCCACTTCCTATGTGCTAGATGAAAGCAAAAGCACATAACTTTATTTTTCTGGAAAGGTATGTTAAATATATTTTTTCAAATGCCTTATTATGCCAGAAGAAATATTAATTCGTTTCACATTTAAATAGACCTCTAAATGTCTTATTTTTCTATTGCTTCTTCAAACCAGCTTTGGTTGAATTATAACCACAATCAAATAAACCCTAAATTCCCTTCTTTCTCACTTTTATCTTTAAATAACTCAAAGAAAAATAACAATGAATTCTATTCATGCTGGATAGTTACTAAACATAATTAGAACATCAAATGTGCATTGATATTTCCTCGTCAGTTGTATTCATGGCAATTTTTATTGCATCCACTTTTCATTTTTAAGCCAAGTTGTTACATCTTAGTATTTTTGAACAAAGGCTTGGAAACCCCTTAAAAAGCACTAACCTCCTTGTTTCATAGTGTTCAAGTCTAATTACATGCTACTTATGATAATATGTTTATGAATTTTATTATTTTTTCAACACTAAAAACTTAAACATAGATCTGAGAGTATAAAACTCTGCTTTTTACATGCATCTAGGCTCTTTTCCTTCAGAAATATTTTTGAAATCTGACATTATGTTTATAAATGTATTAGGATGCCAATAGGGCCTTGAGGTTAAAGATATATGCCAAAAACTGTTTTACTTTCTCTTTTTATTAAGCCAAAGATGCACTTTTAAGCTTCAAATTGGTAAGTTCTACTGTAGACCTCCCAGTGTCTTATAGTATGTTATAAACAGTAGCAGGGCTGGGAGTCCACCTATCAAGGTCCTGAGCCGACATCACCAAAGTGCAATCTGCAAGTTTCAGAGATTTTGTAAAACTTAATATAATGCTCTTGCATTTTTAGGTTGACATCTGAATTTTATCTATCGTTTGTTAGTAGTCATAAGTATTCCATTTTGCCAGTGCTATTTATTTTTATGGGGTTAAAATATATCTGCAAAAACTTTGTATCTTCAGCATCAGCTATTCAATTTATGGAAAAATATCCAAATTGAACAGCAAAGTTAATCCTTATTGCCAAAACAATCACCAATTAAATTTATTGTCGGAAAAGACAATAAATTTGATTCAGTTTTTAAATTTAACGTATTTAACTTAATTTACCTTTAATTTAACTTGTTTAACTTATTATTTAACTTATGTCACTCCTACAGACACCTCAGGAGTGAACTGTTTGTCTAAGTAGCCAGAGAGCTAGCTAGAGAATAAGGACACAAACTTGCCATTAATAATTAGTCACCTGGTGGTGACTATTTAGACATAAAAAAAGTAACAATTTTTTTTTTTTTGGTGGCAGGGTGTAGTGGCTCACTCCTGTAATCTCAGCACTTTGGGAGGTCAAGGTGGGGGATCACCTGAGGTTAGGACTTTGAGACCAGCCTGGCTAACATGGTGAAACCCCATCTCTACTAAAAATACAGAAAAGTTAGCAAGGTGTAGTGGCGCATACCTGTAATCCCAGCTACTTGGGAGGCTAAGGTGTAAGAATGTCATGAACTCGGGAGGCAAAGGTTGCAGTGAGCCGAGATCACGCCACTGCACTCCAGCCTGGGTGACAGAACAAGACTCTGTCTCAAAAAAATAAAAATAAAAATAGTTAATCAGCTGGATGATGCAGGAAAAGTGTATTTGTGGTGACAACATATATTTTTTGTTGTTTTTTTGTTTGTGTATTGTTTTTTTCATTCAGAGCAATATACCAGACTAAAATTTAAAATGGCTGGGAAGTAAGTTTCTATTTTGTAAATTGGGAGGAGGACCTTTGTGAAAGACAAGTTGGAAAAGAAAGACAAAGCTCACACACTGCTGCAGGCATATCATTTTAATTTTAGGTAAATTACAAATGGATGTATATGGATGTTGGGGATCTGAAAATGTTCCACTTAAAACTAATGGTTCCTATGTTTCATCTGGAATATCTTTGTTGACCTTTAGGAGTGTGTGGCCTCATTTGAAGATTGCTGTTCTAGTTTACTCCAGCTATCCAAAGCCGATAATGACCTGAAGGAATGCCTTCTACTGCTTTTCAGGTCCAGTTCACTTAACATTAGTAGCAGTAACTAACTTTACTGAGGGATACTGTATGCCAAATGATGCTGTACACCTCACAGAAATCTTATGGATTTGGTCATTTATCAGTATCCCCACTTTAATGCAGTAAACTGAAGTTTAGGCATAACAAGTAATGCAATCAAGGTAACAGAACTTATAAGTGTTAAAATCCAGCTAGATTGACTCCAGAACCTGTGTATCCACAGGCTTTATTGCCTCCTCCAGGATCCTTTCTTATTATCTTAACAGAGACCTCTTCGTTGTTGGTGGTGTGTATTTTCGTAGGTTGATATAATGTAGAGCATTGCATCACAAAATTTAATGCATGTGAGAGTTACATAGAGAATTTTGTTAAAATACATGCTGTGTTTCACAAAGTCTTTGGAAAAGTCTGAGATGCTGAATGCCTAATAAGTTCCAGGTGATGCAGTGCTGCTAGTCCTAGGTCCTCACTCAGGGTGGCTCAGCAGCTCTCAATCCAGAAAACACAGCAAAATCACTTAATGCATTGTCCACTACTGAAATTTGAGGAGAGGTTAAAAGCAACTAAATTTTGAAAGACTCTGACATGTTATTCAGGATAACAGTGAAAGCAAAGAACCACAGTTAAGTATTTATGTCTGAAACTATACGAAGGGTTGGTTCAAAGAGGGGAGCTAGAAGATTTGTCTTAAAGCTTATCTGGGCATCTAGATAAAGAAAAATAAAGGAGTCCATGTATATGGTAAGACTGAAGTCCATCGTGTCAAACTGCATTATTATGGTGTCTACTGGGCACAGCTGTCAACAAATTAATGTGTACTCTGTAAATGGAAGCGCACATTTACAGAAAGATAGTGCCAGTGGGAGAGTGGGTTAGAAAGACATCCCCAGGTGATTCTGATACGACCTTCTCCTGTGTTTAGAAAATCTCAAATTTTGAGCATTTATTGTCCTTGCTTTTTAATTGTATGTAGTAATTTCAGATTCTTCTCCAGTTTTCCTTATCTCTACCCCTTAATATACTATAAATATCTCAGAAATAAGGCTTATGAAATTTTCTCTGCTTTTCCCACTGAATGAAAGAACTCAGCAAGTTCTCAGTTATTGCATGCTACATTTATTAATTTATTACTTCAACAAGTATTTACTGTGTCAATAAATATTTCCTATGTCAACCAATAGGTAGAAAGTTAAAGGTCTAAGACCTCATACCCATCCTCAAAGAGTTCACAGTTTAGTTAGAGTAGAAGGAGGAATAAAATATGCTTGCCATAACTGTGTATGGAAGTGTTTCGAGGAGGTTTTCAAAAGATGTCAGAAGCTTCAGAGAGAAATGCTCAGCCTAGGAAATTTATCCTGAAATTAGTGGAGTAATTAGGTTTAGATTCAAAGATTAAGTGGAGGTTTATTTAAATGTTATTTTCAAACAGTTAGAGAAAAATATAAAATATCTTTAAGCCAGATTGGCCAAAGTTGTTGATCTGGAAGTCAAAGCACTGCTGTGGAAAGGAAGGCAAAATACAATATTTTACTGTTAAGTGAATTTCAGTCTCTGTCCACATGAGCCCATGGGCAGTTTCCTTAAAAGCAAAGGAGAAATGCTTTGTGCAAACATTTTGGCATCGCTTAATATTAGCCAGCTGTGCATACTTCCATAGAAAAATAAATGTTTTTACTTGGTGGTTTTATAATTTAAATATCTAGAGAGTTAAGCAATTTAAAATCAAACACTGAGGCTATGTAATCGTTACATATGTGTCATAGATCACATAAAACAAAACAAATCTCTGCTATATAGAACAGAAATTGAGGATGACTTCTCCAGTTTTTCTGCAAATTAAAGACGTTGAGTAAGCCTAATTCTAGCTGCCTGAAATAAAAGCTGCTTCCATAATATAATTGGAAACAAATCGTCTCAGGAGTCACAATTTCTAAATTCCCATGATGGGAACAAATCTATTTACAGAACCATCAGAATATGTTCTCTCCCTCTTTTAAAAATACCAGATAAATGTCACTGGTGTAGAAAGCTTGTGATCACCTCTCAATTTTTCATTAGTTCACGTAAGTGTCTATTAGAGTACATTTGCACTTACTGGCTAATTACAAAAGTGCTAAAAATAAGATGATTAAAAATACAAATAAAATACAAAGAAAAAATAAAACCTCCTTACTCTGTCCCAAGTAGCATGTTTTCACACCAATATATCCTTTCTTAGCTCAAAGTAAAATGCTTGCTCCTAAGCTATAAAATTGTCAGAGGACACCTTACTTTAGACTCATCTGTGAGTGCCCCACGTACTTGGTCTTTAAAGATATATAGAGAATGCAGCTTCTTCCTTTCCTAGCTAAGGAAGTTAGTTTTAGAATGCTAAAGTGAGTGAGGAATTAAGGCAGTTTTCTGAATAAGTTAGACCAAGTCAGTCTCCATTTGTCATGAAAACATCTACTTTTTATTTATTTATTTATTTATTTATTTATTTGAGATAAAGTCTCACTCTGTCACCCAGGCTGGAAGGCAATGGCATGATTTCAGCTCACTAAAAACTCTGTCTCCTGGGTTAAGTAACCCTCCGGCCTTAGCTTTCCAAGTAGCTGGGATGACAGACGCAAGCTACCACACCTGGGTAATATTTTTTGTTTGTTTTTGTTTTGAAAGACGAGATCTTAGCACTATGTTGTTCAGACTAGTCTCAAACTCCTGAGCTCAAGCAATCCTCCCTCTTTGGCCTTCCAAAGTGCTGGGATTACAGGCATAAGCCATTGTGACCAGCCACATCTACCAATTTTTAACTTAGGTACTGTTCAAAAAAATTAACCATGTTAGAGGCAGGGCGGGGTGGAAAAGAGAGAGAGAGAGAGAGAGAGAGAGAAATGACTATTTCCTTCTTCCTTCTGGTAGGAGTAACTAAATTCTAGACTTACTGGAATTTTCTAATTTACTTTCCAGTATCAGTTTTGAATGTGTTCCCTCCTTCTCTTTGGGCTAGCTTTCATTATGTCCTGCAAAAAATGTTCTATGCCTTAATTTAAGAACCTGTGAATATGCTACCTTACAAAGGCAAAAGGGGCTCTGCAGATGTAATTAATTAAGGATCTTACAATGGACAAGGACTGTGGATTACCCAGGTGGGCAAAATGTAATCAGAAGGATCCTTATAAGAAAGAGGCAGAGGCTCAGAGTTAGCAGTAGGAGATAGGAGAAAGGAAGCAAGGGTCAGGAATGATGTGAGAAGCCACAAGACAAGGCATGTGGGCAACCTCTAGAAGCTGAAAAGGGTAAGGAAATGGACTGTCCCCTCAGGACCTCCAGAAAGAACCAGCTTTGCTGACACCTTAACTGTAGATTTCCGACTTCCAAAACTGTACGATAACAAAATTATTTTCTTTCAAGCTACTATCTTTGTAATGTGTATATAATGTATTATAACAGCAACAAGAAACAAATTCACCTGGACTTTGTATAAATAGGCACGCAAGTAATTTCTGTAAAATGAAGGGAGTGAATGAATTTAAATTCAGGTTGCTAACCGAAAAGAGTAACGTGGAAATAGCAGTAAGTTTCACCATAGCCTTGCTATCACTGTCATGACAGGTACTGAAACAGAAAAGTCCAAGGGGGTTCTCTAAGTCTCCCAATAATTTTTACATTGATTCCTCTTGAGAAGAGTAAAAATAGGGGCAAGTTTTCATTCTGGAAGAGAGGTAAGGAGGAAATGTGCATGTTAAACACTGTATGTTTGCTGTTTAGTCTGGCAAAAGAAAGTGAGAACACTACTAGGAATGTCAAGATACGCTTGATAATTTTCTCTGTGGCCTGGTCATAATTCAAAGTCATGTCTCCAACTGTCAATTTCTATATAACCAGATAAATAGGAATATAGTATAATTTTTGCATTTTGTCAAATGCTGCAAATGTGACTCATATTACTGGAAAAAATTTTTTTCTTTATTCAGATGAAGAAAAACTTCCTAAAGTGAAGAACATATATATGTGTATAAAATTGCATTATTTTAGTAATTGACCAATTTTGTTACTAAAGCTGAAGTTCTAATATGTTGCCAGCAATGTTTCCAAAGAGAGTTTTACTCATGAAATACTATTTACAAATCGTGAATTTGTGACCCATCCCAAATACTCCCTGAGAGCACTAAGTAGTTATACAGTTGAAAGTTTAAATACACAAAGAGATTATGGGATAAAGCAAGATATATTTGAAATTATTTTATTGTTTCATGAGTCATGGATTCCTTCTCTCTAAATCATGACAGCAGCTTGGTGGTGCTATTTGCACAGCCACCACCAAACCAGTGCAAAGATCCTTGTCAAAGCATGCTGAATGCTTTTCCTGTACAAATGCTAAAAAGCAAATTCTCTAACTTTCTTACAGAATCCAACACAAATCAATTAAATCCTATGCCAAAATATAACTCACTAGTTTCTAAGCCTGAATTCTTCAGGGTTGAGAAGTTTTGTTTTATAAAAGTTTCTTTTTGGAAAATTCAAAATACGAAAGTAAAATTACACTTCTTTCAAGCTAACTTTATTATAAAATTAAAATCATCTTCTACCTTCAGAATGAACAACTATCAACTCATGGTGGCCTAAGTTGCTTCATCTGTTCTTCTTCCTCCAAATACAGCCACACTGTGCAACACCTGGTTTTTACTCCAGACCTAGTGAATTTAAATACGTCTGGATTTATTTCAACCTGTTCACCTGCTTTTGATAATCACTCAGACTTAAGAATTACTATCTAAAAGGAACTTAAATCTTGACTAATATTTTTATTTTTTTAATTAGCTTATTGTTAATCACATGATTATTTTACCTTTTTTTTTATATGTTTCTCTTTTTGATTATTGAATTTATAAAAGTTCTTTAGGCAGGGTGACAAATAGAACCAATTAAACATTTTCTATCTTTGTAGGTTAAGAATTTCAGATATTCTACTAAATAAAAACAACTGAGATTCTTGAATAACATTCTGTATTTAAAAGGATATTTCATTAAAAATAGCAACAAAGCTGAAATTTTAAATTTTAAATTTAGAATAATAAACTGTCTATATTTAACTACCAGTTACTTAGAAAATAAGCAGATTGTCTAAATTAGCACCATGTTCCAGTGTGATATTCCAGGTTTATGTTTCTCTAAGTCATGGTTTTCTGTGGCCCACAGCAATGTAGAAACAGTGATACTGACACTCCAGAAGCTCTGTCTTCCCATTTAGCTAAGCCTGGCTGTTGAATCTGACCAGGACTCTGTTCAGTCAACCAGCAGGAGGACTCGTGGTGAATGAGATTCCTTCATGTTCTCTGTAACTACCTAAAGAAAAGACTGTTTTACAGATCCATACAAATCTTTTGCAAAGATTTTTAGCCTGTCTGCCCTGTGTGGGGGGAGGAGGACAAATTTTTCCTACTGGGTACATACCTGCTGCACTAAGAGCCATGTCTGACTGAGGTAGTCTCCACCCGACCAGATGAGGCAGTTCAACCACAAAAGTAATTCTTTTAAAATGCAAACATGTCTGTGACACGCCATGGCTAAAACCATTTGCTGGTTTCTCATCATCCGTATTAATAAAGCCTGCAATCCTTAATATGACCTTATAAATACAAACGATCTCCTTTTCACCTTAAGACTCATGCAGGTGCCACTGTCCCTGTGTACCCATTTTCCTCTAATGTCTACTGAATGACAGTTCTCCAGATGCATCTTGAATCATAAAGGAGTGGACAGAGATAAGAAAGCACAGCGCAGTTAGCAAGCTGGGGAGGCTTAGAAATACCAGAGACCAAGAGAAAAATGCATACACGTTTCTGCTTCCCCACTACAGGTTTCTGCAAGCAATAAAACTGGGCTTGGGTAGGAAAATATGTTAATTTTTTAAAAGTTTGAAATATTTTGCTGTTGCAAGGTTGATACTTTAATGACAGATTTGACAGGCATTGCCACTTAAAATGACTGTAGGAATTATTTCTGTTCAAGGTTGATCAGAGAAGCCATCCAGGGGCAGTAGATGCAGCAGCCCCAAGGACCAGATTTAATGAGCCACAAAAGTAAAATGTAAACTCGCTCTTTGATCTCATTCCGTGCTCTGTGTTTACAATATAATGTTTACACTGAATTAGACTGAGAAGTCCTGAAAGCGACTCGTTAAATCTTTTTGCTTCCAAGACTTGAAACTCTGTTAAAAGCAAAGGTTGGGTAAGTTGCATTTCTGCATAGCTGAGATTTTTAATATGGAATCAGTTCCTTTCACATTTGACTATAGTAACGTCTATCCCCTTCATTAAAACCTTTGAAGGGCACCCTATTGATGGGAGTAGGAGGAAGAAGAAGTTGAGGAGGAAAGAAGAGAGTTTGAGGCCACAAAATCTTAAAGGACTTGGTCCTTGCTAGTGTTCAGCTTCATCTCCCCCTGGACTATCCCTGAGACTGCTCCAGCCACCCTAGCCTTTTCCCCTTTCTTCAGATGTACAATTCTTTGATCCCTAGAATCCTGTCCTCAGCTCTCATCCTTTCACCTCCCTAATATCTAGGTATCCTCCGGTCATAGCTTTGGTATTTCCTCAGTGAGACTTTTATGGACATATCACATACTTTTGTAGGACCAAAAACCATGGCACAATGCTTTTAATTTTACAACTATTTAAGTAATTATTTGACTATCAAATCTCTCCCACTAAACTAACTGCAGGATCTGTGAGGCCAAGGTCGTATCTCATGAGTTTACCAGCTTATCACGGGGGCCTTGAATAGTTACTGGTCAGTAATAGTTGCTCAATGAAGAAATCTTATTCAGTTATTAAGTTAACACATCCTTAGTTCTGTGCCTTTGGTTCTTTTTCATTAAGTTTTCTTTCCTTCTTTTTCTCTCTCTAATGCCAAACTGAATTAAGGCTGAGATTAATGGCCCTGTGCTAATTTTTTGTTGTTGTTGCTATTATTTCTGTGACCTAGCTTTTTTTTACAGCAGAGGAAGAAAAATTTTCCTTTTTGGGAATCCTCAGAATTTAGAAAGAAAGGGACAGATAACTTGATCAGGAAGACTACCCTTCCTTTCCATTATCAAAACACAACACCACATTAAGCAAAGACCCTCTTCTTGGTGCTCTCTGCTTCTCTCCCAAAGTACAGCATTCTCTGGACCACTATGTTAAGAGTATTGACTAGTTGTTCTTTACTTTTGCATTTAATTCTTTATAGCTAATTTGAATGGTTATAATTAGATATGCAAGTATATTTTGTTTAACAGATGTATTTTTTAATATCTTGCTGTTACATTTATTCAAAGTATATCTCAAAGTATGTATTTATTAACAAGATGGTGCAAAATGACGTTTTAGGGATTATGCCACTGAATGAATCTTCTAGAAATGTCATTATCGCATTTAATCAAATCAGTTCTGTTCCTCTCCAGTTTCACTGGAAGTTGAAAAATCTGTGGCCTTCAAATGTCCTAGTGTAGCACACTGCATGTAGTTATTACTCAAAATTGTGGCTTCATGGTTTCATTGAAGAATAATAGATTCCCTTTAAAAATGTAATCAATTTTTAATATTCTAAAATAGGATTCTTTTACCTAATGCAAAATCTTTAAAGCACTGGACCTGTGTACATTTAGCCATTTGATATGCATGAGAGAACATTTTTCTCACTGTCTTCTGATCTGAATAGTTGATACAAAAGCTTCTCTAATGTGAATATCAAATTCTAAAATTTTGTGACAAAATTTTCTCAGTATGTATATGTATCATAATATCAGTATATATTGAAAACAAAACTTCTATCAAGTATACTTGTAAAACCTATTTTTGCCATTTCTCAGGTATGGTATACTTAAAAGAATTTTAACAATACTCTTCAATTTACCTTTCAACGTTTTATACATGCTCAATGTCTATGTCAATAGTTCTTAACGATTTTTAAATAAAAAAGCAAAAGCACATTGCAAACCAAAACTGCCGACCCCATGGGATGCTTAAACTTCTCATTTTCTGTTTCAATCCAAATGTAACTTTTAATTCTCTATGACTTCAGGAAAATCTCTTAAACCCTGTGAACCTCATGTTCCTCATCTGAAAAATGAGATAATATTCATCTTTTATGGTCACTGTAAGGATTGAATAATGCAACATGTAATTACCTAGCATGCCTTCTAATACATAATTGTTTCTCAATAAATGTTTTCTTCCTTCCCTCTCTCAACCAATGCTTCTGCACTATCCTCAATAGACAGGACTTAAAACAGGATGGGAAGAGGCTTACTGTGACTACTCTTCTCTATTTTCCTCTGTTAATGATAATTTGACCTACATTAAGGGCCTTTATTTCTACACATTTGTCACTTTAATGCTAATAATGACAAAAATTGCTAACATTCAGTGTAGTGTATGTAATTCTCACAACTCTGAGGGAGGCACAATTATAATATCTACAATTTGCCGATGATAAAACTGAGGCAAAGAGTGGCTGAGGCATTTCTCTAAGAGTGCCTAGATAATGAGGCATGGGTCCCAGGCAGACTGACCACAGAACCTGAACATTATACTACATGAACTCTCCCTGGGGAAGTTCTCAACCATTGGAGTCATGCTGCCTAAGGTCAGATCCTGACGTTGCTATTTCCTATCTGTGACCTATAGTCCCTAAACTCTCTGTTATTCAAATTGATATTACTTCTGTCAAATGGGACTAGCATGTATAAGAATTCAGAGGCAATATTTAAAGGGGTTTATTGAATGTCTGCTACAATGGAACTGAGTAAAAGTGAGCTGTTTCTGTTAATGGTTAGAAACAGCCAGTTTCCTCTCTTCTCCCTCTAAGCTCTCTCTAAAGCATTTCTAGGTTTTTGTATTGTTTTTAAGTTAATCTTCCTCCTGTCTCCATGATTCCACAGGAGCAGTTAACACTGAACAAAGGAGTGTACAACTGAAATCTACCGTCATTCAGATGATGGACTTTCTCCCAAATCCACGTCTCACCATTCATGACTTTTTTCTAAAACAGTTTGCACAGCTTAATGTGACTACAACATATTTAAGTGAATTAAGCAGAGCATATTTTTTTAAAAATGATTTGTAATCATTTGTGGAGAGCCTTACTTTAACAGCTCAGCCTTTTATGGAAAATTGTTATTCACATTGAAACCCCTTAGCTGTACAATGGAAGCAAGAACTTTTACTGATAAGGTACCTCCTTGCTGCCATAGCACACGCCTACCTTAGAAACAGTTTTAGTAAAATTTACTTTGAGAAAGCCTTGCATGTGTCAAAAGGAGAAATAATCACTAGGTCTATGAACCTAGGAAGTCTGAAGATTTTAGTAAATGTGACTGGCAATATGAACTTAGGTAATTGCATAGAACATACATTTTATTGATAAATTAGAAGTTGAGAATAAATCTTTCCTTCTTGTGTTGCTAAAAATAGCCTTAGGTCTTTAGTTTTGTCCAGGTGTGCAAATAGAATTGCCAGTTTAGGCTGGTCTCCTTTTATCTATCTGTTATTGAAAAACCAAAAGCCAGTAGAGTCGAGGGCATAGTTTCTCTATATGCAAATACCAAAGTGGAAAATAGCATGCTTGTATGCAGTCCCAAGACTCTCTCAAATAAGTAATAAAACAACCTGACTTTTTGTGCTTGCTTTTAGCAATATACTCAAAAGCAAAGAGAAGAGAGCATGCATACATGCAATTATCTGTTGATATGTTAAATCACACAACATGCTCACTAAGGAAAGACATGCTAATATGCATAAACAAAGTGTTCATTGTACACCTACTGTATGTCAGGCTGTCCTAGATAATTTTCAAGAGCTGCAAGTTTTGACAACCTAGCATAAGTACTATTACTATTTCATTTAACAATTGTGATATCTGAAGAGTAGAGGGGCTTACAACACTTATCCAACACTTAGAGCCAAAATTTAAAAACAGATGTTTCAACTCACATCTGTGTGGCTCCAGAGACTAAGTTCTCTATGAATTCTTAGGAAACAAGTATTAGGTTAGAGGAGAGAAAGCAGAGTAGGCAATAAAACAGAAAAATACTGCTTTTCTTTAATGAATACTGTTGGAGCCACAATTAGCTCCGAATCTCCTTAGCATAGCATGAGGTCCTTTTGAATTGGCCTGCTGTCTACCTATTCAGTCTCATTGCCTAACACTATCTCCTGTTCCCAACAAGCACTCTAAGCCCATCCTGAGCCGCTCCCTTTTCTACTAATCCATGACTATTTATCATGTCTTTATACCTGCCTCAGCAGTTGCCTCCATTTTGAAGGCCTTTTCCTCTCATATAACATCCAACTCTCATATCATTTCTTCCTAGAAGCCTTGCCTGTTGCTCCTCTTAAATCTACCTGCTCCATCCACTCCAAAGTAAAATTGGCAACCACCCCAACGTGAGGTTCTACAGCAGTTTATTTTTCATGATTGTATGATTCTAGCATTTCCAGAACTAATATTCTTCCAATTTTTAAGAGCAGTTTGAGTCTGTCCACGTTATGAAACGTTTGCTAACTCGGACTCTGTGTGTCATTGTGTGTGTTTGTGCATCCTCATTTGAAGGTCTGTTGTAATGAACAGACTTAATTTATTACACATTGTTGAAATAAGTTAGAGTCCTAATACCAAAATAAAATTAAAATTATGAATTTTTGTTAGCATCCTATTATTTTCATGAACATATTTTACTTGCCAAGCAAGAGAAGAAAAACCAGGACAAAAATAAGTTTATTTCCTTATATTTCAAATGAAAAATGAGTTTAGTTAGATCTTGGAGTACATATTATACTTCCTGGTTTAAGCAGAATGCATAGAAATTCCATATTTATCCTCACAAACTAAGCCTTTATTGTTAAAATGTTTTCACTTTTGAACACTATAAGCAATGGAGATAAAAATGAATGTGTTTTTTTCTAAAGAAATATAAATATCATCTAGCCTGCTAACCATAGGTTGAATAGGCTTATAAACTAAACATTTTTTAAAAACGTTATAAACTAAAAAGAAAAACCTGTTGTAAGGTTCTAATGGAAAAGCAGATTTGCCCCACTCCTAACCCACATCAAGAGGATTTACTCACATTTCCACTATGAGTCATGACTAAGGTATAATTTTCTGCTTTTTTCCTGCTAGGGAAACTATTGTCCTACCCTGCTAAGCTTCTTTAGATTTTACTCTACATCCTTAAATGTATGTGGAATTATACAGAAAGAACATTCTCATTCTCACAAAACTTTTCTAAATCATAAGCAACATACTTACACCATGACCTGCACCTGTCTTCAAAATACCTCATGCATTTTGAAGTAGAGAATATATTTCTAACAAGCCCCCTATTACAGTTTTTTTGTCCTAATAGTGGTTAAATATTTAATAGATGATTCCCTTACTCCCAAACGAAATTCAGTATTGACTTGATGACTCCTTTTGCCCTCAATTTGAGAAATCTTCAAATTGAAATAGGTATCTTTCTGGTTATATTTCAGAAGCCCATACAGGCATCTGTCTCTGTCTCTCCCTTTCTGTGTCTCTCTCTCTCTCTCTGACTCATACTTTAAATCTCTGATGTGTCATTTGTATATATTAACGCATGAAAGAAATGCTCATAAAAATGGACACGGGGAATCATTTGTAAATAAGAACTTCACTTGGACTTCAAATGTTTGTGAATCCAAGTGTTTAGTTTCAAGTGTTGATGAATCCTTTGGCAGCTTTCTAATTATCATTGAGTTAGGGCATGGTACCCTTCAGGAACTAAATTGAAGCCATAAGTTCATCTCTTTATATATCACATCTAAAGCTTTCAGTTGATAAACGCTTTGTGTTTCTTCATTGGAACTTGGGAATTTTCATTACCAGAAAGGAAAGGCTCTGTTACATGTTTAAGCATCAACTGACTCTACCTACCCAAATTTTGTTTGACTGCATATTTTATGCATCTTTTTTTTGACAACAAACTGTATGCTCATGTAAAGTGATGTTGCCACTGTATTTCCTTGATTTATTCAATGATGCTTCCATCTGGTTTCCATTACAATGCAGTCATTTTCATTTAATTAAAACATCAAACATAGAAAACTGGGTAGAAAGCAGAGGTTAATTATAAAGTTGTAGAGGAGAAAACTATTTACACTTGGAGGCATTTCTCTTTTCTCAGTGCCCATAGAATTCCCATTACTGTTAATGGGACTTACAGGTATTTATTGAGTGCCAAATAGTCTTAAAGTGTTAGATCTTAGTAATGGAAAATGAAATTTAGGTGCATACAATTCTGTTTAATGGAGTCAAATAAGTTTTTTCCTTTTTTAAATTTGCCTGAATTTGACAAGGATTGTTTTAATCTCAGTATTATAGATTTATAAAAAACATTTCTTAAAATGGAAGAAGACATTAAATCCACCTGATTTACTTTTCTACTAAACTTGTTACTAAATTCAAATTATCTGGCTGAAATAATGAATAAGAAATCTTTTATACATCCCTGGCTTGTCAGATAACCTTTAAATAATACTTTTACTTTATATAGTATAACTATAAAGTACTACTATAATAGTATTACTGTACTATTACTTTATGGCCGTAGAAGACTCCCATTAATTTCTGGTGTTTGATGTAAGTTTATTCATTCTCATTCAGTTGGTTTACTCAAGTTATGGTGTATTACAATTTGAAAATTGTGCTACTATATTTTATTTTGGGAACAATCTTTATTGAACTTTTAAATTTCCGCTAAGATTCTAAATCAGATGTATAAATAGGAAACTTGTTGAATGTGCAGTTTCAGCCAGCAAGAGACATTTAGCTTCAAGTGAAGTGATAAGATGTAGGTATGTAAAACAATTAGAGCATAAAACAACCTGGTTATGCGGAATGAAGGGAAGTATAAAAGGTGGATGGATAGACATAGTATTTATGTCTACCTTTAATCATAACTTTGAGACAATTAAAATACTGTTGGCAGTTGTAGAAAAAACGGGCAACGGAGTTTACAAAGGCAGTTTTCTAAATATTGACTGTGGCTCAATGGCTTAAAGTTTGGATGGATTGTGCTTTAAATGTTCTCACTTGTGTGAGAGGTTCAGTATGTTCAAACTATATTCTAATTTTCTTTATAAAGGATTTGTTTAGCCAAATGGATAGGAAATCAAATTCTTTGTTGGTAATTCTTCACTGCCTTTAGCTTCCTTTATTGTTTCTCTATAACTTGATTATTGTTTTCTGTTATCACTTTCTCACTTTGGTTGTCTTAAAATGAACCTCAAACTTAGCATGCTTTTCTTTCTCCTAGAATAACTTGACCAGTCATAAATTCCTGTCATATTTTGATATGTTCATTCCTTCATTGCTTGATTTGTGATTTTAGAAAGCTTAAGAGTAGTCTTTTAATCATTAACTTTTTATAAATTTGGTTCTGCTGTCAGAAGCAAAACCCATGATGTTCTGCTGCAACTTAGGTGAACTAAAATTTGCTTATATTTGTTTCTATGGATTATTTTCTTCTACCTAATTCTAAGCTATTTTCTATGAAATTCTTTTTTTCCTTATTTTTAAATTGATATGTGATAATTGTATATATTGATGGGTGAAATTAGGGTAATTAGCATATTCATCACCTCAAACCTCTATGAAATTGTTTTTAAAAGCATTAGTGGAAATGATACCATGACTAATAAGAGACATATATGACAATAACTACATTTTACATTTTAATGGACTGTGACTTCTAAATTGTAGTTACATTTTTATAATTGATCATCATGTCTGCCAAGCACTGTATTACAGTGCTGTATTTCATCATCTTATTTGATTGTCAGAGTAAGTGAAGGCATAGAATTGCACTCAGTGTTGCTAGCATCCTGCTTCCCACACTCTGTCATAACATTTCCCATACTCTACTGGCAGTCAAGTAATCACTGTCAGGGCAAAAATAATACTTTTTTCAGTATTTAACCTCCAAAACGAAGTACACCAATTGCTGTATTGCTGACTTCCTTTAATGCCCCTTGAATGAATCTTTACTAATGCTCCTGGGAACTTTCAACCTTGTGAGCAAATGAGCAGACTTTCATTTTAAACTAAAGTTCAAAACAAAAGGTCCATAGGAAATCATTCTTCTTGTTTGTTCTCAATTTCAGTTATTTATTAAAAACCACTGTTTCAGCAAATACATTGCCTGTTGCTTCTCAAAGAAAGAACAGATGACAAACACATGTTTGTGCCTCAAGTTCCTTGGGTTTTGAAAGTTCTAATTCCAGGTTTTGATAGGGAGTGCAAGATACATATAGCAATCCTTATTCTTGAGAAAGTATGTATCTGCTTGTGAGATATATTTACATATACAAGTTTTAAATATATGCATATATATGTCTATACAAGTGATATCAGTAATTCATTTAACCTAGCTTTAATTCATCTTTGAAAGGAGATATGGGTCCTACATTGCTAACAGAGGTTGTGAGGATTAAGCTAAAACACATCCTAAGCCCTCAAAGAATATAATTAGTAATATTACCTCTTACAATTTATATCGATAAATTTTTTAATGGATAACAATTATAGAGTTAATATCAAGATCCTTAACATGACACACTCTATATTTCTATCATTTTCTCCTCTCTTCTGTCTCAAAATCTAGGTTCTAGGAACACCCAACTGCTTGTTGCTCCTGGAGCACATCATGATGCTTTTTATATTGCTGTTCTGATCGTGCTATCCCTTTTACCTAGAATGCCCTCTCCTCTGTATTCACTATTTTATTATTTAGTATTTTTAAAGCCTCCTGGCTAGTTAGGATACCCTATGCTCCTACATATCTATTACATAGTATCTTTGCATTATTCTTACCACAGTATGCTATATCTACATAGCCCTCCATCACTCTTATCACATTATACTATGCTATTTATATGCTTTTCTATTTACATGAGTTCTAAGGGAAATGATGCCTGATTCTTCTTAATGTTTCTTGCACCTATATATGCTTCAATAAATGTTGAATGAAAAACTAAATGATAAATGAAAGATGGAGACATCTTAATATCCCTTTATAGTATATAATTCTAACTGTAGAGACAATATTTGGATGTTGATCTTGGCTGTACATGTAAGACAGTTGAGGCTCAGTGATGGATCTCAGAATACATCCAGGTTTTCTGGTTACAGCTTATTCTAGATTCTTAACATATAATATGACTATATACAACATTGTAAGATACATAAGGCATACAGTTGAAGTAGCAGATGGTGAAAACTCTTAAATCTTCTAATATTTCTTTGGTTGAATGTGTTTCCAGATCAGTTCATAGTATGAAAATACTTGGATTGTAGAGAGCAGATGTATATTCCAAGGGACTTTCCAAATAAAGTCCAGACTTTTATTCATCATTTGTTTGGGTTTATCTTTCTTTGTGGGTCCAGCACTTTAGATGGATCAGAAAGAGAAGAAGCATTAAATCCTTATTTGGTATGAGAAAAATAGTAATAGTAATATTATACCTAATTGAGAAGAATATTGAAGCCATATATGACTAATCTGCTTCCTAGCCCACGTGGGAAAAAGGTAATGTAAAAAGAATTGCTTTTGAATACAGCTCTGATAATCTTGAAAGAAGTGGAAAAGTACAGGGTGAAATATGAATACAAATTAAGACAGTTTTAGATTAATGATGTTTTGTAAAAGGAAAATAAATGTAGGACTAGATCAGTTTAATATCACTCCAACCAGGAAGATCTGTTGATAGATAGATAGATAGATAGATAGATAGATAGATAGATAGATAGATAGATAGATAAATAGATTATATATATAATCTTATGGAAATTTTATATATATAGACACATACACATACACACACACACACACACACACACACACACACACACACACACATATATATATATAATTTCCATATAGAAATGTCATAGAAATTATAGACTAAACTTATTTAGGAAATTAGTTTCAAGCAGGTAAGCCTGAATTTATATTTTTACCCTAAGATATCTATGCTCCTCTATGCAATTAAATGTAAATAATAGTTTAAAATGTGAATAACTTACTCAACCAAATTCTTCTTCCTTTAGTTCCTTCCATTGCAATTGCTTTCCAATAGATTTTTAAAAATTTCATTTGAAAAATTTTAAATTAACAGAAAAAGTATGAAAATTGCACAGAATTTCCATATACTACACACTCACTTTCCCCTCTTATGAATTTTTTGCATTAGTAGGTAATGTTATAATTAATAAAGAAATATCAATACATTATTATTAACTAAAGTCTATATTTTATTTCTATTTTCTTTGTTTTTAATGTCCATGGATATTACATTATATTTAGTTATCATGTGTCTTTAGGGTCCTGTTGGCTGTGACAGTTTTGATTTTCCTTTTTGATGAGTATTGCTCAGGTATTTTGCAGGATGCCCCTCTGTTAGAATTTGTCTTGTGTTTTTCTCTATATAAGATTAAGATAATTGGTTGTTGGGAGGAAATACCACAGAAGTAAACTACCATTTTCATCTCATCCCATCAAAGGTACATGCAATCATATTGATATTGGCCTTGATCACCTGGCTGAGGTAGTGTATGTCATATTTCTCCACCGCCAACTTAGTCTCCTTTTGTCCCCCTTTTCTATACTGTACTCTTGGAAGGGAGTCTCTACACACAGCCACAGCTCAGGAGTGGAAAGTTATGCTCCACTTTCTTGAGATAGAGTAGCTACATACATTATTTGGAATTATTCTACGTGGGTTGTTTTCCTCATCACCTCTTATTTTGTTATTCAGGTTGTCATAGCTTTGGTCATTGGGAGCTCTCCCAGTTGCTCCTGGGCTCCTTTGACATACTTTTTTTCATTTTTTAAATTTTCATACTCCCTTTTTCATACCCCTTTTATCATTTTTTAAATTTTTTGAATATGTCCTTACATTCTGCCACTACAGGTTGTTCCAAGTTGTTGCATATTTCCTGCCTCAGACCTAGATTCAGTCATTTATTTAAGGAGCCCTAATTTCTTTTATTAGGGAATGTTATTAAAAGCCAGTATCAGGGTGCTAGGCATGTTTGTTGCTACTGTCTGCCATTTCTTCTAGGTCCTCTAGGCAGACAGAGCAAAAAATATATGTGCTTAATTGTAACCCATGTATAGACATGCCTCTCTAAAATATCTCTATATGTAAGCATCTATATATTAAACTAAACTTGAGTTCATACCAATGTCTACAACTCGAATCTATCACAGCGTATATCTTTCTAGCTTCCTCTCCTTGCTTATCTGAAAAAGCTCACTCCTGGTTCTATCTGCTATCCATTTATTCAGTTCCATTCCAATACATTCATTTGGCAGTATCAGAATTGTTAACCTGTATCCTGTGGAAAAAAAATTTATCAACTGAAGTACACTGTTTTTGTGCACCTCCTTTTGTCTCTAGCGTTTTAGACTTGACTTATTTTCAAAGTTATTTAGGTCAGCACCTTTCTTCCTTATTCTCCTCAGTGAGGTTTTTCATATATTTGTAATACAGATAGATTCTCTTGTCGCAGTAGGAAGTTTGTCTAGGATCATCCAACCTGCTAAATTTTTAAAATTTCTACACATTAAGTTTTACTCTGTGCTGTAAAATTCCATGAGTATTGACAAATACGTACTGTCATGTATCCACCATTACAACATCAGTAAAATGTGGAATAATTTTACTGTTCTAAAACTCCCCTGTACTTTACCTATTTACCCTCTTCCTTCCTCTCGAGGCTCTGGAAACAACTGATCATTTTAATATTTCTACAAGTTTTGCCTTTTCCAGAATAACATATAATTGTAACCATAAATATGTCAGCTCTCAATACTGTTTTTCTTTCACTTAGCCATCAAAGGTGCACTTAAGATTTCTGTGGCTTGATAGGCAATTTCTTTTTATTGCTTAACATTATTTTGTTATATAAATATACTACAGTTTGTTTATTCATTCACCTGTTGAACATCTTGATTGCTTCCAATGTTTGGAAATGATGAATAAAGCTGCTGTAAACTTTTGCAGGAAGGTTTTGGTGTGAACATAACTTTCTGAAACAATTGGGTATATACCTAGGAGCAAGATTGTTCGATTTTATAGTAAGACTGTGTAGTTTTAAGAGCCTACCAAACTGTTTTCTAAAACGGCTGTACTATTTTGTATTCCCACCTATTACTGTACATTCTCACTCACATTTGGTATTGTCAGTATTTTTAGTTTTCACCCTTCTAATAGATATATTAGTGTCTAATTGGTATGAGGTTTTATGATATTGAGCATCATTTAATATTTTTGCCATCTTTATATTTTCTTTGAAGTATTTGTCCAGATATCTTATGCATTTTAAATTGGGTCATTTGTTTCCTTATGGCTGAGTTTTAAAAGTGCTTTGTATATTTTGGATAAAAGTTATTTGGCAGTTATGCGTTTTGCAAATAAATTACCCAACTGTGGTTTGTCTTTGATTCCCTTACCAGTTTGTTTTACACAGTGTAAGTTTTTTGTTTTTGTTTTGTTGTTGCTGTTGTTTTTGAGACGGAGTTTGCTTTTGTCACCCAGGCTGGAGTGCATTGGCACGATCTTGGCCCACTGCAAACTCCGCCTCCTGGGTTCAAGCGATTCTCCTGCCTCAGCCTCCCAATTAGCTTGGATTACAGGTGCATGCAACCACACCCAGCTATTTTTTTTGCATTTTTAGTAGGGACGGGATTTCACCATGTAGGTCAGGTTGGTCTGGAACTCCTGACCTCGGGTGATTCACCCACCTCGGCATCCCAAAGTGCTGGGATTACAGGCATGAGCCACTGTGCCTGACCACACCATAAGTTTTTAATAAAGTCCAATGTATCCTTCTTTCTTTCATAGATTGTTTTTGGTACGATATCTGAAAACTTGCCAAACTCAACATCAGTTATATTTTCTCCTGTGTATCTTCTAGAAGTTTTTGAGTTTATTTAATATTTAGTTGTTTGATCTATCTTGAGTTATGCTTTATGAAAGGTGTAAGCTCTATGTCTGGATTCTCTCTCTTACACATACACAAATAGACTTCCAGTCATTCTGAGATTTGTTGAAAGATACATTTTTCTCCATTGAATTGCCCTTGCTTTTTTGTCAAGGATCAGTTGACTATATTTATGTGGGTCTGATTCTGGGCTCTTTTATTTATTTATTTTTTTTTCTCACCCTGTCTTACAGTGCTAATCTTCTATTCTGTTGAACGGTGTATCTTTTGTTTTACCAACACCAGGCTGTCTGGATTACTGTAGATTTTTAATAAGTCTTCAATTCAGGTTGTGACAGTCTTCCAACTTTATTCTTCACTATTGTGTTAGCTATTCTGGGTCTTTTGCCTCTTCATATAAATTTTAGGATTAGTTTGTCAATATCACTAATATTTTGTTAAGAATTTTGCTTTTTGTTTATGAGAGATATTGTCCTACATCATTTTTTGTTGTTGTTTGTTTGTTTTTTACTATGGTGGTGATGACATTAGAAAAATAGCCTCATAGAATGAGATAGAATGTATTCTTTCTGCTTTCCTTTGAATTTTAATTTCAACTTAAAAAAGGATGTTTAATTTTATAATTTTTTGTAAATATGCTTGTTCTTTTTAAAATTTTACCTTGTTTATGTTTTCTTTTTTGAAACATTAATAATTTTAAGTATTATCTTATTTTCTGCATCTGTACAGGTCCGTTTTTGTTAAGCTTTGTATCAACATGTCTTTTGTAATTTTAGATGATACACTAATTTTTGGCAGGATTTTATTTTTAAGAATTCCATATGATTTGGATTTATGAGATATCTTAAAGAGAGAGGAGTATTCTTTGCCTCTGTTAATATTGCCATGGATATTAGTAGTTTTGGATCACTTTTTATGTGTCTGGATTTTTTTACGGATTTTTTTTTTGTAGTCAAAATGAATACAGTGGGCATACTTTTTCTCATCAGTGGGTATGCTTTTTCTCAAACAATTTATTTTTAATTAGATGTATATTCTTCATGAGCTTCAGCTATACATGGAGTTCTCAACTCCAAATTTCAACTTAACTTGAGCCCAATGCTTTTTCTTGTTACATTCTGAGCCTTAGCTAGTTTCGGACACTGATTTCTTTTGCTACGATCTATGGGCAGTTATAACATAAATATCCACTTTTTTAATCTAATATGTATTTAAACTTAATATTGATTACTATTAGTAAGTTTTACATGCTATTTTAGTGATGTGGAGAAGATTCAGTTATTTAGATTCTTCAGTGCTAGAAAACAAAATCTCATTGCTCTCTAACTTGTGATTTATTAATACTAATACATTGATCTGTCTCTTAGGTAACCAGCTTCTATGAGCCATTCCCTTGTCTCATTCATGTATGTCCCACCTTAATTACCTGAAATAACTATTTGTGAAGAGTAAATATTTAATACAAGATTAAATGTGTGACAAAATGATCAACCATATAATAAAACACATGTATCTTCTGTATTAATTTTGACTCTTTTTAATCTTATGGGTTTCTCTTCACTTGAAAGATAATCCACTGATTTTGAAAACCCACAAGCACATATTAAAAACAATGAACTGGATTTCTGAATTCAAGTAGTGCTTATTTATGACTATTTTAAACTTTTAGGTTCACGCAGAAATAAAAAATTTCTGATCATTTGACTCACAGCCTCAATTAAATCACTATACTACTTTTGTCTCATAACACTTTCAGAAATTTAGTAGAACTTTTTTTAAGTTTGACTTTAATCAGGGCTGAGGTAAACTTCACCTCAATTTCTTTTACATCCTTTCCCCATAAAGAACAAAAAGTAACATAATTTGATAGGAAGAAAAATACTTCTCTAAAGGACTATGTGTTATATTTATGATGAACTGAAGACCATATATTAGATTAGACATTTCTAAAATATGAGCAAAATCTAGAAATTTTTTTAAAAAGAGCTTGCATTTACCATGTGATCAACAGTTAATGTGTTGGTACATTTGCAAATAAAAGTGGCCTTCATCAAATAATTATAGTATAAGGTTTTAGTCCCTCCCCAACCCTCCAGTTATAACTTAAAAATGACTTAATTACTCTATATTGAGTAGTCCTTCTGATACTGTTTCAGGAACATGTAGTTACATTGTTTTGGAAATTCTTTGTTATTTCAGAGTAATATGATTATTTTCTTAAGAACCCAAATATCCAGAGTTCAATGTTGTGTCCAATATAAAGTTGTGTACCAAACTGACATATAACAAAAGCTAAGAAGACAGCATTTTATTTTAAGATTCATAAAATGATAAAGAATCACAAAGAGAAAGTAAAAACTATTTAAGAATATAGCTTAAATACGTACATATCCTTTACTGTTTTATATTCTTGTGGTTCCTTTTAGGATGGTAGTCATTTTACACTTCCACCATTTAGTACTCATTCACTCATTCATTCATTATTCATTTGTTCTTTATCAATTTCATGCTGCCTTTCCAGTGTTATACTGGAGATAATTTCCTTTGTTTGTTGACAGTGCTTACTTAAGAGGACCTGACTGTATTGCTGTTAGGCTTTCTATGCCTACTATGTGATGGGAGTAGATTGCCTCTCCATCTTCCTCTTTGCTTCACTAAAATGCAAGCTCTTTAGCATTTAGTTTCACCTGTGCTCTTTATTTTTTAGTGGGCGACCTTTAACATTTCTCGCACAATTATTTCAATTACTTATAAAGTGAGCTGAAATGGTATCTTTATCTTAACAGAGGTTTAATCTTAAATCTGAGTTTTGTTTGTTCCAGAATCTTGTTCTGAATTAGATGCAAATTAATCTCATTCCTTTGTAATATTTTTCTAGCTAATCAATATAGCCATTTGAAGGAAAAGTCTACTTATATTGTATATATATAGTTACTTGTATCTATTAGTTTATCAATCTATGTTTCTATGCACAAATAGTATTGCTGGGATATGCACAGAAATTGCTACGAAAAAAAAATAGAAACTGTGTGTTTCAGATGGGAGGGAGGATTACTATTTATTTTTTGTGTATAAGGATGTTTATTACATACACATTGTAGTATTCTAAAAGAAAACTAGTTAATAAATATTCATGGATTTCATATCGCACTCTCAAAAATGACAGATTTTCTATTTCTGCATTTTATATTGTTTTAAACTACAAAAAATTTATTGTCTGATTATATATTTTATAAGTAATGTTCTTAATAGTAGTTCTCATATAAGAGGTATTTTCATAATGTTAAAACAACATGTTTAAAGTTAGTACTTTTTAGAATAAGTATACTTAATAGAGAAATGATACAATTATATTGCATGACTCTCTAAATAGACGAGGTTTTTAGTAAGGCTGTTTATAGGACAATTATCTATCTCTTTTTTTTTTGAGACAGAGTCTCACTCTGTCACGCAGGCTGGAGTGCGGTGGCACAATCTCAGCTCTCTGCAGCCTCCTCCCAGGTTCAAGCCATTCTTGTCCATCAGCCTCCCGAGTAGCTGGGATTACAGGTGCACACCACCATGCCCAGCTATTTTTTATATTTTTAGTAGAGACAGGGTTTCACCATGTTGGCCCTGCTGGTCTCAACCTTCTGATCTCAGTGATCCACCCGCCATGGCCTCCCAGAGTGCTGGGATTACCAGCGTGAGACACTGCGCCCAGCCTGATCTTTCAGTCAAGTGCCCTATAAGCCTAGAGCCCTTCAAGGCAGCAAATGGATGGAAAAATATAATTTTAAAAAACACAGCAAGGAAATCCTCCATTTACACCAAAAGCAGCTGCAAAGGCTGATTGCAACATTGAGTGTGTGTATGCCAAACAACGTATTCTGGGCATCATATGGCATGTGTCAATAAAACCCTATGTTGGGAAGAGTGATCTATGTAGCATGAGCATGACATAAAGCATTGCCAGATGGTACCTGCAAAAACTAGCTAAAATATGTTTAAAATTGGTTGCTTCAGCAATGGTTACAATAAGCATGGAACTGATGGGATCTCACTGAGCATAAGTCATGTAAACCAATATCACAGACTGTTAATTTGCTCCAGTACAAATACCAGATCCTGCATGATACATTGTTTAATGTTATGGTAGCTTATCATTACATTAGAATTCTCCAGAGAAACAACCAAAAGTGTCTGTGTGTGTGTGTGTGCACACACACACAGATTTTAAAGAATTGGGTTACATGATAAGTCTAAAATCTGAGGTTCAAGTGACAAGGTCATTAGGTTTGAGACCTAAAAAAGAGTTGATGTTGCAATGCAAGTCTTAAGGCCTTCTGCAATTCCCTCTATTTTAATTTTTTTTTTAATTTCAGTAGCTTTTGGAGCATAAGTAATTTTTGGTTACATGGTTGAATTCTATAGTGTTGAATTCTGATATTTTAGTACACCTGTCACTGAGTGGTATACACTGTACCCAGTATGTAGTCTTTTTATCCCTTTTGCTCAGGTGAGGTCAGTCTTCTGTTCATGCCTATAACTAATTAGATGAGGCTCATTCACATCACAGAGGGCAGTCTGCATACACAACTTTTATTGATTTAAACATCAATCTCATTCAAAGATACTGCTACAGAAATATCCAGGATAATGTAGACCACATATCTGCACACCATGACCCAGGAAAGTTGACACACAGAATTAACCATCCATTTTGGTTTTGCATGAACAAGATAGGTAAATCTAATGGATATATGATGTGAGTCACCACCTTTGCATTTTTCAAGTCTTTGATGTTGGTACTAATTTCTGCAGTTCTTCCTAAAATTCATTCTTGCATGGGATTTTTTCTGGCTACCACAATGTCCCTTAACCCACAGGTTTGAGAACCAATATGAAGGCTCTTCTACTTGCCAGTTACATCATTCCTATATAGGCATTTAAGAAATATTTACATTTTTAAGGGAAATAGCTGCCAGATAAATGAATGTATCAGAAACACTGTGCAATGGATTTGGAATAAATTTATCTCCTGGTCTCCATAGCCCTTGCTCTAACTGGAGGTTCCTGACAGTATTACAGGTACTCTTCAGTGTTTAAACCCTAGTTCTAACCGTCTTTTAAATTTCTGAGCATTCACCTTTCCCCAGCGAATAGTTATCCAGGCAAAATGGTGCAAGGACTCTTTAGGGAAGGGAGAATATTTATTATATATATTGTTAATAGTGTTGGTCTTTCTCAGTAAAACCAGCCTTCCATTCAATCATTGTACTCTGAATTCTTTGAACTAACAATATGAGTGAGAAACAATCTTCCATTGCAATGAATGATGCTGGCCTTCTGCTTACCATCATTCTATTTTCCACCAATTTTGTAATTGAACAACATCCTTATTTGTTGTATCTACATCTTGCTCCTATGAACACTATTTTCCAGTTGTTGCCAAAAATGCCTGTGGGTCAAGGCACTATGTACTGCTGAGCATTTAAAATTTGCATGTCTCATATCCACCTTCTGTTTAAGTGCCATCACCTGGCTTCTTACATACTAGAATTCCACTGCAGAGTCCAATAATCTCCCACCTTTAACCAAGACTAAAGAACACAGCCACATTTGAACTCTTCAAAGTTACCATTTCTCCTCTCACCAATGTGAAAGGCACATAACTTTCAGGTGGTGAGTTTTCAGATCTTATCTGGTAAATCTCCTAGGCACATAACTTTGAGGTGGTGAGTTCTCAGATCTTACGTGGTAAATCCATTCTAATTTTATTACCATCCTCAGCCTCTGTCCCTCCTCAATACTTTGCCAAAAATGTTCCAGCATCTTTCCTTCATTTCCTGTAGGCCATAATTTTGTGCAAACTTCAAGGAGAGATTCCAATATACATATTTGGGCCAGGGCCAGGTGTTCTTACCCACATACTCAATTAAGATCATGAGTAAATGCTGGGTATCAATAAATTCTCTTCACATTAGTCCTTATATTGCTCCCCGACCTTAGTCCAATAAACTGAATTGACTGCTACATATTTAATCTTGTTTCATGCTATAAATACTGACTAGGCACTACATTTCCTGTGGTGTATAATCTGTTTCCTCCTGATGCAGAATTATACTTCCCCGTTCAAACTATACTGAAACCTCACCCTGGTTATTGGCCTGAAGGCATAGAGGGGCTGTAGGAAGGGGCGTTGAGGAAAATGACTTTAACTTGTAAGAAATCCATGTCAGATAATATCCATGTACGCCCTCCAGGCAAGGGGAGGAGAAGCTTTTCTCAAAAACACTGGAGGGTTCTGCTTTTGACAGCCAGGAGGATTCAGAAGAATTTAGGGATTCAAAATTCTTATGCTCATCCACTCAAATGTCCCTCCCTGGGACTTGGTTTCTCACGTTTTGTTTTTTCAGTAAGAGCCCTAGCTTTGTCAGAAATTTATTAAGGCTAGATGATGTTTACAGTTCTACCACCTTCATAACTAAAACCTAGGTCTAATTTTTAACACAGCTGGCCTTTTAATTATAGGAGATAAGAATACCTTCAAACATTGCCACAGAGGCCCTTAGGCTTTTATAGCTTGCCTTAGATTGGAGATGGATGCCTCAAGATTATCACTTTTTTTTCCTCAAAGCTTCTAATTCAGTTAATAGAAGCTAGACCTCATTATAGTTCCATTGTCCCTGAAATGTTAAAGGGCTGCATACACATATTTCACCTTCCTCCTACATTTTATTCTAATTAACCTGAGGTGAAAATTCCTAGTACTTATGACGCATTTACATGCCATGGGTTATCACCACCTCAGCTACCACCAGAAATGGAATTTCTTGTTACTTTCATGCCAGTGAGTAATCCAGCCCCAAAATTCTATTCTTAGAGTCAGCTTTCTGCTGCTATGCTCGATTTCAAATGCTGTAACCTAGTTTTCCCAGAAATCAGAACAGAAATTATGTGCTACTACTTTTGAGACCATACTCCCATGTAATAGGAGCGAGGGAAGGAAATGTGGGGAAAAGAATAAGAAAATGCATTATTGATTCAGGGATACAAAAGATAGTTTGATCTTCCACTTTCTTCTTAAAAGCCAAATAAACTAGGTCTTAAGACAGTTGGTCCGAAGAAAGAAAAGGGAGAAATTTCTCCACCAGCTTCCCTAGCTTGTTTGTCAAAGTTGTGCCTCTTGGGAGATGAACTCCCCACAATTCTACATTGCGCATATGTTCTGTCTAAACATGATTTCACAGCATCCCCATCTGGATGTCAAATGGAAGTCCCAGAGAGATGAGAGGTGTGTAGCACAGGTTTAAAACAAATCATTATCAGGTTAGGTCAGCATAAAGTCAGCCACAGTTCACACCAAGGTTACTGTCACAGTGACAGCTGGGACAGAAAACAAGGCCAGGGAAACCTGAAGTGATACAGGAAATGTGTCTGATATCTATGGGCTGGGCTATGATGATAACTAAGAGACTTTATCTTAAGAGTCAAACTTAAGGAAATCATTTGGTTGCAGAGACAAAAATCAATTTCACACTGACTTACACAAGAAGGAAAATTTATTGACCCTACAAACAAATTTTATGCTAATACTGGCTTCAGAAGAGCCATGATTCAAGAACTCATTTGGGGTCATCAAAGATTCAATTTCCTTTTTTTGATCTCTACTTGCTCTTCAGAGTGTTGGCTTTAGTCTAAAGTCAATGTCACACCTGATCTGAAGATAAGATATGACCTGAGGCTACATACTTGCTCCCCATTCATCAAGAATAAAAGTGTTTTTTTTTTGCCAGAGTTTCCAATGAAAGCATAGAGATTCAGAATATGCCTACCCCTTAGTAGGACTAGGAGCATGGATGCAGTGTTTGGCTTAACCTAGGTTGTATGATTTTTCCCTTTGGTATGTGAGTAGCATTATCCCTGGGAAAATATATCAACTCTCAACTAGAGCTGTTGCAAAGAAGAAATGTCCACATGAAGATTGAGGAAGGAAAACAGGAGTGATTATCCCAATCAGTAAGTTGTTGCTAATTGGTAAAAAAATCAACTAAATTTAAAAGTAAAAAGAATCATAGAATGTGCATTTCATCAAATAATTAAAAAGGTGTTAATGGGAGGTAATTTTTTAAGTCTTATAATGTTTTAAAGGTTAGGAAGCCTTGGTATATAAAATGCATTGCTTTGGTCTCAATTTTTAAAATCTCTGAAAAGTGTTAAGAAAATGGCTACCATTTTGCCGAAAATAAAAATGAGAAACTCATAAATATTAATGAAACACTTTTTAAGTGAATATTTTCTACAGATCATGGAGGAGATAATTAAACATAACAAAATCATCGCTTCCATCTCTTCCCCTTACGTTTGAACTTTCTCTGATTTTGAGACATATGAACAATTCTTATAATTTTTGTTCTACATCTTGTTTTCTTGTATTCTTCACCCTTCACCACAGAAATCGTAGGCCCCCCACCCATCCTGACATTGCATCAGATAGTTTTTCTCGTTGTGCTGTAATATTAATTTATTTAGATAACTCTGTTGTTATTTATATTTCAAATAATTCTTAAAATTTATGACTTCCATATCTTGTTCTTTGCAATTATCTTTTTGTTATCATAAAATTCATCTCTACTCCATCTTTTTTGCCCTTATACCTACTGTGGAGATAAAATCTAATATAATACTACCTATTTATTGGGTTACACTAATAACTCTCCTTTCTCTAATCTTTTTAACAATGCTCCTAGAGTTACTGCCGTTGGATTACAGAAATTAAGTGAATACACTTCTTACAGTTGTGGCTAAATATTGCATACTTACCCTTAAAATTTTACCTTTGGGAAAAAAGGTTTTGCAGAATATTGTGTCATCAGATACATTAACCAATCACCAAAGAGTTGAGGCTAAAAGTGTGCAGCTATTTGACTTTCAGTGTATCTCTACATTTTACTTTTATTATCCTTTATGTCTTACATTTTAAAAATGTTCATCACCTGCCATTTATTCACCAAACATTCTGTAAGACTTATTCTTTTTCAGGCATGTTGTTTGATATTGGGAATGCGTAGGGTGAGGCCAGATTTTGGGAGAAAAGAGTGGCAGCAATAAGGAATACACATCCGTTCCTAGAATATCCCAATTTATTGAGGGAAGATAGTCATATTTTTAAAATTTGAGATACAGTGAAAGTCGTGTTGATAGAGAATGGCAGTGCAGTTCATAAGTATAGCAACAGAACAAAAACTGTGCTTTAGAGAGGATAGCCTCATGTTCACAAGGAAGGTGACCTTGAATAGGGTCCTGAATGATGAGCAGGCCCCATAAGGCAAACAAATAGTAACACATTTTATAATCATCAACAAAAATCTTGACTGTTCTTCATGTTCTGAACTTTCTCCTTTTTCCTCTGTCTTCATTTTTACCTTTCTTCTTCATCTATCTCCCTTCTTCATAAAATCAAGAAAAAAAAAATCTTGCTAGTGGGATATTCCTGCAACAAGGAAACTCATAGATGACTTCTAGATAAATGAAGTTCCCTACTGATCTGCTCCCTATAAGCCTGTCTTTCTTGATTCATTCTATCTAAAAATAGATACATGTCACTGTCATGGGTGGCTGATTTAACAAAATAATCTTAGTAGGCACTGTTACTTGAATCTCTTTATGATTTTTTTTTTAGGTTCATACATGTTATAGGAAAAAAAGTCTCTTGAAAGATGAACTACTCAAAACAGTGCTATCTTCAAGTATTTTAGTCCTTTGAACCAAGAATCAGAATGAAAATCTGACTTGACCTTTTACTACCTACATGTCATGGTATTTTTTTATTGTGTCTCCAGATCACGTGTTAAGTATAACTAGAAAAGAATTTGGACACCTAAAATTTACCGTTATGTTCCAAAGTACCTTACTGAAAACTAAATGAGAGAATATCTGTATAGTTGAACTGCTCATTCTACTGAATATGCCTCTTGTACGTGTAGGAATACATGATCAAGGGACGTGTCAACTTTTCAGTTCTTCCAAGTTACTTTTTATAAAAAGATCATTTCTTTTGTGGTATTTTGGGGTTGTTGGGATGAAAATCTCATTTTTCTAAGGCATTTTCTGATCTTCACAAGCAAATAGAACTTTATGCATGGCTTCCAAAATCAAGATTTTAATATATATAATTGTTATTCATTCTGTCATTTGCATTATAAAAATGATAATGTGTCAGCACATATTCATAGTTCTGCTTCACATAATGTTGCACTTCAATTAAAGCAAATTTTAAGTTTCAATGGAACTACTTGAGTTTTTGCTTTAATTTTGTTGTTAAAATCCCTTGATCTTTTAGGCATGGGTTGAAGTAAAATAACATTTGTGCCTTTAGAGCTTAGATGTCTGTCACTGCATTAGAGGGTCTCTGTATTGTGTGAGATAGTTGGCAGTTTTTCCTCTAATCAAGCTGTTCTCCCAGAAGCCAGTGTTGATGCAGGAGGGTTGGGGGAGCAGTGGTCTGGAGACTTGCAATAAGGAAAGAATATGCTTCCCTTTGTAACAGGAGTGTGCCTCGGTAAGATCCAGGCAAGTCACAGTCAGCCTCAGAAGTGGATCCCTTTTGGGAACTGATAAGCAGCTATTGAACCCTGTACTCTTTCTGTAAGTTTATTTTACAGCTACTTTGAAGAGGGAGTTTATTTTTTTAATTAATTTGACACAATTTAACGTATAACCTCTTGCATGCCACCCACTAAGCTAGATGTTTTCAGCCATATGTAGTGCTTTGTGCATCTCTCAGTGATACTTATTGTAACATGATTAATTGTCCACACATTTTTAACTATTCATTAAATAAGCAAGTATTGATTACCACCTATTTTCTAGGTATTTTGCCAAGTGCTGGGAATAAGCAAGATGTATAATTGCTTGTGTTTAAGCTGCTTGCAATCTAGTGAAGAAGAAAAGCACAAAGCCTTATTATCTTAGAAGGTACAAGATAATGATTTAGTATGCGTGGCAGATTTAAATACTCCTCTGTAAACAGTATCCAGCTTGGGAAAGTGAAGGATGACAAGTGGGAAAGCATCTAAAAGGTTTCCTCAAATTCTAACTTATAGTAGTTTTTATGTCATTTCATTTGTATCATTTTAAATTTTACAATAATTGTTCTTTGGTTATTTACAAATGTAAATTACCATCTTTTAAAAAATGTTCAGGTCTGTATAGACTTATTTTGTGTCTGTGTGTGCTCTTTGTTTCTGATTTTTATCTTATTTTGATTATGGTTACAGAACAAGGTCTATTGGATTTCAAATTTTGGAACTGTTTTAAGGTTTGCTTTTCAACATAAATCTGGTTGACTTTAAGAAGTATTCCATTTATGTGTGAAAATAATATATGTAGGTACTCTAATTTCTCCCCTGTTAAATTATCTTGATTACAATCTAGCATCCTCCTCCAATTTTACTAGAACACACCTTGTCATGGTCACCCATGAGCTCTGTGTTGCAAATGCAATGTGCACTTCCCAGTCTTCAACTTGCATTACTTAACTGCCACCGTGGACACAGTAGAACACTTCTTTTCGAACCACTGTTTTTGGTTGGCTTCTGGGACCCCACTCTCTGACTTCCTACATATTTCGTTAACAGTTCCATTTTACTTTTTCTTGATTTTTATCTTCATGTCACTGGTATCTAAAAGTTGGACCACCCAAGGCTTTAGTCTTTTAACTCTTTTCTTTTCATCACCCTTTGGTGACCTCATATGATCTCAATGCTTATAATACCACCTATATCTTGATCACTTTCAAATTTATGCTTCCAGTTCTATTTTTCCCTTCATCTCAGATTTATTTACCCCCCTATTAGTTTTAATCAAATGCCTAATGGGCCTCTTACAATTGACACTTCCACATGGATCTCCTAATAATCCCATCCAAACCACTATCTTGGTAATCGACTTTAACTGAAAAATGGTGACCTCTTACATAGAACCAAAACTGTGCAGTTATACTCTATCAATTTCTTGTAACATACCACATCAAATCTGCTCACAAATTCTTTTTACCTTCAGACATACCCATATTCTAGCTACCTCTCACCACCTCTCCACTACTACTTCTCTGGCCATATTCATCTCGTTTCTAGACTTTTACAGTAGCCCTTTTTATTGTTTTTCTGCTTCTCATTTTAACCTCCTTCAGTCTCATCTCTACATTTGGCCAAACTGGATCTTGTCTGCTTTCTACTCAAAAATACCCCACTGGCTTTCCATTTCATTTGAAGTAAAAGCTAATGTCTCCAGTTTCTAAAATAACCTACTCAAATTTAGATGATGTATCTCCTCCTTACCCTGACCTCCTCTCCTCTGTGTCTTTCTCATATTCAATCCACTGCAAAAAAAAAAAAAAAAAAAAAAAAAAAAAAAAAAAAAAAAAAAAGATTTATTGCTGTTTTTAAGCAATCTATGTATGCTCTCTTCTTAGACTTTGCTCTTTATGTGGCCTATTCTTGGAATACTCTTCGCCCAGTTATACACATGCCTGACTCCCTTTTTCCTTCAGGTCTTCACTCAAATGTTGCCTTAGTAAGAATTTACCTCATTCCCATATTAAAAAATCACAACTTCTTCCCAGGTATGTCTTACATCCTTCTGCTGTATTTTCTCCTTAACACTTATTGCTATATTATATGATGTAGTTTATTAACCTTATTTAATTTTTATACTCTCTACTATAATTAAAGCTTCATATGGATTAAGAAGTATGTGCATTTTATTTGTACTCCTATATTTTAAGTGTCAGTCTTAGTGCTAGCATGTAGCAGATACTCAAATGTTTGTGGAAATAATGAGTAAATGTTGTATCAAGTTGTCAGCTGCACACTGGATACCTTACTGTTCCTCAAATAGGTGGACTGAGACAGATTAGTATAAGTAGATATCTAGTATAGGTTGTTAAGGAGTTTTGCAGTGATTGATACCTGTGAAAGAAGAAGGGAACAAAGCAAGAATGGGCAAACAGGAAAGATGAGCTGCAATGCAATCTCAACAAAGTCTTCAGCCAACATCACAGGAAGCTTTTCTGTCACAGGCTAGGCCTTTCTCCTCTATATCTACCAGTCGTTGGGTTCAGACTACCTTTTAGTGAGACATTGGTGAAGGAGCATGGACAGCTTAGATCAATTTGCAGATTGGGATGAGAGCTAGCGCTAGCAGTCCAGCAGCACTCCCAGCAGCTTGGAAAGAAAGAATCCTTTAATCCTGAAAAGGGATTTTTCAGTTGTCTACTGTACTTGGTAAACATGCTGTGGGCTTAAGGCTGTTCCCATTTCCTAGAAGGCTCTTCTTCTAGAGAACTGCACAATTAACTTCTGTGCCTCCTTCAAATTCTTACTGAGATGTTGCTTTCTTGAAAAGACTACACTTTTTTTATTTTAAATTAAAATATCCCCATCCAACAGCCACAAGCCAACAGCTTCTAATATCTTCTAATATAGCATATTATTTGCTTAATTACATGTTTGCTGTTCATTGTCTCCTCCAACTAGAAGATATACTCCATGAAGACAGTAATTTTTGTCATATTTGTTCAATAACACAATTGACTAATGCTTAGAATACTACACATAGTATTCCAAATATTTTGGGAATGAATGAATGAATTTCAAATTTCCTATCTGACGTTGTGATATTTTGAATACTCAATTCCAGAGAGTGGTGAAAAGCCCTTTTAATCTGACTGCTGTACAGGGAAAAATGAAGCAGAGCCTGACTGCCTAGAACAAACCTCCACTGCAGCCCTCTGACAAAATATTCCAAGGCCTTTTATAACAACTAGGGAAGAGATAAATCTTGCCTATTAGGATATCTAACAAGTTCCAGGTACTAACCTGGTTCCTTAAGGGTTAAAACAGATCTAATATTTCTTCATTTTGAGTATGATTGTGCTACCATATTGTCTCAGGACCAAGGAGACTTGGGTAGGCTAACAGCCTATGTAAGACTGACATCAAGCTATATCCACCTTCAGCTTTTGCCTCAAGAGTTAGTGCAGGGAAGATGCAAGGGAGCAAAATGCCACCAGAGGGCACTGTGGCACCTCTTTGTGATTTTCAGTTTTCATATATGAGATTGCAAGAAAAGCTTGGGACAAAAGCTTTAAAAAAAAAAAAAATCCTCAGAGCAATGTTTTGCTGCTGTAGTTAATGGCTTTCATTCATTTTGAAAATGCATAGGATAATAATGTTATAAATTGCAACTTGGATAAAAAATGGCAAAGCTATTAACAGAAATTTCACAGAAAAATATACACAAATGACTTTAAATATTAGGAAAACATGCTCAAACTGCCTTACAATTTTTAAAATGCTAATTAAAATAGCATTGATATAAAACTTTTCACCTGTAAGATCTACAAAATTCTAGAAGTCGGCCCACCCAAGCAATCTTGTAGATTGTTGGTGGAAGTATAAATTGGTTTGATTCTGAAGGAAGGATATCGGGCACTATATCTGATGTTACAGATTCATTTGCCCTTTGACCTTCCTACACATACTTATAGAAATATATTCTACAAATGTGTATCATATACAAATTGATGCATAAATAGTAATTTATTATAAACTCTTTAATAGGTAAAGGGGTTTTTAAAATCATTTTTGGGAGAGTGCTGGTTAAATTGTATATCAGAAAAATAGAAAAACATGAAACTGAAAATAAGACAACAAAGATGCTTTTTATTTACTTATATAATACCTCCCCCCCCCCACCTTTAAGTGAAAAAAGCAAGGCCCATAATATTGGTAAATCATTCAATTATTTTAAGAAGGTAGAGAATAAGAATATATGTATGGTCCTATTCATTTGTATTTCCAGAAGGAAATTTTGCAAGGACACACAGATGCCAATCAACGTGGTTTTGGTGAGGTTGGAAAATGGAGAGGATGGAGGCAAGTGTGAGAGTAATATTTTGTCCTGTGCACTATCTCCTGTGGCTTAGATTCATGACTCAGGAATTCATTACCTAGTCACAAAACAGAATAAATGTTTTAGCAATTGGTGGGGTAGAACTTTGGGCTGGGCTTTCAGAAAATGTTGGGGATTCAACTCTTTATTTTAAATCATTCAAATACATGAGATATATAGAGAAGTATTTGTTGTCATAGTTAACTAGTGACTACTGATTTTTCTTCTGGAAACCAATTAATTTTAGTGCTTTTGGCAACCTTGGAATGAATGACATGAATTTTCCAGCAAGGCTTCCCAGAGAAAAGTTACAAAAGTTACTGGAGTTTCCTCTGGGACCTCTTCAGAGTTGTTCTACTCTCCACCATGCACCAGTTGTCACAGGCTGATCTGTCCCTTGAGAAAAGAGGCTTGAAGTGACTGAAACCTTTCCTTACATTGTGACAAACTGATCATAGATATACACATTTGGCTGGGTGCAGTGGCTCACGCCAGTAATCCTAGCAGTTTGGGAGGCTGAGACGGGTGGATCACTTGAGGTCAGGAGTCCAAGACCAGCCTGGCCAATACGGCAAAACTCCATCTCTACTAAAAATACAAAAATTTGCCAGGCGTGGTGCTGGGTGTCAGTAATCCCAGCTACTCGGGAGGGTTAGGCAGGAGAATCACTTGAACCCAGGAAGCAGAGGTTGCAGTGAGCCGAAAACATGCCACTGCCCTTCAGCCTGGTCATCAGAGCGAGACTGTCTAAAACAAAAAGATACACACATTTCTTCATTCACTTTATGTTTATTGAATACTAAGAACCTAGCTGTGAACCACCTTTTGAGCATACAAATCTGTCAGACATAGCTTTTCCCTTCCCTCATAGACATACAGGAAGCCAGGCATGATCTAAATCAAGCTTGTCCATCCCGTGGCCCACGGGCAGCATGTGGCCCAGGATGACTTTGAATTTAGCCCAACACAAATTCACAAACTTTAATAAAACATGAGAAAACATGATATTTTTTCAGAATCTTTTTTTTTTTTTTTTTTTTTTGCTCATCGGCTATCGTTAGTGTTAGGGCATCTTATGTGTGGCCCAAGACAACTCTTTTTCCGGTGTGGCCCAGGGAAGCCAAAATATTGTCCACCCCCCAGGTCTAAGTGATTTGTTGAGTGCTGTGTGCTGTGGAAGAACAAAAAGGGAATGGTCATCTTTTCTTGATTAAAAAGCTGGAGAAAGCCTTCAGATCATATCTCATAGATTGTAAAATATGAGTAAGAGTTTTCTAGGCAAACCAGGGTTGAGAAGTAGGAAGAGAAATCATTCTTAAGTGGAAGGAACAGCCCTTATGAAAGTGCAGAAGTTTGAAAATACATGACCAGTTAGAACAAGTGGTGAAGAGCTCAGCATGATTGGAGCATTATATGTGTTTGTTGATTTAGTTTTGTATTTCAACAGGAGAGCTACTGCCACTTTTGTTAATATTATAGCCTCTAGGTATGTTATGCCATTTAATCTAACAAAACTCTGAAGAATGTATTATTATCTCTGTTGTACAGATAATGATACCAAGATTTATAAAAGTTATCTGTCTAGAATTATACATCTAGGTAGAGGTAGGGCTCAACTCTAATTTCAAACCCCATTCTCTTAAGTATGCATAAGAGTCTTAGCTGGATCTCTTCTATTTTTCCTTTAGAGTCACTCTTTATCTTTTTCATCCTATTCCCTTACCCTGGTAACTAGCCTGATGGAGTTCACTGACAGGCTCGAAAGCACTCAGGCTTCCAGTAAGGTTTGTCCCATAGGTAATCTACTCAAGAAACCAGAGGTAAGGGAGACAACAAGAGGGGTTTCTTCTCAGACTTCCATCTGTGCTGCCATCTTAAACTACCTGTGACTCCCAAACTAAGATCATTGCTCCTCTCCAAGAGGCCCTCTCCACATATCTGACTTCTAGATGTCAGTAACTGCTCCCTCCCCTCATCACTGCAAGTCTAGAGGTGGTATCATCGCCATCATACCTTCCTTGTGGTTTCCCCACATACAGCCTGCATTTTATAAATGGATTCTTTATTAAGCTCTATTCAAGTTACCCTAATTTGAAAGTGCCATCTGTTTTCCGCTGGCACAGGATCCATATTCAGGAAGTTATTATCTAAGTGAGAACTGATGAAAGTTTATTGTGGCAGTAGCAGAAGAAATGAAGGTGATAAAGTGGATTCCAGAATGATCTGAGATTAAAAAGGGCTACAAGTAGAAAACAATATTTGCTCTTAAGGTTTGAGCTACATAAAGTAATACTGGTGAGACTTTCTTGAGCCCTTCACATCACACTGCATGGAACAAACTCTTAAGCTAAATGGGTAATAGCAAGATGAGACAAATAAGTGGTTCCAAGCTTGACACCAGAAGACAGATTTCACTGCATTTATTAAAATACAGGGAGTCACATGATTCATTTGCAGAGGGTGTTACCAGGCATCAGGTGACGATCCAAACAAGAAATTAACGCCAAGTAGGTGTACAACAAGAGGCAAACGGGTACTCTGGCAGGTAGATCAAGAAATAGGTTTTATTGACCTGGTCAATCCTGGTTTTGAAGATTCAGATAATCAGTGAGCATCAAAAAGGAGGTCAGAAAACTGCAGGATCTTCATGAATTCAGTTCAGCAACAAACTCCAAATCTTGGGGAGGCAGAATAGACAAATCAAAGACTGCACAAACCACAAGAAGATTGCAACAGTTGCTGCATCTCTTGCATTTTTAGAGTTCCTTATAACCACCCAGTTGTCTACCAAAAAGGGAGCAAGGCTAAAATACTAAAGGTCAGTAGCTCTATTTTTGCGTAGTAAAAGACCCTACCTGGTACATTCCATTCATACAGGAGCCCCGCTCTATGGTTTTTGTCAAGCCTATCATCTCATCTTTATCATGAGGTCAAACTGTCTATTTCCATAGTGGCAACACTCTGGTGCATTTGAAAAACCATCAGTGTTCTTTATCAGTGTCTCTCAAGTTGAGAAATATAAAACAGCATAGGCATAAAACTAATGCAATTGCATTATTACATTCTGTTTCCTACTGAGATTCCTTTTCATGATTTAAAGAAAAGGAACTCAGAAAATGAATTATTTTCAACATCAGCTTCTCTCTGGAGTTTAAAATGTATTTTGATTTACAGTTTCCAAGGACACTGTATAGAAAATGGCTTCCTAAATTAACACATCAATTAATTAAACCAAATGGATAGGAATGATTGCGCTCAAGTAATAAATAACCTTTTATAAGGAACACTTTATAAAAGATAAAATATAGATGGTCCCTTTGACTTATACAGGTGCTATATTAATCACTCAGGTGTAAATTATAGAGGTGAAAAGTTTATGCTTCTTTCCTTTGTGTTGAGCATTCTGATAAATGAGTGTCTAATGTGACAGGAAAAGATAACATAATGAATATCTTATTGTGCTTCAAGGAATGTGAAGAAATGACTGACACTATATTTTGTTCCAGGTAGAAATAAAAGGCAAGCAGTTCCTGGCCCGTGATATTCCAGTTAGAGGTGTCTGACTGACAGCATGTTGGCACCGAGGGAAGCGATGGGCTTTGGCTCCAGGTGAGTTCGGTATGACTGGGTTTGCTAGTTTTCCATGACACAAGATGTGTGTTTTTCAGACTTTTATCTACAGAATTAATGATGTAACTCCCTCAACCCTTTTACTCCTGCAAAATACGAAAACACTGCATTTCTTTAGAAGATAATAATTTTAAAATTCAATAGTGTCTTTAAGTCAATGCATATACTTTTTAATCCACCTAATTTCAAGTTGTAGAATAGGTAACTATAAATGAATTTCTTTCTGAACTGAGGATCAAAATACCTGAGCTAGAAGTAGAGTAAATGCTGAAACTTCATAAGAGTGAAAGCTGTAATAGCGATGAAGAGTGGGAAACCAGAGTTATCATTAAGCATTTCAACTGGCACATTGTTCAGTGCCACCTTAATGATAATCACCTGAGGCCGAGTAACCCTTCAGGACCTCAGGTTTTGTCATATCCGGAGTGGCAATAAGGGCAAGCAGATAATCCAATAACTCAAAAGACTCCTTGATTCCCAGTCTTAAAATTACAAGAGGTAAGAACTCTGTCTCCAATTCCAGTTATGATCCTGTCCGAGTCTGTGCCTTCAGAAATCCATAGCCAGAATATATTCATCCCATCATGTAGAGACATTAATATGAAACTTTGGTAAACTGAATAGAATAACCATTTAGGGAATGAAAAATACATATTATACAGCTTATTTTTGAAATGATTTTTATACACTGTAAAACTACATGATAAGCCTACACATAACTTATCTGTAATTCACATGGAATCTGTCTTCCACAGTTTCAAAGAATAGTAAAGAAGATAAACTCATCAACACTAGTAGGAGAAATGCTATAAAATAGATACAAGAAACATGTAATAAGTATTTGGTCTACTTATCAAAAATCTTAACAATCCCTCCCCTACAGCAATTCTGTATCTTGTGATTTAATGTAAGTAAATAATTAGGAATATCTGATAATATTTAAACAAAATTGTTTTTATAGTCATTGTAATACAGGTGAAAGTTATGAACAGCCCAAATATATACTTGTATAAAATTTATAAAATATTTTTTTTCTAATGGTAAAATTCTATGGAATTATTAAAACATATGCTTGAGAAAAATACTTATGGCATGAAAGAAGGAGCAGGCATATATTTAAATTTTAGAAATTGGATTAAAATGTCTTATAACTTTTCTGTGTATGTAGAGAAAAAAGATGAAAGAGATCAATACAGTAATTTTTAATTTTTTAATTTTTAACTTTTTACAGTGAATTTTTTTCTATAGGAAAAAAGTAACTTCTAATTTTGAAAATAGTCACTGAAATTGCTTCATAAAAATAGGATAGAAGAATAGGGAGGTCGTGAAAAAATAGTCACCATATTTTCTAGAGGGATTAAAATCAAGTTATAACACAGAATTGGAGTAAAATTCTATTTGTGTAAAAAGCATATTTAAACATATTTTCATTTTATACTAAGGAAAATTATAAACTCAGGAGAGTCAAGGTAATAATTCCTATTTAGTAAATGCCTAAAGTCTTTTAAAAGGAATGAAATTTGATTAGGGCCTTTAAGGGTAACCATACAGAAATTTGCTTTTAATAGTACTTATAATAATTAAAATTGACCTGTTTAAATGGATTAACATATATATTATACTCATTTATATTGTTCTACTTCATTTAGTGGAAAAGTATAAAGAATATATATTTCATAAATTTAAATATTATTTGTGTCAAGGGTAAGCAGAATAGCCATACTGATATGTTCAATGCTATCTTTCATCATACACTTAAACTTTATAAATACTGTATTTTAAATAAAAATTACCTCATTATATAATCACAATAAGATATATTCTTTATTAAACATTGAAAGTTACTTCTACTTCAATGTTTTTGCAATGCTTTATCCAATTTCACAGACACATGAATGAGTTGTACATTTGTTTACATTTGAAAACTCAAACATACAAGAAAATGTCATTCATAAACTCTGTAGAAATATTGTTAACAATCTCTTTCTCAGACTTCTGTTCTTGTCTTCCCTGTAGACTGTGGTTTCCAGGTCCATTTTTGCCCTTTTTATTCTAGAAGGATCACATAGAGTTAGTGACATAGTAAAATAGGCGTAGCGGACAGATATGGTATCTATTGCTTAGGCTCAAATATCTACTCTGCAATGTATGAGTTATACAGACCAGAGCATATAAGTCTCTTCGAATCTCTCAGATTTAAATCATTTATTTGTTCTAAATTGTCTCTGTTTTATAAATCAACTAGTGTATTTGTGAAAGCCTTTTACAAATATTTTTAAATGTTTAAGCACTTTATAAGTGTGAAAACTGGTATTACCAAGTGGAAAATAATAGATAGCTTACCAAAGCATCAAGTTTAAAGAACATAAGTGGCTTCAAAAAATTATAAGTTTTCTTCCAAAATGCAGATTGTGTATGTGTGTGCATGTTTGTGTGTATATATACAGAGATGACTGCTACTGAATTGGGTGCTGAATTAACTTTGTTCATTATTTTCTTTCACCAAACACAAGGTCAGCTATCACTAGCCAAGTTTACAAATAAAATATTCAGATTAGTTAATATTCTAATAATAGTAGCAATGGATTTTTCCATGTTAATCATTTTTCCACTTTATGGCATTGTGAGTCTGTCTTTGTTGTTGTTCCCATAGTAAAATATCTCTTTGTGTAAATGATCTTTACATATTTGCAAAGAAAATTCCCTCCTTTTCAGTTTAATGTAAGTTGCCTGCCCATCAAATCAGCATGGTTCAATAGTTTATAAGGTGCTCTCTCTGTCCTTTGATAACAAAGGGGGAATTCAGTTCTGAACAAAAACTCAAGATAATGAGCTTGGCAACATAAAGCAACTTCCTTTTATGAAATCCACTCACAAAATAAATGTGGTATGAAAATTAAGGGCACAGAATATTAAGATAGCATTGATTCATTGATCTGGAAATTAATTCTAACCATGTAATATTAATAACACTCCATGATCTGAAATTTAAGCTGCAGCTAACATGCAGCAACAAAAGTTATTTAATATTACCAACAACTATAGTAAAGTTGAATTTTAGGAGTTGACGTTTTATTTTCTGGAGCACTATAATATTTTTCAAACTGTAATAAAATACTGAAAATGATCAGAAGATGAAAAGTTGTTCACATGAAGCAGAGTTCATTAGTCATTTAAGAATATATGCCTAGAATACATGAAAACAAGTTTTATATTTGTTGTACCCAAACAACTTAGGCTTCCAAACAACATATAGTAAAATCTGGGTGAATTATCTTGCTGCTCACCAACCTCTCAACTGCATTTTCTTCCCCTGTATCCTTTATTCACATATCTCAAGAAAATTCAGATGACATGAAAATAAGATAGGGCTAAAAGAACGAGATTGACTCTGAGAAAGATGGCTCTCAATGACTAAAGAAAGAGGCAGTATTTCAAATAATATTAAGAACCTATGAACATTGAACTGTAGTAGATGTGTAGGAAAAATATATATTAATAATATACTGCTTGTAATTTATCCATCATAGGAAATGTATGATGTATTTAGATACTAAAGAGTATGTTATTATGTACACACACACAGTCCTTTACATAACTATACTATTAGTGTTAGGTGCTAAAAGATAAGGAGAGACCAAACACCAATTGTTTTCCAGAAGACAGACTAGTAATTTGTGTTAAAGCAACTGAGAAGGCTTCCTGAGGAAAGTTGAATTTGATATAAATCCAGTAGGGCAGATGTGTGGGCTGGTGTAGGGAATAGTACATACAGTAATAGTGAATTTGAATGTAGAGCGCATGTAGGAAAGGACAGCTAGCAATGCTTTCACAATAATGGGTAGTAATGGAAAATAATACTGAAAAGAAAACACAGAGATTGATTTAGGTGGGTTTTAAGTGTTTGCCTAAGAGTTCTTTATTTCATGCTCCTCCTCCAGCAGTGGGTGTAGTTTACATTGTGTTGTACCCCCAGTGAAATCACAAGTAGAAATGCTTTTAAATATTCTAACTTAATACAGAAATACTCAATACTTTATACTAGTTGAGTATATAATGGTTATTACCAAACCTGTGATGTTTATAGCGGTGCTTAAATATCACAAAACTAATAAGCAAAATTAATCTCCTAAGGCATATAAAATACAAACTTCAATTAACACTTTTTCCTGCAATATGTAATTATATTTAATTTTCCATGACACCAATAGTCTCAAGGTTACAAATCAAGAATTCTTGCAACTATTAAAACTAATCTTGGTGTATTACAGGAAAGCTTTTTCCATTTGTAATAAAATTCCAATTTATAATATAATGCTGAAAATGTACAGCTTAAAATACAAATTTTCAGTCACCTTTATCTTTCTAAACAAATGCTAATGGGTCAACTATACCTTTGATTTCTCAAAACACTGCAGATGTGATTCCTTATTAAAGTTTCTCTTGAAATCTTCACATTAACCCTAGTTAGAAATTTTGGCTTTAGCTTTCAACTATAAATTTTGTCAACAATAGGTCATATATATTTGAAGTTTACGATTTTTATTTCTACCCTTTCTCAGTTATTTTAATGACACAATTCACAATCAGTGAAATGTTAAATCATGGAGTTTGTTTCTTTCTCTTTTCGGCTCATTTCCTCTGTTGTATGCATTCAACATGTATTTACTGAAGAAAACATCGTTTCTAGATCTGAGTCCTCTTTCAAAGCCTCCTTGCTGTCTTCCTTTTTTCTTTCCATATTCCCTGCTTTTATCCTCTTTAATGCAATTTGGGCAAATGCAACTAAAAATTTTTATTAGGATGATCCCATTTCTGTCTTAATATCCACTATTTTTCCTCTCTATTTTATTGTACTGTTTTCCAGTCATTCTTCTGAGATGATTAGCACTACCATACAGTTATTCTCAAAAACTATTAAGGTTTCTTTTGCTCATACTGAGTTTTTAAGGGCTTCACTTAGGAAAATATTAGGTAAGTATAAGATACATAGAATTTAGAAGTACAAGCCTGAAACTTATAAGAGGAGTTGACCAGGTGCAGTGGCTCATTCCTGTAATCCCAGCACTTCAGGAGGATAAAGCAGGAGGATTGCTTGAGGCTGGGAGTCCAGACCAGCCTGGGCAACATAGAAAGACCCCATTTCTACAAAAACTTTAAAAATTTGCTAGGCAAGGTGCTGTACACCTGTACTCCCAGCTACTTAGGTGGGTGAGGTGGGAGGATCTCTTTAGCCCAGGAGTTCAAAGCTACAGTAAGCCGTGACCATGACACTGTACTCTAGCCTGGGTGACAAAGCCAGATCTTAACTCAAAACAAACAAACAACAAAAAAGGGAGCTTAGTATATAGATTTGAGACTCTTTCTCACAAGTCATCATCTATTTAGCATTACAGTGAAACAAAGATAAAAGGAAAAAAGGTGCTTAGAATAAAAATTTTTTGAGACATGGACATTAGAAGTTAGCATAATGAGTGAGAGAAGGAATCTCAGTTTAGATATGCAGGTAGGTTAAGGTAGAAGAGTTTTTAAAAAAATAAATGTTGTCACCTACTGAATGTTGAAAAGAATGAGAAGTACTGAAAAAAGACCACTATATTTAATATTACCTTTATAATAATAAAAACATGCTTCAAGAAAAACTAATGTGAAGTGAAGCAAAATTTTTTTTAGTAATCCAAAACCATAAATCACTCTTCAAAGATTATATAATATAGAACCTCCTTCAAAGTCCTATATGTAAGACCTTAAATACCAAACATTCAGCAGTCACCCTCCTGTTCCCCAGATCCATGCCTGGTAGAGATGACAGATTACGTTAAATCTCAACTTTGACTATATTAAATATACATATTTTTGTTTTTCTGGAGAGGGAAAGATGTGAATTTCCATTTAGTAAGGTAACAATTTTATCCTACCCTGTAATAAGAACTTTCTCACATTTTTAGGCAGCACATGGACAATTACTGCCTCTCTACAGTAGTATAAGTCATCACTGCCACTAAAAGTTTGTGAGCAAACTGTAGATTTGTAATTTAGTTTTGTACTGCTACAACCTGCTATAACAGTTGAATAACACTATCTATAATTGATACTAGTTATAATATAAACAGTGTAATATAGACCATTATATACCAGCTGCTAAAGTCAAAGGTATTGCTACTGGGTATCGACTATTTAGAAATTATAGTAAACATATTTTATTTGTGGAAATGTACAAGTTCTATTACTAACACAAGAGGTGATTAACATTTCATGCACTCTAGGTAGGAGTTGAAAGCAAGGACAGAAGGTGCTAGGTAGGAGTTGAAAGCAAGCACAGAAGGCGCTTCATTCAAACATAATTTAACATTAGTAGCAACATATTTCATAAAAAGCAGAGATGTGGTATGCCTATCCTTGTACTGAAGACCACAAAACTTTAGCTTTCAAATCTGTCAAAGGCTATATCCTAATTTTTAAAGCAATTATTTTTAGAGATACAAAGGACAATAAGAACATCTAGACTCTTTTTAAGAACTCCTCGTGATAGGAGACGGTTTTTATTTCAAAAGCATGCTACGTGTAACACAGGACTATGTTTCTTTTAAAAAGTTTCTAAACAGAGAACTTAGGCAAGAAAACTGTCATCAGTGTACTGTATTGCTGAAATGACTTCAGGGATTTTGTAGCAACGTGAGTTGTTATAACTGTAAAATTGGCTTTTATTTTTATAAATAGGAGCTCATGATCTAGTAATCAAATAGTATTATATTAAGAGGCTTATAATAACCGCAACAGAATAATGGCAGCTTGTTGGACACTTCTCTGTACTACAGTCCTCAACTGAGAAAGCAACGTTCAGCTCATGTATCTGGTTCTTTTGGTAATTACCTTAATTGTTTTTAATATGCTTGTATTATCTTTATTTATCAACTTTAAACATTACTTAATAACTTCTATTGTGATGCTTACATAGGAATTAGGTGCACCGATTACAGGACTCTCTTCCCACTATTCTCTCAATGTGTTTTTTCTGGTAAAACCATGATTTCCTATGTACATGATTATGACTATGTAAATATTGTTCTATAGGTTTACATTTTTAGCATAATGTCTTTACTTCTCCTGAAGTTTATAAGGTTTTCAGTGATTATTTCAAATTTCAAATATACAAAATAATCAAAATAGTTTAGTTCCATCTTTCATATGTTTAGATTTCACTCCTCTAGCCTTTCATCCTTCTGCTCCCCTCTCACTGTTTGCTGTCTCAGACTCCTTGTCTTTGTTTTTCTCTGTTGGACTTCCTGTTCCTAGATTGCGCTTCATTCTCCTTGATTTCAATACCTCATATTTGCAGAAGTACAACTTCTAGTAGCTTTCTAAAAAATATGTTATGTGAGAAGTATACATTTTAGATGCATACTTGTCTTCAATGAGCTTACCTCCACCTTTCCATCTGATTGAGCATTTTCTTGAGATTTTAAGCTGAAGATTATTCTTGCTCACAATTATGAAAACATCATTTTGATGCCAGCCTGATTCCCTTTTTGTTTGTAGGTGACATGTTTTACTTTTTAAATTGTTTTGTGGTACGTGTTTTCTTCGTAGGAAACTTTTGAGCATTTCTGAAATTCTTGATATATCTTTGTGTGGAACTAATTTCATTTGGAGATGGATTTTTTTGTGTGTGCTCAGAAATTTTCTTCTATAGCTTCATTGATAATTTAGTCTTACCAGTTGTCACAAATCTTTTTTTATAATGTATTAATCAGCCGCTGGAAATCTGCATTGGAAGAGGACCTCTCCTCTTCGTATCTTTTGTCATTTTCCATCTTTGTGTCTTTGTTTTAACCTTTGAGAGATTTTCTTGATTTTTATCTTCTACTCTTCTATTCATTAAAAGAAATATTTTATTTGAAAAAAAAAAAAAAACTCTAACAGAAAGGGTGTAAAAATGTACAACACCTCACTATCTTTTTCTCAGATCACCTGTAGAGTTAACATTTGCCTTATTTGCTTCCTTTTTCTGTACACACACACACACACACACACACACACACACACAGAGTCCTTATTTTCTTAGTGGTTTTAAGTTACATGGTCTTTCACCGCTAAATATTTCAATGTGTATTTTCTAAGAATAAAGATATTCTTACTTACCTACAGTATGGTACTAAGATTCAGTAAATGTGACACTGATGAAATACTTTGATGTAGCATACTGCTAACATTCTAATTTTATCAATTGAGCCAATTCTTTCTAGCATGATTTCCTTCCAGTATGGGGTCCAGCATAGAATCATGTATTGTAATTAGTTGTCATATCTCTTCAGTCCCCTTCAGTCTGGAAAACCTCTTCAGCTTTTCTTGCCTTTCACAATGCTATTTTTTAAAGATACAGTCCCCCTGTTTTTAATAGAAGGTTTTCATTTTTGGTTTGTCTTATGTCCTACTGGTTTCTAAATGTTATTTATCACACTTCCAATAACAGTTTTTGTTAACTATTTTTATAGCATTCATTTTTGATTTATTATAACACATACTTTTTTCTCACTCTAATATTGGTTACTTGTAATCTTCCCCTGTTCTTTGATTATAGACATGATCTCGATTTCAGTCCTTTTTAGTTGCAGGTCTCAACTACTTAGGCTGAAATTTTGCTTCAGTGACTGATAATCTGTGACTCTTCGTTCATATTTTACAGGGGAATTTTAGAATGGGGGCTTGGGTAATATTTGCTGTTCTAAAAACCAAGAAGAGAAAGAAGGTTACAGGTCCCTTGATCATGTGAACTTCCAGTAATAGCTCTGATCAGAATCTGACGTTTACCAGGTTTAATTTCTTCAGAGAATGGTATATTTCGGATTCAAAGGATTCAGAGAAAGGGAGGTGATGGGAATGAAGAGGTAATTGCCCACTGTAGAGGGAGAGAGAGCAACTACTTTAGAACTTGATGAATTTTTCTCTTTTCAGAACTGCACTTCATGCCTTCCAAAGCATTCAGTTTCTCCAAGTGGTAAGCTGCTCACAGCTTCTCAGAGTGATTTGCTAACTTTTTAAACCCATGCTGCTTATGGGGCTCCACACTGTGGGCATATAGGCAGTACTTTCTCAGCCCTGCTATATGAATCAATTCTCGGTCTGCTTCCCATCCTCCACAACTTACTGAATTATGGTACAGGGATTGAATGTATGACTTTAAAATGACACCGCTTGGACTTGAATACTAGCTTTGCCATTTACTCAATATATGATAATCAGCAAATTGCTTAATGATTCACCATTTCCTCATTTATAAAATGGAGGTAATGATAGAAATGTTATGGATACTAAATGAGTGAGAACAGTGTCGAACAGTGTCAGCTGCTCTCAATTACACTATTGTCTTTTCTACTATCTTTAGTGCTTTTTTTACCTCTATAAATTGACTTTTAAAAAATTATTTTCCTATAATTTGTCTGAACTTTGGAGAAGGAAAAGAGGATTCATACCTACTGTTAATTAATCAGACTTTGTTTAAAAAAAAAATTAGGGCTTTTAAATTTATCCTCTTAATTAGTCTGCCAATTTTTTCCCCTGAGCAGTAAAACTGTTATGTAATTTGTAAGTTCTCTTGAATATACTGTATTTCATCTTAAGACCAGAAAGAATCAGGACTTTCTTGATCTATATATATATTAAAAAAATTCTAAGATATTTTACTAGAATTAATTATATGTGTGAGTGTCATAGCTCTTAAATCATTTATCATTATTATTTTGAGATACTGCTATTCATGTGAGAATTTATGTTAAGAATGAATTAAGGACACCTTAATTAATATTATATAACATTACAAAAAGGGATTTCTATTTTACTATGTATTAAACAGGCAAACAGAATCCCTATCTTCTGTGCGCAGATATTTATGTTATAGAAATTCACAGTTATTTAAATATTTATAAAATGAGAGTTGAAAGCAGCACTTCTGAAAAGCAGTTAATAATGAACAGACATCAAGGGAGCTATCATTATAACAGCAAAGTGCTTTGCAACTCCAATAACTTCAGTGGTGCAGAAGCTGGCCATCAAATTTAATTAAAAGCAGTCAAAAATAAACTGAGAAATTGAACTGTAAAATGCTGTCCTTTGCCAGGAGCTAAAGGCAAAAAAGAAAGCAAGGTAGAGCCTTGAAAGTAGTAATGAATTGATAAGCCCTACTGACTGCAACTTGTAATTCGCTCTGTCAGATTTTAGTATCAGTTAAACTAGATTAATAGAGCAATCACTGATTCTCTATCTTAAATCCTCCTTCGTTCATCCCGCTTTATAGGCTCCCATGATAGATGGAAGCCAGAGTGGGTCAAAATTTCAATTCATTTCTCTACTCAGTTTTTAAATAATGCTGGCATCTACATTTTCTGGACACCAGAATTCTTATATGTTAAAAGCAGGAATAAATTTAGTTATTGGCAGGCTATAGCCCTCAGTTCCAAAGAGGCTTAACTCCTTTTTATTCAACTGAGGAAGAAATCCCCTGGAACGTGAGCGGTGAGCAGTTAGCATCTCCTTCTACCACTAGGGGCTACCATGGTGAAGTGAATGATAAAGAGGACGTAACAAATTTATTGTTGCTTTAAACGTTCAGATTAATGTGGATCTGCAGAAACAGTACCACAAGGACAAAAACAATTTGCCCTCGATCATTTTATTTTTATAATAATGTTCTTTAATGAAGCTAAAGCCTCCCTGCTGTGACCTTATTATGTTTTTCAACATCAGTGACAAATACATTCCTTCGAATTGTAAGAGAGCTCACGAAACAGCAGGGATATTGAAGTACAGGATCGATTACTTTTTAGCAGTATTTTTGAACTTTAAATGGCTATAGAACAGCCTATGTAAACAAGAAGACAAACCACCTTATTGAAAAGCAGTGTGCAAATTATCCAGACCACAAAAAGCTGAGGTAAACAAACTGTTCTGTTTTCTAATATCCATCAGCCTTTGCACAGTGTCTCATCAAAGAGCAAGTGCCTGAGACACTGTTTTAGAAGACACACACCAGAACTGAAAACAATTTTGTCACTGATTTAAATGGAAAACTTAAAACATGTCTAAGAAATTTGAAAATTGCTAACATTGCTGCTTGTGGGTTAAATCTGCTTATTGTAACCTCAAGAAAAGATATTTGATTATGATTAAAACTTCAAGGTGTATATGAAGACAGAAACACAAAAGTGTATAGATGTTATAAATGTAACAGATTATTATTGCATTTATGAAATACTCTAATTTCTGAAGTCCTTTTATATCCACATGTCACGCAATCCTGGCAGCATCTTAGTAAGACATGAGTTCAAACAGGCACTGATTATCTTACAAATGCTGCAGTAATGAAGACTGAGACTCACTCAGGCAGGTTAAATAGTTAGCACTAGGTCATTCAAGCACCTGAAACTACCTAATATAGCCTGTTGTTCTTTCTCTTTAGTATTTATGAGAACTCCCAACTTTTAAAATGCAAATCATTAAGCTGCAATATAGTCTGCCTTACCAGAGTCTATAATTTCCATTTCCATCTGCTGCATTCAGGCAGGAACTTCTCATTTGTGCTGATATGGGAGTTACATGAATCATTGGGCCTTTAGATAATGCAAGCTCTTAAGTGTACTTCATTTGAATAATTGTCCACATGCAGCACATGCAGGACTCCACAGCCATCTAAAGGGTAGGAAACTGAGATCACTGGTAAGGGGGCTGTCTGAAAAGCTTCTGAAAAAATGACACATGAGTTGAAAGACACATTCTTTCCTGTGTGGGGACTTTGTTTACTGCTAGAAGAGAGATTGGGTTGAGGTGAAGTTTGGGTCAAGCCACCAATTCACCCAGCTCAATGGAATTGACTTAGAGAGATGATTGGAGGTCAAGGCGATAGAATCCTGAAACTAGTTAGAGGGAAGAGAGGGTATGTTTTTAAGAGGTGCTAAGATATCAGTGTGAAAAGTAAAGTAATGAAAACTTAGAAGCAACAAAACCCTAAAATTTAAATAATATGACTTATTCATTTTATATAAATCAAATATTGCCATTGATTTGGACATTTTAACTTTTTTAAAGCCAGTTTTAGTTGTTTAACATTAGCAAATAAAAGACTGCCAGATATTATTCTATCTCCTAAACATCAAGATTAGTATGAATAATTAAAATTATAATAACAATGGCATTCATTGGGTTGTAACTATATGCCACTTTTCTGAGGACTCTACTGGTATGTATTATATACATAAATAATTACTCTTATTTTAAATACCAGGACAATAATGTACAGCAAGTTTAAGTAGCTTGCCCAAAAGAAACTACAAAACTAGTAAGTGGGAAACATTTAGCTCCCCAGAATTTACACTAAACAGTTTTCAGGCTATTATCTAAAAATAATAATGAGTCTGCTTGCTCATTTACTATGGTTTTAGTTTTTATTTGCCTTTAAAAATTACATTTTGGTTAACTCAAGAGTTTATGTGAATTCTAAATCCAAATGATACTGCTTGAATATTCCCAAAGACTGTTTTGCTTTATGAGATAAGGAGATATAAACCAAAAAGTATCTGAGACGGGTCTCAATCAGTTTCAGAAGTTCATTTTGCCAAGGTTAAAGACATGCCCCTGAGACAGTTCTGTGCCTTTCTCCAAAAATGATTTTTGAGGGCTTCAATATCTAAAGGAGAAAAGCTGGCTGGAGGGGAAAGAGGGAGGGTGTGGTCACATTACTGAATCCACATGTTGTAAGAGAAAAGGAACAGGTAGGGGAATAGTCAATTGTATATTTGTCTCATGTTCAGTGAATCAGCACTTTACATAAGATAAAGTGAACAGAGTAGCTACCTGTGGAGATATTTAACCATTCATTAGTAGTCATCTGCTTAGTAACAAAAACAAAGGCATGACTCAGCTTTCAGCCTAATTTTTCTTTTTGGCATAGTAAATTGGCATTACACGTTTTTATTTTTCTTTCACGGGGAAGAAAACAAATTTTGCATTCTTATATTGTGATTATTTTAATTTCTTATGAAATCCATCTGATAACGCTGGATGACCTTACGAATGATTGCCCTGATGCATAAAATGGTATAGTAAAGCCTATAGTCACATTACCTCTTTAAACAGGGAGTTAAGTTATAACTCCCTACCAGAACATGGCTTCACCATGTTAGACTCTTCTTACTAAAAAATGTGTATGTATAGATAGATCAACTGTATCTACATGTATACATACATGTGTGTATATATATACATATGTATGCACATGTGTAGACACACACATGCATATGTGTGTATATATGCATACACATATGTGTGCACACACACAGTTGGTCTTCATTTCATATGTGTGAATTCGCCTACTTGCTCTTTATTGGTAACTCCAAAACCAACGCTTAAGGTACGTTTGTGGTCATTTGTGGACACACACAAAGCATTAAAAAAAGTGAGTCACTCAACACACATTGCCAACTAAGTTGAAGAAGGTGACACCCTGCCTTCCTCTTTTCATTTTTATATTAACAAGTATTTTGACAATTTAGTGCCACATTTTTCACATTTTTGTGTTTTTTTTTAATGATCTTTTCACTGTTTACAAAAGCTACCAAGCATAATGAAGTGCTGTAATGAGCTTTATGGAGAAAATATATGCGTTAGATAAGCTTCATTCAGGCATGAGTTACCATACTATTGGTTGTGAGTTCAGTGGTAATGAATCAACAGTATATTAAATATGGTATCTTTAAACAGAAACAACCATAAAGCAAGGTTACATATAGATTCATTGATAAAAAATACCGCGACTGAGGCTGGCAGGAACCCAGCCCTATGTTTCCTCTAGGAGCAGTCCTTCAGTTACCAATTTAGTGTTCCTGTAACTGTATACAACAGGACTGCCATAAATAGTGATTATGTGTCTTTCTCCTGGCCAAAGCAGAGTACCTCATTCCAATCCATTCCAAGTTTTGTACCTTTCTAGAGGTATCCAAATCACCTCTACCATCATGTTAGGGCCCTGTCTCCATTTGCTCCCTGGAACATTTTATAACTTTCCTTTCTAGAATAATCTGTTACAGTATAAAATAACTGTATTTTCTTCAAAATAGTTCTATTTAAGTCACATAATAGCCCCAATATCTATATAACAAGAATTGTGTATGCATGCTAAATGAGGGTCATTTTTCACAGAATCAATGTATTGGTATATGGCCCATATGTTCAGGTTAAAATAGAGAAGTGAGGCAAAAGGAGGAGAAAGAAATTATCAAATAAGGACCTAGAAGAAAGCGTAATGAATGAAATCCATGTACAAGTACAGACATTAGCCCCAGGAAGGAGGAGGAATGTATTTTCTTTGAGACAGAAAAGACAAGGAATGGGGAGATAAAAGGAGGAAGAAGTAGAAAATACAGAAAACAAAAAAACTTGAAAGTAGAGAAATTATAGGAGGTTGGATTGGATGATCTTATTTTCTAATTAAAAGAAGGGCAAAGTCATGTGCAGATTCAATATTTCTCGAAAGCCTACATTTTACATTATAGATTACAGATGAAAAGCAATCTAAGTAAAAGTCTATGGTGGTCTTTCTGAAAATACTGTTAAACATTGTAGTTTTTCATTATCATAGTTCAGAAGCTCAGAAGGGAATGTAGTTTTCCTTAAAAAGTATGAAAGTATATACATGAAAATATATATTTGGAAAGTGAAGTCCTTTGTGATGGCTCCTTATATATCTTACAACTCAAGACTGGGGAAAGTCTTGTGTATCTTTTCTATCAATTTTAATTGTATCGGATATAAAAAGCTGATGATTTTGGTGATTGTAATGGGATGGCAAAAAGGATTATTGAGCTTTATGAAAATTCCTTAGGAAAACATAAGCTGAAAAAAACTCTTTTCTCCCCATAGAGTTATTCTTTGCAATTTACCATACTGTATTTTAAGTTTAAAAATGTACTTATAAACCAAACTTGTTGTTATTTCTAAATATTTCATTTAATAAAATGCATATTTTATTACATTTATTAACTTTTAAAAACACATGTGTACCATTTGGGGAAATATGGAAAGTAAAAATAATCAATAGTACTACAATATAAAATTCTTCTAGTCTTGGTTCTTAGAGAGAACTATGTGTACTATTGATAGTTCTGGAAGATTATGTGTGCATGTTTTTGCATCATTGTCATTATTGCTAACATTTATTTAATATGTTTGGGAAATTTACTCAGCATTATTTTACCTGATGAGCCTCGTTTTGTCATATATAAAATGATATTTAAATCCATTGTTATTATTTCTAAATAGAAATGTATGTAATTGATGGAGATTGGGGAAAAAAATTAATGCCGAGGGCTGGCAGAAAGGCAAGATAATTTGTCTAAGCCCCTATGACAGTCAATTGGTAGCAGAATTAAGATTTAGACTAGGCTTCCTTAAACCCATGATCTTAACACATTAGGCTGCTGCACTTTTCATAAATTTCTCTTTTCAGTACGAGCACATTGTGAATGTATTCCTATATCTACTACATAGAATAAATTCCTAATGGTTTGATAAAACCCAGGGCATAAATTTATTATAATTTTTAAATTCCCATGATTAGATATTTTAATTGTTTGTAATTTTTCTTTATTAGAAGGAATACTCTAATGAAGAAACTTACATGAATGCCTTTGTAAATTTGTCCTCTTATTTTCTCAGGATAAATTCCTAGAAGTAGAAGCACAATTGCTGAATTGGAGTCTGTGTACCTCTTACCCTGTTGACTATGCCAGGTTATACTCCAACAAAAAGTCTATATAAGTGTCTCTGTCTATGCTTTTGCTAGCCCTGGGCATTAGGTTTCTTTTCAATCTTCATTGCAAACAGTTCTATTTGAAAATAAGGTAAATGCATTCTTCCTCTAAAATTTTAAGAGCTTTCTGAGAAAGTATACAGTCTGAGGAAGGAATTCTTGAAAACAGTTTCTGAGTAAGACTTGATGTTCTTTAGAGATCAATTTTTCACCAGTACTGCAATAAATCCAGACATTACAGAATAGTTCATTTTTATGTTCACCTGTTAGTAGTTCAAACTAATAAAACTATACCCCTGTTTGGGAGGGGAGAATCACACACTGGGGCCTGTTGGGGCATGGGGGCTTAAGGGAGGGATACCATTAGGAAAAATACTTAATGTGGATGACAGGTTGATGGGTGTAGCAAACCACTATGGCACTTGTATACCTATGTAACAAACCTGCATGTTCTGCACATGTATCTAATAAAGTATAATAAAAAATAAAAACAAAACTGTACCCATTTGGCTTATTAAATAAATGACCATTTCCCTGATATAAAGTTAAAAAACATATATTGACTGATTCAATTTTTAAAATTAAGTGCCAATTACATCATTTCATAAGGCTTTTTCCTATGAATTTTCACTTAAATGGTTTTGCTTCGATGCCATAATAAAGAAGAAAATATTTGACACACTTAGACTCTAAAATAAATTCTTTCTCAATTCTAAAGTCCCCCTAATAATATTCTGAATCTGCAAAACAGTAAGAGTGAAGAAGATAATTCACAAATTGGTTCAGATTACTAAAACAAGGATAGATCAGCCTTGACCTGCCAATGTACAAGTATTTCCAAGAAAGAGGAAATTCACATAAATTGCTTCTGATTTCTGTATCGTCCTGGCAATCTTAATGTTGCCATCTGCCATTATTGCCATGGTCCATTCCCTTTTATCTGATTTGTAACATTAGTCAAATATTTCTCACGAACAAGATTATTCATATTCTGGTCACACATAACTCGCAATTATCTTTAACTCCCTTCCCCTTTGGGCACAGAAACATGCAACTATTTTTTGAGAATAATTTAAGCAAGACTCAGGCTGTTCCAGAAATACGTAGTAACTGATCTTCCCAAATTCTTCTCAAAATTTATATTGTGAAGGAAAATACAAGTGAAGTAACAGTACAAAAAAATTCTCATCAATTCCCCAAATATTCTACATTTTATGTTTAAATAAGGCCTGAATTGTCCTAGAAACGCAAGATACATAGATATTAGTCGTTATAATAAACTACTCTATCAATCTATTTGCCACATTTCACTATAAATGTGTACCAGACTATTTTTTTACATAACAAAACATGTACTTTTTATGAAAGCCAGTAAGACTAATTTCTTTTGGTCTTCAGGGCCACATAGCACTCTTTTGCCTACATAACATAAAAACTGGTGTTTTTTCATTATGGATACTATGTGTCATGTAATTGACATTTCCCTTTTTGAGTTTGCCACTAGGATACCCAAAAGCAAATTTATAATGATTCAGAAAAGCATACAGGGCCTAATGACATGAGTAAGTGGTATTAACCACATTTTCTTTGCTATTGTACTCTTCTTGATTTTTTTCTTCTGTACATATTATTATTTATTTGCAACCTCAGGTCGCTTTGCAAATTACTGAGATATGAATGCTTTTACAATAAATTAACTATTTCATTTCAATGTTGACCATATGAAGCTGACATTTTTATAACTGGTTTAATTCTAAAAGGGAAGGGAAGAATTTTGAATTATTAGAAAATTTTTTCTAAAGCACAAACCATGTAAATAGAAGATTACATGTGAATTAAAAATAAAACAGCTGTAAAAGTCTGACTTGCAGTTTGAGAAATTTATAAAGTCCCATAAAAGGAGGGATGTGGGAATCACTTAAGGCTAGGAGTTGAGACCAGCTTGGGCAACATAGCAAGAACCCATCTCTACATAAAAAAAGAAAAAGAAAATAGCCAGGTATGATGGTGTATGCCTGTAGTCCCGGCTACTCAGGAAGTAGAGGCAGGGAGACCAGTTGAGCCCAGGTGGCAGAGGCTAACATGAGATATAATCACATCACTGCACTCTAGCCTGGGTGGCAGAGTGAGACCCTGTCTCTAAATAATTTTTAAAAGAAGGAGGGGGAAAAAGAGAAACTTTGGAGTTACTTACAAGTATAAAAGAGGAGTTGTAATTGAGATGAAGAGAACTGCAGGGAATTCTGGTGTTCAGTCTCCAAGAAAACCGAGTCCCTGGGAGAATGTCACTTGACTAAATTATTCCACATCTTGTTTCCTGAAGCCAGAACCTCACCTGGAAACCTCCAGGGACAAACAAGACAAAAAGCAAAGTGAGCAATAGAGTCAAAGTTGTAATTAGTGGGCTATCAGTAAATTATATTAAGCACCTAAATAGTATATTTCAAGAGTTTTGACAAGGTAATGGAGTGAAAAATATCTCTACTAAACCCCTCAATGATAATGAACAATTATTTCTCACCTATCTCTTACTCTTTCTCACTGGCTCCTCGAGCAATTCAAGTTATGTCTTGAGTATGGAGCCTTTAGAAAGGTGAGAGAAAAATAGCAGAAATGAATATTTTTGTCCCAACTTTTCTCCTAAAAGGCATTCTTTATCTCTGACTCCATATTGTACAATATTTCCTTCATGCCCCAGCATCTATTCAGATCTTGTAGGGAAAAGCTGACGTCTCCCCTTGTTATCACCTAAAGGAGCTCTTCATTTGTGCAAAAACTAAAGCAAGATCCTGAAACTGCTTATTATTAGGACAGAATTTGAGGCAACAAGTGGAAAAAGACTATGAACAAGAGGTGTTTAGTAGGAGGACTTACCAAATTCAGACCAGCAGGATTTGGTTGGCAGGCCTGATAGATGAGCATATTTCTAGGGAATATTGTAGCTCTATAACTTGATGAAAAATAACAAGACTTTGAAGACAAAGAATTACTATTATGTTTAAAAAATCCTGTAAATTCTTTAAAAATTTGAAGTAATTCACATTCAGTGAATAGTCTGATGGAAAAAAAAAAAAATCCCAAAATGATAGTAAAGAAAGGAGAGAAAGTCAGTTTCCTTCCCACATTGTCATCTATCCCCCCAATTCAACACTCTGAGGTTAACACTTTTTTTTTCTAGTTTCTTACATGTATTTTTAGAAATAGGCTATGCATATAAAAACATCTGTATAATGATATACTTTCTGTTATAATTCTTGTATTTCATGCAAATTTTCTTTAATCTTGAGTCTTTCTGAAAAAAAGATTGGCCCTTTATGTAATTAATGATAACAGAATGGTCACAGTTAACCTTTGTGAAATGCTTGTTACTTTGTGTCAGGCACTAAATCCTATATATTTAACTTTTCCCTAGCTCTCCCAAAATAGTGCTGTTATCTATTTTCTGTCAATGAAGAGACAGACACCTCAATAAATTAGTTTTTAAAACTCACTTAACCTGTAAGGGCAAAGCCAGAATTGAACCCAGATAGTAGGACTCTAGATCCTACTCCTTATCCATCATCTCCTACAGTAACCCTAAACTGAAGCTGAAAAATAACATGGAAATTTCCTGAATTAAACATCTTTAGTAATGCTGTCTATCCATTGTGTTATAATAAATGGTGAATATTAAAAGATGGGATATATATACACACACACGTACATATATATAAATGTTTGACTAAAAGAATAAATCTTAGAGTTTTTGTTTGTTTTTTGAGATTGTCTCAGTCTGTCTACAGGTGCACACCACCACACCTAGCTAATTTTTGTATTTTTAGTAGAGACGAGGTTTCACCATGTTGGCCAGGATGATCTTGAACTCCTCTTCACCTCAGGTGATCCACCCACCTCGGCCTCCCAAAGTGCTGGGATTACAGGCATGAGTCACTGAGCCCAGCCTTTGAGATTTTCATGCGAGCACTATCTCCTTTTGTAAAGAAATCTTGTTTGATCTTAATATCACAACTGCAGTATGTTAGAGCAGCAGGAAACTGAGAAGTAGCAGGAGAGAGAGAACACATTCTTACTCACTAAAGAGTGTGGATAAGTATAAAAAGATATAAAAAGAACTGGAGGGTAAACGAGAAGTCCCCCGTGGAAGCTAACTAACTTGTTTCTAATGGTGAGCAGCTTTTGTGGAGTGGGTATTCATGGAAAGGGCGGGTATATCCAATGTTCACTTTCAGTGTCCTGGGTTTCACAAAGTAGAGAATTGCATTGACAATGAAGTATAGTCGAAGACTGAGGTTAGCTGCTGATTGAAATTGTAGAAGTAAGAAAAATTCAGTATTCAACTTACTCTCTCAAAATATTTTATCACAGATCTTAGAAGTAGGAATTTAAAAATGAAAATTGATACTGTATTAAAGCAACATTTGTATAGAGAGAACATGAAATAGTTTTATCTATGTCCCTTCCAGAGCCACAACAGGGGAACACTAACATTTTTACCTATGTAGACAGTTCCGTGGTGTCATATGGTGACACCTATTCTAATTCCAGGTACAGAGCCTTCAAAGATTGTGTAACTGGATGAGAATTTAAAACCAAACCTACAAAGTGATGGGAAATGGAAGAGTGGCTGGAATGGGTGGGGCAGTTGAAGTGAAAATTAGCAATCTGGCATACTTTACCAACATATCAGTTGTCGTCGAAGGTAATCTGACCTGTTGGAATTCCAGCTTTTGAGAGAAATCAGTTTCTCTGGACATCTTTTTTTACAAAAGAAAAAATGTTACATAATCATATAGGATATAGGGTAAGACAAGAGTCAGATTTAACCAAGTCAGATTACATATTCAATTGTTACTGGCTTAAACATAATGTTGTTTAATTTATAATTTCCAATTGTAAAATATGCTACAGAACATTTGAAAGTGAGAAGAAAATGCGGAAATACCTGGGAATTTATCCACGGATTGAAATATCTAGAGCTTACTGTATATCTGATTTAATAAAACTGTCCAAAGTTGAAGGAGTTGTCTACTCAAGTTGGGAGATATTCTAAAGCAAGACAGGCAAAAAAGATAGGAGTGAGGGGATACAAAATACTAGCAAATACATCTTTGATGTGATTGGACAGAGAATTCAGCCTAGGCAGAGAATCAAATGAAACCCAAATGAACTGATGAACAGGAACAGATTACTATGCCACTGAAGATGAGCATGAAAAAGGCAGAAGAGTAACCAAGTCCTTTCAAAGGATAGTTTGAGAGATCCCACATCTTAAGAGGAGAAGTTCTCAGCATTGATGCTCAAGGCATGCCAACAGCCTGGGAAATTTTTGAAAGGAGACAAAAAGAAGACATTCTTAATTAATTTTAAGCATTGCTGAAGATACTGTCACATATCTTACTGTATTCAATCTTCATAGAAATTTTCTAATATGAGCAGTAATGTCACTGTTTTACAAATGAGAATACCTAGGCTCAGAGAAGAAGGGAAACTTCTCTAAGGTTACCTAAATACTGAGTGAAATAACATTGTTCCAAAAACCCTATTATTTCCACCAAAGTTCACGGTAAAATGAGAGTTTTGGAATGCTCTCAAGTTGAAAGTTAAAGTAAGTATTCAAGTATACCTAATAACATGAGCATATATTAGTTACGGAGCTGACATTGATGAAAAAATGATAAGGCAGATAAATACAACTGCTTACACGTGTACTGAAGGCCAAATTATATAGGAAAAGCAGATTTGTTTCTATATAAATTGGCCTTCAACACATGTGAGTCTATGGTAAATAAGGGAAGTAAGATATTCTGGTACTGAATTATAAACTTCAATTAAATAATTTATTCCAGAAAAAAATATAATATTATTTTTTAAAAAATTTATCCCACAAGAACACATGCTCTTGGCAATGTTAATCAGTTTTCCATGATATAATGACTAAATAGTTGGTAACTTTATTGGGAAGTGAGATTCACAGTGTACATTAGCTTTAGTAAAGACTCTGAGAGGTCCCAAGGTAACACATGTATTGAAATGGCTTATCTCGTAATTATCCAACCTATTTGTTCATTTTGTTTGTTTTTTTAATTAACAAATATCTGTACATATTCATAGGGTTTATAGTGATGTTTTGATACATATAATGTATAGTGAGCAGAGCAGAGTAATTAGCATATTCATCATCTCCAACTTTTATTTGTGTTGGGAACATTAAGTAACTTTCCATATATTTTAAACTATGTTAACTATAGTGATTCTACAGTGGTATAGAACACTAGAATCTTTTCCCCCGTCTAGCCATAATTTTGCACCTTTTAACAAATTTCTCCTTATCCCTTTCTTCCCAGTACCCTTCCCAGTTGCTAGTATCTTTTCTGCTTTTTAATTTTGTGAGATCAACCTTTTTTATTTTAGCTTCCATATATGAGTGAGAACATGCAGTGTTTAACTTTCTGTCCCTAGCTTATTTTACCTTAAATGATATCCTCTAGTTTACTTATTTCACTACATATGATGGCTTCCATTTTTTTGTGAATGACAGAATTTCATTCTTTTATAGCTAAATAAAATACAGCTTTTTTATAGCTAAATAGCATTCCATCATGTATATGTACCACATTTTTTAATCCAGGCACGTGTTATGGATCATCTGGGTTTATTAGATATCTTGGTTATTGTGAATACTACTATAATACACATAGGGGTGGCAGATGTCTCTTTGATATACTAACTTTTCTTTGGATAGATGCCCAGTAGTGGGATTGCTGGATCATACGCTAGTTCCACTTCTGTTTGTTTTGAGGAACATTCATACTGTTCTTCATAGTGATTATACTAGATTACATCCCCTTCATAGTGGTTATACTAGATTACATTGTCTCTCCTTTTTTTTTTTTTTGAGTTGGAAAATCAGTCATTCTGTTGCTCAGGCTGCAATGCTGTGGCATGATCTTGGCTCACTCTTACCTCCGCCTCCTGGGTTCTAGTGATTCTCCTGCTTTAGCCTCCCAAGTAGCTGGGATTACAGGCACCCACCACCACCATGCACAGCTAAATTTTGTATTTTTAGTAGAGATGGGGTTTCACCATGTTGGCCAGGCTGATCTTGAACCCCTGGCCTCAAGTGATCCTGTCCATCTTTGCTTCCCAAAGTGCTGGGGTTACAGACGTGAACCACCACACTGGCTTATTTTTGCTTTGATAACAACCATTCTAACTGGAGTGAGATGATATCTCATTGTGGTTTCGATTTGCATTTCCATTATGATTAGTGATGTTAGCATTTTTTTCATATATATGTTGTCCATTTTTGTATTTTTTGAGAAATGTCTATTCAGATCATTTTCCCATTTTTCAACTGGATTTCTTTTTCTTTTTCTTTTTTTTTCCTGTTCAGATGTTTGAGTTCCTCGTATATTCCAGACGTTAATCCCTTGTTGGATGAGTAGTTTCCAAATATTTTCTCCAATTATATAGTGTGCATTATCACTTTTTTTATTGTCTCCCTTCTGTGCAGAAGCCTTGTAGATTAATATAATCCCATTTGTTTATTTTTGCCTTATTTTTTTTTGCCTGTGCTTTTGAGGTTTATTCCTACAATCTTTTCCCAAGCAATTGCCTGAAGCATTTTCTCTGTTTTCTTCTAGGAATATCATAGTTTTGTGTCCTATATTTAGGTATTTGATTAATTTTGAATTGATGTTTGTATAGGGTTGGAGGCAGAGGTCTAATTCTTCTGCAGGTGGCTATCCAGTTTTCCTAGCACCATTTATTAAAGATATTATCTTTTCAACAGTGAGTATTCTTGATATCCATGCCAAAAATCAGATGGCTATAGATATGTGGATTAATTTCTGTGTTCTCTATCGGTTCTATGGGTCTTTTTCTGTTTTTATGTCAGTGTTAGGCTGTTTTACAGTTACTACAGCTTTGTGTAGTGTATTTTGAAGTCTGGTAGTGTCATGCCTTCAGTTTTGCTATTTTGTCTCAGGATGGCTTTGTCTACTTGGAGTATTTTTTGCTTCCATTTACATCTTATGATTTTTTTTCTATTTATTTGAAGAATGTCCTTGATATTTTGATAGAGATTTAATTGAATCAGATTGCTTTGGATAGTTTTGTGATTCTAACAATATTCTTCTAATCCATGAGCATGAGATATCTTTTTATTTGTATCTTCTTCAATTATTTTCATCAATGTTGTGTAGTTTCCATTGTAGAGTTTTTTTTTTTTTTTTTTAACCCCTTGGTTGAACTTATTCCTAGGTATTTTATAACTTTCTTGTAGCTATTGTAAATGAGATAGTTTTCTTGATTAATTTTTCAGCTAGTTCATTTTTCCTGTATTGAAATTTGACTTAATATTCATATTGATTTTTATATTCTGCAACCTTGCTGAATTTGTTTATCAAGCCTGAGTTTTTGGTAGACTCTCTAGATTTTTCTATGCACAAAGTCATATCCTCTAAGTACAGATAATTTGACTTCTTTCTTTCCAATTTGTATTCCTTTTCTTTCTCTCGCCTAATTGTTCTGGGTAGGACTTCGAGTACTATATATAATAAGACAGGTAAGAATTGTCTTTTCCCATTCTTAGAGAAAAATATATCAGCTTTTCACTGAATAGTAGGATGTTTTGGATTTGTCATATATGACCTCCATTATGTTGAGATATGTTCCTTTTATTTTTTTATTTTTTCTTTTTTTTTTATTATACTTTAAGTTCTAGGGTACATGTGCATAACGTGCAGGTTTGTTACATATGTATATATGTGCCATGTGCCTCCTTTTATACCTAATTAATTTAGAGTTTAAATCATTAAAAGATGTTTAATTGTCTCAAATGTATGTATTGATAAATGGCTTTTCTCCTTCATTCTACAAATGTGATGTATCACAGTTATTGATTTGCATATGTTGATCCATCCTTGCATTTCTGAGGTAACTCCCATTTAATCATGGCGTATTATCTTTTCAATGCGTTGTTGGATTTGGTTTGTCAGTATTTTGTTTAAGACTTTCGTGTGTCTGTTCATCAGGCTATTGGCCTGCAGTTTTCTGTTTCGCTATTTTTGTATCCTTGTCTGCTTTTCATATTATGGTTATGCTACTCTCATCAAATAATTTGGGAAGAATACTTTTTCCTTCATTTTTTTTGGAATAGCTTGAAAAGAATTGGTGTTAACTCTAAAGATATGGTAGAATTCAGTGGTGAAGATATCTGGTCCTGGATTTTTTTTTTTCTTTTTAGGAAAATTTTTAGGAAATTTTTCATATTTCGTTTTTTTTTACTTGTTGGTATGTTCAGGCTTTATATGTCTTCTTGATTTAATCTTGATAGGTTGTATGTATTCTGGAATTTATCTCTTTCCTCTAGGTTTTAAAATGTATTGGAGTGTAGTTGTTCATGGTGGTCTCTAACAATCTTTTGTACTCCTGTGATCTCCATTGTGACTTCGTATTTTATTTAGGTCTACTCTTTCTTTCTTTCTTTTTTTTTTTTTTTTGGTCTAGCTAATGACTTGTCAATTTTATCTTCTCAAAAAACCAACGTTTTGTGTTTCCTACATCCATTATTTGAGAGCATATTGTTTAATTTCCACGAATTTGTATTATTTCAAATGTTCCTCGTGTTATTTTATTCCATTGTGATCAATGGGATACCTGATAAGATTTTGATTTAAAAATATTTAAACTTGTTTGGTGTCCTAACATGTCAATCCTGGAGAATGTTCCATGTGCTGATGTGCAGAATGTGTATTCTCCAGCTGTTGAATGAAAGGTTTTGTAAAGTAGATCTATTTGTTCTATGGTGAAGTTTAAAGCTTATGTTTGTTTTTCTGTTTTGTATGATCTAACTGTAACTACTCCTGTTAGGTTTTGGTTTCTGTTTGCATGGAACATCTTTTTTTAATTTTTTTATGACTTTCACTCTATATGTGTCTTTAAAGGTGAGATGAGGTTCTTGTAGTAAACATATGTGTATATATGTATATATGTACATATACATGTATACATATACACATGTACATAACATACACATGTGCATATACATATATGTGTATACACGTGTGTATATGTGTGTATACGTGTATGTATATGTGTGTATAAGTGTGTATGTGTGTATATATACATATATAGAGAGGATTTTTAAATTGGATTGTATCTATTCAACCAATTTATATCTTTTAAATGGGGAATTTAATTTATTTACATTCATGGTTATTATTGATAGGTGAGGATGTACACCTATCATTTTATTGACTTCTAGTTGTTTTGTATATCCTTTTTTCCTTTTTACTTTTATTATTTGTGGATAGTTTGTTTTCTATAGTGACATTGTCTTATTCTTTTCTCTTTCTCCTTTGTGTATCAGTGAGTTTGAATTTTGTATGGTTCCATGATGGTATTTACCACCTTTTTACTTCTAGAGTTACAATTCTCTTGAACATTTCTTGTAAGGCTGGCTAGTAGTAATGAGTTCCCTTAGCTTAGCTTGTATGAGAAAGATTTCATTCCTCCTTCATTTTGGATAGATGCTTTTGCGGGATATAGTATTCTTAGCCAATAGTTTTTTTGTTTTGTTTTGTTTTTTTAATTTTAGTACTTTGGGATATATCATCTCATTCTCTCCTTGCCTCTAAGATTTCTGCTGAAAAGTATGCTGTTAGTCTAGTGGAAATTCCCTTATATGTTACTTAATGTTTTTCTTTTCCAGCTTTTAGAATTCTTTCTTTGTCCTTGATTTTCTTCAACTTGACTATAATGTGCCTTGGAGTAGACCTGTTTGGGCTCAATCAATCTGAAGTTCTTTGAGCTTCCTGGATCTGAATGTCCATTTCTCTAACAAAAGAAGATGTTTTCTGTTATCATTTCATTAAATACAATGTTCTCACCTTTTTTCTTGAATGCTTATAATAAAATATTCACTTAATGATCTCCCGTAAATCCTGTAGGCTTTCTTCATCATTTTTTATTCTATTTTTTATTTTTTTTTTTGCCTGGTTCATTTGAAAACATCTGTCTTCAAGGTCAGAAATTTGTTTATTCTGCTTGGTCTAGCGTGTTGTTAAAGTTCTCAATTGTATTTTTTAAAATTCATTGAATTATTCAGTTTTAGTACTTCTGTTTGGTACTTTTTAAAATGATATCTATCTCTTTGTTTAATTTCTCACTTAAATCATGAATTGTCTTCCTGATGTTCTTGAATTATTTATCTGTATTCTCTTATATCTCAGTTTCCTTGAGATTTATTATTTTGAATTCTTTTTCTGGCATTTCATATATTTCCTTATGATTGGTGTCTGTTTACTAGATAATTATTTTCTTTTGGACACATTATGTTTCCTTTATTTTTTCTGTCTGATGTGTTCCTACATTAATTTCCATGCATTTGATAAAAAAGTAATCTAGTTTAATTTTATGGAATTAGTTTCATATGGACAGACATATTCATATGAATGGGTCTTGGAGGGTGTCAGTTTGGTGGGGTGTGTTGGTCTTCATTCTAGGTAGACACATTTTTGTTGTCTCCATGTCATTTCTACAGCTATAACCCGTGCTAAAGCCATTTGCAAGTTGCTCTGTGGCCTATGCTGAGAGAGTTTGTGGTGATAATGGTGAGGCTTTGCTGAAAGTTGGCTCATGGGGCTATTTCTCAGGTCGCAGCACACGTGTGCACACAGTGGGTCTGACAACTTGGTGTCTGGCTCATTGGGATTGGGGCCACAGGGATGTTACTCTGGCTAGGAGCATGGGCATGAAGTTTTTCTGCCAGCCCGGAAGCATGTCTTCCAAGGGCAGCCTGTGGGACTGTTTTTCAGGCCCATGACATAGAACCAGTTTCCTAGCTAGCTTGGAGGCATATTGTGGCCCATAGGACTATTTCTCAGGCCTGAGATATGAGCACAAGCAGGTTTAGCTGGCCCGGGAGTATGTCTGCTGGCAGTCAGTTTATGGGGATGTTTTCCAAGCTCAGAATATAATCACATGCTTTCTTGGCTGGTCTGGGTGCATGTTTGCTGTGGGTTGCCTACAGTGCCAGAACACAGGCCCAGAAAACAGGTGCTTGGAAAACAGGCACCCAGATGTTCAGCCAGCCTGGATATGTGTCTTTTAGGGGCAATCTGCAAGACTGTAAGTCAGGCCTAGAATGTGAGAGAAAGGCTGTTTGGCTGACCTCTTATTGTGTCTGCTAAGTGCAGGCAGAGGGTTATTTCTTAGGCCCCTGACATGGCTACACAGCTACTCAGCATGTCTACTAGGGGTAGACACCTGAAGTTCAAGTCCCAAGACATATAATCTTTGCTGTTTGCCTGGCCCATGGGTGTACCCACTCGGGGAAGCCTTTGGAACTGTTTCTCAAACCCTGACTGCAGGCACAGGGCTGTTAAGCAAGCCAGGGACATGTCTGGAGCAGCAGGGGTTGCTTTGCTGTGGGGCTGTTTCTCAGACCCTGAATGCAAGAACATAGCTGCTCCACTAATCTGGGGGTGTATTAGCTGTCCAGAACCTCGGAGTTCTCTCCTGCATTGGGAAAGGAGTGCAGCAGCATTTGGCTAGTTCAAGGGTGGGTTTGCCCGAGGCAGGACTCTAAGATTATTTATCTGGCCAGAAGTGTGGTGCCAAATATTTGTTTCTCTGCTGTACAGGATCAGAATCACAGCTGATCCTGGGCCCAGAGTCCACATAGCTGGGGTTGTAGCATTCAGTTACTATTGTCAGCTTGTTGCAATGAAGATGGTGCCCTGTGTTGGAGAAGTATGGTGGCTACTGACCCCAGAACAACGTGTATTCCAGAGGTGGCTCTGATCTTGAGATGGCAACATGCTGCAGCAGCTTGGCTAATGGCAGGGAACAGGGGTCGGGGGTGGAGGGAGAGAGTACACACCTTGGGCTCCTAATCCAGGGTGACGAATTCCCAGCAGTTCACTAAACTGGTTTCAGGGTTTGTGTGGACTGTGGTATGAGACTGTAGATGTTTACACAGGCAATGGGCCTTGTGGGGTTCTTCTGCTTACCTTTTCTGGCAATGGGAAGTCCCTCCTGACTTGGCAAATTAGATCAGGGTTGAGGAGATGGGACTGTAGAGTCTGGCTGCCTCCATGCTTCCCTCCTAAATTTCCAATCACCACGGGTGCATCTGCACTCCCCTTTCCCTTCCACACTCCAGTCCAGTCTTAGCTGTTTATTCATTATCTTGGTCCTTTCTTCTGGGAGAGATGAATGCCAGGCCTCTATAGTCAGCCATCTTGATGAGATCACTCTGTTGTGTTTTTTTTCCCTATTTTATCTTAAAGCACTTTTATTCCTCCTGCAATTTATATAGCATGTATTTATCAGCATTCTTTTACTTTGGGAAGTACTGATGCTGAATAGATTCATTATCACTGTTGACTCATATCAAGACTCCTGATAGAAGATTAAGGAAATTTATATTCCGTTTTGCTCTGCAGCTAACCACATTAACAGTGAAATACTATGCATAACATACTTTTCTTTTTTTCATAAACATGAATTTATATAGCAATTAGAATGTAATTTGGAATTATTTTTCACTGAAGCTATATTGTCACATTTTCTGATGATGTCCCAGGAAATTTATGATCGATCACATATTTGTATGATCTTATAAAATGAAATAAAAAGCAGACTTAAAAAAACTTAAAATTATAAGAATTTTTACAGCAAATCTGATTGTTACTTAATGTACTTGTCTTTATTTGCATTCATAAAGAAAAAAGGAAGAGAAAGTGTCAGTTTTTAGGAAATTGTAAGATGCATTGATTATACTCTGTTTTTATGTTCTTTCTGATGAAGAAGTTAGAACATTATCAAACAAAAACTTTTGCAATATTTTCAGTGCTATTGAATCACATTTGTTTACAAAAAGAAAAAAAATCTTTACATCTGGATAGTCTAGGGAAGATCATTCTCAACTTGGGGTTATTGGCTTCTGACATCGTTTTATTAGTGCAGTTGTAATTGTAATTATGGACTATAATACCTACTGGCTATTCATTTCTCTCTGCCACCAGAGGGAGATGCAAACTCACGTGTCGGGGTTCAGCACTGATTGCCAGTGACACCATTTAATATTACTCAGCTTTCTCTCTCTCGGGGAGCTTCATTACCAAATTATTTCTAGGTATTGATAAGGCAAAACATCTGCTATTGAGGAGTGTTAGTGCAATCTCAACCTTAATTCATATAACAAAAAGAACATTATTTATGCAGAGGAGTCCAAGATAACCCCAGAGAAATAGTGGAATTTAGAGCATAATCAAAGTTGGCATTTGACAAGGGAGACTTCTACCTCAAAATAAATGAGTTGACATTCTAAATTTTGGACAAATATTTTCCTTTGAATGCTGTAGTTTGTATATTCTAACTCAGAACAAATGACAGTCCTTTGTTTTTTCAACTTAATGCCTTTAATGTTTTTTCAACAATGCCTAATTCCACAATCAACTTAAGTGGCAGGTTTTCCAGAGGGGTTGACCTGCTCTTTTATCTTTTAATTTGAATTAAAATTAAAAGATAAAAAATTATGTGTATTTATTTGCTTTTGCTTTTACTTCTAAATATACTTGATAGAAATTTACTGAATTTCCATCAAGGTATTCCTTTTTAGTATTTAGTATTTTTCCCCCACTTATATATTACCGATATATCAGCAAGACTGTAGATTATTGACTTTGTTATTTCTTATTCTTGCTTGACATTCTCAAATTCATAAATCAACATTATTAAGATCTTATTTTTAAGTCTAATGAATTATGGTAGTATAAACTGGTTCCATAACATTGACAAGAACAAACAGATGATCTCCTTGTATTTTAAGTAAAAATGACCTGGCTACTTTTGAAGATTTAGAATTTATATTTCAAAGGTGCTTTTATTAAACAATATCGCCACAGGAAACATTTTATAGTGAATTATTTTATTAACATTTTCTCTTACTATCCTGAAATTTTACTTAAAAGTCGAAATAAAAAGTATTAATTTTGCTTCCTATATCCTACTGTTATTTAGCCCAGTTACTTGGCATTTTGAATGTTATGAAAGTTTATATCTAAATGGAAATATAAAAGCAACAGTTTTTTGAACTGATAAAATGCAAATTATGAAAATAAAATAATTGCTTTCCAGAATGTTAACTTTATTAAAATGATTAGAAATTTTACATTGCATTTTATTTTAGCGGTGTAACTATGTGTATGGTAATTTAGTTGGTGTGTGTTATGGTAAGAGAGTCAACTCTGACATGACGTTTGTGTGTGTGTGTGTTTCTAAATGCCTTCTTTATGGTGTGGCTAATGTTCATTTTCATGCACATTTGCATTCAAACAAGTTTGGAAGTGTTCTTTTTTTAGTTAGATGGAATCACACACACAGACTCTAAGTAAGAGTTCTTACATTTAGCTGTGCAGTATGGGATGAGAGTAGTATTTTATCCAGCCTTGGAATTTGTTTCCTGAGAAAGATAATGGTAGTTGTCATAGCTATCTACCTTCCCAAACAAACTAAAGCTAGGAATGTGAAAGCCTTGTTAGAGGAGAGGATGGGGCTGATGTATATTATCCACACAATAAACCAAAGAACAGGAGCAGTGACAGGATTACAAGCCAAGCAGACAGGAAATGGAAGAACAAACTGTCAACTGTAAGGAGCTAGCCAAAAGACAAATCCAGATATGAAACAATGAATTGGAAACTAGACACCAAACCAAAGCAAGTAGTTTCTAAAGGAAATGATTCCCACTGGAATGAGAACTACTCTACTTTGAACCCATAGTGTAATGTTTGTTGGGTTTTGACAAAGATATAAATCACTTTTGAGTGATTAAACTCAGAACTTTTCAGTTTTCCAAGTATTATTCAGACCTTTAAGAGTCTCATGATTTCACACTAGAACTTGGAAAAGAGTTACCTACTTCAGTAGGTAATCATTTCATTCAATATTTTAAGAAACTCAAGTTTTGTATCAAATGACCTCATGGTAATTAATAAGAAAATGACAAATACATATCTATATATAATGTGTAAAAGACAAAGTTAAATAATAAGAAACAATTCCTAATTAAATATAAATTACAATTAAATATAAATTGAAGCAACGCCTTTATAATTTAGTAACTAGAAAAAGAAGGGAGTTAATGGCAATACTTCATACTAGAAAGGTGAACAGAAATGGTCGACCCCTATGCTGTCAAGAGGAGTACATATGTTTTCAAACATCCTTCAAGAATATATTTCTTTCAACTTGGTATATTTCCTTCTAGGAAATCATGGGATTGTTTTGAACAGAACTGCAAATATACTCGTACACAGATGTTTACTGAAAATTGCTATACCGATATTTTTAAAAGATTGCACACATGTATCATGAGAGATTTAAAATTTCACATTACATCAAGTAGCAAAAATATTCATAAACTATGTCTATTTTCTGTAAAAATACTTGGGTTTGCATAAAACTCCACAATAATATAATTGTTACCAGCTTAAAATTTATTCTGTGCCAGGAGCTGTAATGAGTACTTTGTATATAACTTACTTAATCCTGGTAACTGCGATACTGGTGTCCTCTGCATTTACAGATGAGAAAGCTGAGGTACAAACTTGACCAAGATGTCAAGAAAGTAGTAAGCATTTGAACTAGCACTTAAACTAGAGGTTATGGCTCCAGAGACCGTATATTTATCATAAAATAGTAACACCAAGGAATTAGAATTTTCTCTAGCTGATAGGATGATTTTGTCATTTGTATGCATGCCTTCTCTATTATCTATATGTATTACAAGGAATATGTATTACTTTGCTATAAAGAAAAAAGTATACAGCTAGCTGCATGTTAGGGGAAAATTAATTGAACTTATAGGCAAAAACAGATGTTGAGTCAGGTCTAGTGAATAGTGCATGCCCATGACAAAAAAACATGGAATCAACAAATAATAATGTCCCGAAGGCTCACATGTCATACGGATGTCAGCTTAGTCAATTTCTTATTTAGTTCATTGAAGTATAAATGTACTATAAAGAAAAGGAAGTCTGACAGTATTAAATTGAGAAATTAAAAAAGTAATTTTACATTTTGACATATTTACACCAATTAAACTGCCACATATTTTATACAACATTTTACAATGATGTCTAAGATAGTACCTAATAATAAATTCATATAAATATATTTACCAATAATGCATTTAGAGTGGAGGAGTTAAGGCCTATGTTTAACTCAGTACTACACTGCTTTTTTCAATTGTCATTTTTAATAAATTTGCATTTATATAGATACGTAAATATTTTAAAGTCCTTCCAATACTAATTCCTCAGCTGCCCCTGCCCCCAGCAATCTTTCTAGTTAAATTAATAGGAAAAGCAGTAAGAAAAAAAAAAAAAAAAAACTTTCAGATTAAAAACTCAACCTAAAATCCCATTCATCAGCATGCTATTCATCCATAGCAATATTGTATGAGAGAGGAAAAATACACACTAAGCACACAGCTGACAGGCCATTTCAGGTAGAAATGTGCTGCTTCATTTAATTTTTTGGGAACAAAATATGTATATCAGCAATAAAAAATCATTACATCTACCCCCTCCTCCATAATAAAAAGGAAATCCTGAGTGCTGTAGTTTGGAGTTGCTTTTCAGTCCTGGAAAATATGTGAAAAAAATCCTTTATTTACCTCAGTGATACTGATAGAATATGATGTTAATATAAGATCATATCAATTTTAAACCACTTGTTATATAATAGTTTTGGATAAGTTGAATATAGCCTATATCTTTTATTTATATAATATTTTGGTTTAACTGACCATTAAACTCCAAAGAAGTGTTACTGACCTAGATACCAAAGACATAATATTTTTATTCTTAAACCTAGAATTTGTATGAGTGCCTGTTTTCAAATATTTCCCAAAGATAAGTTTCATAGATAAATACAAGTTATATTTTGTTTGTTCATCACTCCTGAAATACTTGGTATATTAGTTAAGCAATCAGCACAGAAAAATATAAGCAAGATAAATAAAAGAAAACTCACGAATTAAATAGCAAATGGATAGGAAGTATATATTTTAAAGACAGTCTAGGCAACTAAATCTTTAAAACCGATTTCCCTCATCCAAAACATTTAATACTTCATTTTATCTCTGGACTACCATTTGAGAAATAATACACATGAACACCACTGTGGATGGCACATACTCCCAGCAGAAAGGATGCTCAAGAAGCATAATTGTTTCTTTTCAGGCCCACCATGAAAATGTCCTTAACAAGGTATGGATCCAGTGCTTTCAAAGGACTAGTCCTCAGACAGGCCGGAGAGACCCTTCCCCACCTGTTCACCTGTTCCAGTTGAAATGCCCTCTGTTCCCTTCCTTGGCACTCCCCCTTTATACCAGTTATTGATACTATTAGTGTGGAAGAACTCTCAGATGGTATAGCAATCGCTGCCAGCCTAGGCACATTGAGCAGGAATGTTCTATGTGGAAATTCCAGAGAGGGGTTAAATTAACTTTTATTCCAGAATTGACCATCTTCTTTCAATCTCCATGGACTTTTTCTTTGCCTAACTAGATACTTTTTTTTCTGTTAATTTTATTTTCTCATTTCTATTCTGAGATTTCTTTTCTGTCTTTTTTTTATTATTATTATACTTTAAGTTCTAGGGTACATGTGCATAACGTGCAGGTTTGTTACATATGTATACATGTGCCATGTTGGTGTGCTGCACCCATCAACTCGTCAGCACCCATCAATTCATCATTTATATCAGGTATAACTCCCCAATGCAATCCCTCCCCCCTCCCCCCTCCCCATGATAGGCCCCAGTGTGTGATGTTCCCCTTCCCGAGTCCAAGTGAGCTCATTGTTCAGTTCCCACCTATGAGTGAGAACACGCCGTGCTTGGTTTTCTGTTCTTGTGATAGTTTGCTAAGAATGATGGTTTCCAGCTGCATCCATGTCCCTACAAAGGACGCAAACTCATCCTTTTTTATGGCAGCATAGTATTCCATGGTGTATATGTGCCACATTTTCTTAATCCAGTCTGTCACTGATGGACATTTGGGTTGATTCCAAGTCTTTGCTATTGTGAATAGTGCCGCAATAAACATACATGTGCATGTGTCTTTGTAGTAGAATAATTTATAATCCTTTGGGTATATACCCAGTAGTGGGATGGCTGGGTCATATGGTACATCTAGTTCTAGATCCTTGAGGAATTGCCATACTCTTTTCCATAATGGTTGAACTAGTTTACAATCCCACCAACAGTGTAAAAGTGTTCCTATTTCTCCACATCCTCTCCAACACCTGTTGTTTCCTGATTTTTTAATGATTGGCATTCTAACTGGTGTGAGATGGTATCTCATTGTGGTTTTGATTTGCATTTCTCTGATGGCCAGTGATGATGAGCATTTTTTCATGTGTCTGTTGGCTGTATGAATGTCTTCTTTTGAGAAATGTCTGTTCATATCCTTTTCCCACTTTTTGATGGGGTTGTTTTTTTCTTGTGTATTTGTTTGAGTTCTTTGTAGATTCTGGAAATTAGCCCTTTGTCAGATGAGTAGATTGCAAAAATTTTCTCCCATTCTGTAGGTTGCCTGTTCACTCTGATGGTAGTTTCTTTTGCTGTGCAGAAGCTCTTTAGTTTAACTAGATCCCATTTGTCAATTTTGGCTTTTGCTGCCGTTGCTTTTGGTGTTTTAGACATGAAGTCCTTGCCCATGCCTATGTCCTGAATGGTACTACCTAGATTTTTTTCTAGGGTTTTTATGGTATTAGGTCTAACATTTAAGTCTCTAATCCATCTTGAATTAATCTTCGTATAAGGAGTAAGGAAAGGATCCAGTTTCAGCTTTCTACTTATGGCTAGCCAATTTTCCCAGCACCATTTATTAAATAGGGAATCCTTTCCCCATGTCTTGTTTTTGTCAGGTTTGTCAAAGATCAGATGGTTGTAGATGTGTGGCATTATTTCTGAGGGCTCTGTTCTGTTCCATTGGTCTATATCTCTGTTTTGGTACCAGTACCATGCTGTTTTGGTTACTGTAGCCTTGTAGTATAGTTTGAAGTCAGGTAGCGTGACGCCTCCGGCTTTGTCCTTTTGACTTAGGATTGTCTTGGCAATGCGGGCTCCTTTTTGGTTCCATATGAACTTTAAAGCAGTTTTTTCCAATTCTGTGAAGAAACTCATTGGTAGCTTGATGGGGATGGCATTGAATCTATAAATAACCTTGGGCAGTATGGCCATTTTCACGATATTGATTCTTCCTATCCATGAGCATGGTATGTTCTTCCATTTGTTTGTGTCCTCTTTGATTTCACTGAGCAGTGGTTTGTAGTTCTCCTTGAAGAGGTCCTTTACATCCCTTGTAAGTTGGATTCCTAGGTATTTTATTCTCTTTGAAGCAATTGTGAATGGAAGTTCATTCCTGATTTGGCTCTCTGCTTGTCTGTTACTGGTGTATAAGAATGCTTGTGATTTTTGCACATTAATTTTGTATCCTGAGACTTTGCTGAAGTTGCTTATCAGCTTAAGAAGGTTTTGGGCTGAGACGATGGGGTTTTCTAAGTATACAATCATGTCATCTGCAAACAGGGACAATTTGACTTCTTCTTTTCCTAACTGAATACCCTTGATTTCTTTCTCTTGCCTGATTGCCCTAGCCAGAACTTCCAACACTATGTTGAATAGGAGTGGTGAGAGAGGGCATCCCTGTCTTGTGCCAGTTTTCAAAGGGATTTTTTCCAGTTTTTGCCCATTCAGTATGATATTAGCTGTGGGTTTGTCATAAATAGCTCTTATTATTTTGAGGTACGTTCCATCAGTACCGAATTTGTTGAGCGTTTTTAGCATGAAGGGCTGTTGAATTTTGTCAAAAGCCTTTTCTGCATCTATTGAGATAATCATGTGGTTCTTGTCTTTGGTTCTGTTTATATGCTGGATTACGTTTATTGATTTGCGAATGTTGAACCAGCCTTGCATCCCAGGGATGAAGCCCACTTGATCATGGTGGATAAGCTTTTTGATGTGCTGCTGAATCCGGTTTGCCAGTATTTTATTGAGGATTTTTGCATCGATGTTCATCAGGGAGATTGGTCTAAAATTCTCTTTTTTTGTTGTGTCTCTGCCAGGCTTTGGTATCAGGATGATGCTGGCCTCATAAAATGAGTTAGGGAGGATTCCCTCTTTTTCTATTGATTGGAATAGTTTCAGAAGGAATGGTACCAGCTCCTCCTTGTACCTCTGGTAGAATTCAGCTGTGAATCCATCTGGTCCTGGGCTTTTTTTGGTGGGCAGGCTATTAATTGTTGCCTCAATTTCAGAGGCTGCTATTGGTCTATTCAGGGATTCAACTTCTTCCTGGTTTAGTCTTGGAAGAGTGTACGTGTCCAGGAAATTATCCATTTCTTCTAGATTTTCTAGTTGATTTGCGTAGAGGTGTTTATAGTATTCTCTGATGGTAGTTTGTATTTCTGTGGGGTCGGTGGTGATATCCCCTTTATCATTTTTTATTGCGTCTATTTGATTCCTCTCTCTTTTCTTCTTTATTAATCTTGCTAGCGGTCTGTCAATTTTGTTGATCTTTTCAAAAAACCAACTCCTGGATTCATTGATTTTTTGGAGGGTTTTTTGTGTCTCTATCTCCTTCAGTTCTGCTCTGATCTTAGTTATTTCTTTCCTTCTGCTAGCTTTTGAATGTGTTTGCTCTTGCCTCTCTAGTTCGTTTAATTGTGATGTTAGAGTGTCAATTTTAGATCTCTCCTGCTTTCTCTTGTGGGCACTTAGTGCTATAAATTTCCCTCTACACACTGCTTTAAATGTGTCCCAGAGATTCTGGTATGTTGTATCTTTGTTCTCATTGGTTTCAAAGAACATCTTTATTTCTGCTTTCATTTCATTATGTACCCAGTAGTCATTCAGGAGCAGGTTGTTCGGTTTCCCTGTAGTTGAGTGGTTTTGATTGAGTTTCTTAGTCCTGAGTTCTAGTTTGATTGCACTGTGGTCAGAGAGACAGTTTGTTATAATTTCTGTTCTTTTACATTTGCTGAGGAGTGCTTTACTTCCAATTATGTGGTCAATTTTGGAATAAGTGTGATGTGGTGCTGAGAAGAATGTATATTCTGTTGACTTGGGGTGGAGAGTTCTATAGATGTCTATTAGGTCCGCTTGGTGCAGAGATGAGTTCAATTCCTGGATATCCTTGTTAACTTTCTGTCTCGTTGATCTGTCTAATGTTGACAGTGGAGTGTTGAAGTCTCCCATTATTATTGTATGGGAGTCTAAGTCTCTTTGTAAGTCTCTAAGGACTTGCTTTATGAATCTGGGTGCTCCTGTATTAGGTGCATATATATTTAGGATAGTTAGCTCTTCCTGTTGGATTGATCCCTTTACCATTATGTAATGGCCTTCTTTGTCTCTTTTGATCTTTGATGGTTTAAAGTCTGTTTTATCAGAGACTAGGATTGCAACCCCTGCTTTTTTTTGTTCTCCATTTGCTTGGTAGATCTTCCTCCATCCTTTTATTTTGAGCCTATGTATGTCTCTGCATGTGAGATGGGTCTCCTGAAGACAGCAGACTGATGGGTCTTGACTCTTTATCCAGTTTGCCAGTCTGTGTCTTTTAATTGGAGCATTTAGTCCATTTACATTTAAGCTTATTATTGTTATGTGTGAACTTGATCCTGCCATTATGATATTAACTGGTTATTTTGCTCATTAGTTGATGCAGTTTCTTCCTAGCCTCGATGGTCTTTACATTTTGGCATGTTTTTGCAATGGCTGGTACCTGTTGTTCCTTTCCATGATTAGGGCTTCCTTCAGGGTCTCTTGTAAGGCAGGCCTGGTGGTGACAAAATCTCTAAGCATTTGCTTATCTGTAAAGGATTTTATTTCTCCTTCACTTATGAAACTTAGTTTGGCTGGATATGAAATTCTGGGTTTAAAATTCTTTTCTTTAAGAACGTTGAATATTGGCCCCCACTCTCTTCTGGCTTGTAGAGTTTCTGCCGAGAGATCTGCTGTCAGTCTGATGGGCTTCCCTTTGTGGGTAACCCGACCTTTGTCTCTGGCTGCCCTTAAGATTTTTTCCTTCATTTCAACTTTGGTGAATCTGGCAATTATGTGTCTTGGAGTTGCTCTTCTGGAGGAGTATCTTTGTGGCGTTCTCTGTATTTCCTGAATTTGAATGTTGGCCTGCCCTGCTAGGTCGGGGAAGTTCTCCTGGATGATATCCTGTAGAGTGTTTTCCAATTTGGTTCCATTTTCCCCCTCACTTTCAGGCACCCCAATCAGACGTAGATTTGGTCTTTTGACATAATCCCATACTTCTTGCAGGCTTTGTTCATTTCTTTTTCTTCTTTTTTCTTTTGGTTTCTCTTCTCGCTTCATTTCATTCATTTGATCCGCCATCGCTGATACTCTTTCTTCCAGTTGATCGAGTCGGTTACTGAAGCTTGTGCATTTGTCACGTATTTCTCGTGTCATGGTTTTCATCTCTGTCATTTCGTTTATGACCTTCTCTGCATTAATTAGTCTAGCTGTCAATTCTTCCACTCTTTTTTCAAGATTTTTAGTTTTTTTGTGCTGGGTACGTAATTCCTCCTTTAGCTCTGAGACGTTTGATGGACTGAAGTCTTCTTCTCTCATCTCATCAAAATCATTCTCTGACCAGCTTTGATCCGTTGCTGACGATGGGCTGTGCTCCTTTGCAGGAGGAGATGCGCTCTTATTTTTTGAATTTCCAGCTTTTCTGCCCTGCTTTTTCCCCATCTTTGTGGTTTTATCTGTCTCTAGTCTTTGATGATGGTGACGTACTGATGGGGTTTTGGTATAGGTGTCCTTCCTGTTTGATAGTTTTCCTTCTGACAGTCAGGACCCTCAGCTATAGGTCTGTTGGAGATTGCTTGAGGTCCACTCCAGACCCCGTTTGCCTGGGTATCAGCAGCAGAGGTTGCAGAAGATAGAATATTGCTGAACAGCGAGTGCACCTGTCTGATTCTTGCTTTGGAAGCTTCCTCTCAGGGGTGTACTCCACCCTGTGAGGTGTGGGGTGTCAGACTGCCCCTAGTGGGGGATGTCTCCCAGTTAGGCTACTCAGGGGTCAGGGACCCACTTGAGCAGGCAGACTGCCCCTTCTGAGATCTCACCCTCCGTGTTGGGAGATCCACTGCTCTCTTCAAAGCTGTCAGACAGAGTCGTTCGTGTCTGCACAGGCTTCTGCTCCTTTAGCTGAGCCCTGTCCCCAGAGGCGGAGTCTACAGAGACAGGTAGGTTTCCTGGAGCTGCTGTGAGCTCCACCCAGTTCGAGCTTCCCAGCAGCTTTATTTACCTACTTAAGCCTCAGCGATGGTGGGCGCCCCTCCCCCAGCCTCGCTGCTGCCTTGTGGTTAGATTGCCGCAGACTGCTGTGTTAGCAAGGAGGGAGGCTCCGTGGGCGTGGGACCCTCCCGGCCAGGTGTGGGATATATTCTCCGGTGTGCCAGTGTTACAGCGCAGTATTGGGGTGGGAGTTACCCGATTTTCCAGGTGTTGTGTGTCTCAGTTCCCCTGGCTAGGAACAGGGACTCCCTTCCCCCTCGTGCTTCCCAGGTGAGGTGATGCCTCGCCCTGCTTCAGCTCTCGCTGGTCAGGCTGCAGCAGCTGACCAGCACCAATTGTCCGGCACTCCCGAGTGAGATGACCCCAGTACCTCAGTTGAAAATGCAGAAATCACCGGTCTTCTGTGTCGCTCGGGCTGGGAGATGGAGACTGGAGCTGTTCCTATTCGGCCATCTTGCTCCACCCCCCCTCTTTTCTGTCTTAATGTTCCCTTTGTCCTAATCTTAGTGTATGTGTTCTCATATTATAATCTCACTACATCCTATATGGTCCTCAAAGTATAAGATGCTATAGGTCAGGTACATGATATATAAATACATTAAACTCAATTATAATTTGCAAAAAGTGTGAGTTGTTATACCTGTTTTCCATTAAGCTTTGCAGTAATTTATAGTTATATAATACATGTTACTGGTATCAGTGATGAAAATGACAACTCTTAAGTGATTCACTGTTTTCATTAAAAGATTCAGTAGAGTTCTGACTTTAAAGAGTGCTTAAGGTTAGGAGAATTTTGTGATTAATTATGTAAATGGTGTCTATGTTAGGAATGACAGTGTTTTCTGAAACTGGTTAGTGATTAGTTTTATGGACTGAATTGTGTCTCCCTGAAATTCGTATGTTGAAGCCCTAATCCCCAATGCGACTTTATTCGGAGATAGAGGTTTAAAAGAAATAAGTTTAAATGAAGTCAGAAGAATGGGAGTCTGATCCAACATGAATGGTATCCTTATAAGAAGAAGAATAGACTGGTGATATGTGCATATAGTGCAAATGCCATGTGAGGACATAGTAAGACAGCCATCAGCAAGCCAAGGAGAAACGGAGGCCTCATGAGAAACCAGACTTACGAACAACTTGATCTTGCATTTCTATCCTCTTAAAACTGTGAGAAAATAAATTTCTATTGCTTAAGCCACCCAGTCTGTGGTATTTTGTTATGACAGCCCTAGCAGACTAATATAAAAATAATAATAGGATGTTTTGTGCAATGATGCTTATATAAGAACCCAACAAGAGAAATAAGATTCCAAAACCTCCTGATAATCATCATGTATATGACAGTTGCACATGACCTAATTAGACTGTGTTTGCCACAGCAAAACAAAAACAAAAACCTGGAATTGGGGGATAGGCAAAAAAGGACACAGAATTCTTGCTTGGAAGATGCTAGTTGAACTACTCTCATCATTAGGAACTGACCATATAAGGATTTGGTGTGTGTTGGGGAGAGTATGGGGAGCGAGATTTAAAATAAGAAAACTTAGGTAACTTGTCCTAAAGTCTGCTGTGTTCATCTTAATTTTGGCAATGGTGCTTTTTCACTTTTGTCAGCACAGCTGCAATCTTGGAGGGCCACAAATGCAGTGAATTCAGAATAAGTTCCATGAGCCAGATCTTATATTAACCTATCAAGATGTTTTATTCAGAAAAAAATTAATTAGATGTCTTGAGAGAGAATAATCTTATGAATGTGCTTTTGAAAACTGGCAGTGGTCTGTAACAAAAAAACTCCGTATACTTTTGAAAAATGGGTTTCAATTTAATTAAAAATACTGAGTTTTCCTCTTGCTATGAATTGTCTACATATTATACATTCTAAGCCTTTAGAAATGCTGATTATATGATAGGTGAGTTGAAACATCATAAATGAATTCTCTTTGGAATTATTTAAGTGTAGTATGACCTAAACATGTCATAGGAATGTCTGTCTTCAACTAACCTAATTGTTTATTAAGCGTTTATTTTGGATGACCAATGTAACTATCATCATATAATAGAAAATAAACGAAAAGCTTCAACCATTTGCCTACTGATTATGTAGGCACCAATACAGGTTAAACACTAAAAGATAAGAAAAAAGCAAAGATTATCTGTATAGTATAGTCTACATAAAATAAAGACAGTGGTAACAATTGAGTATAGAGTGAAGCTGGAATTATTGGAGGTACCTAGGACTGTATCTCATAAGTACAAAAAAGCACTCTTCACACATCCAAGATGAAAACTTTTGAATGAACGACTGTTTTTTTCCTTTCCTTAATATTTTATAACAAATATGTCATGAAACTGGTTGTACTTTAAAAGATGCTCATCTTTTCTTTTCCTTACTAGAGCCTGGCACTCTCTTCTTCCCCCATGGCTAGATTACTTGAATAACTTGTATGCCTCCACAAAACTCCAGGAGTTTGCCTCGCAGGCATCCTGTATTTTTTCTATTCTGTGTGCTCATAAAGCTTTACAACAAGTTTTTTAGCTGTACTTCAAGTTAGGAAGACTTCTATTGCCTAGAGCCCCTGGCTTAAAATTTTCCCTTACAGCCAAACCCACACTAATCTGGTCCCACCTTATCTTAATAGGTTAATTCTCCACACACATGCTTCTCCAGTCAAGGCAGGGTCCTCATGAGTTTGTACTTATACCTCAGGCCCCTGTGTTCTGTTTAGTTCTCTCTTTTGTCCTTGTTTATATACTTTTTCCTGACTATAGTAATGTCTGTATTTATGTCTGTTTATCTATTCTTCCAGTTTTTGTTTACTTTTCCTCTTAGTGTCTTGAATTCTTCTATATTAGTATTGCAAATACAGTGATAATTACACAGTTGGAAATTTAATTACATGTTATCTTGGGTTTTGTTCTGATTCTTATGTCATTTATAAAAATCTCTGATAATAGGGACCAGTATATTATTTTTATGAACACATGTGTGTGTATAGTTATTTTATACAATTTCCCTTATTGAACAACTTTTTAAAATAAGTATCTGACTGACTTGATAGCTAGTATATAGATATATAGAGCCAAATTTTTGTATGTAGCCATAAACCTTGTTGTTGTATATGAGGATGTCATATGTGACGATATAGTTGTTTGCAGACTTAGATTTAGAATATATTTTATATGCTCTTTAGAGTGTTCATTTAATAGTCAATAATAACAATTGAGCTAATTATTTAAAATTCTACCTGAAATATAATTCTGGTTAAAAAAAAACCCTAACTTTCAATAATCAAACTGAATTTAGGGTGAACATATGTTTGCAAAGTAAATGAGGAGCTATAGAAGATATGTAGATAGAAACATACATACGTATGCGTAATGGTTTAGAAAGAACTTTAAAAAAAAAATGTCCTGTTCAAGTACGAACTAAATTTGCTAAGTTCGGGCACAAAAAAGTGAGTTACTTAGATGGTATGCTCTCATTACAAAGGGAAACTACTGAGTAGATCACAATGAATATTAAACAGAACATTGATAATATATGCCTCACTGATTTGCATCTTTAGGAAGATGATTTAAGCACACAAAAAATCCATGTTTATGCATGTTGTTCTTTAATGAACTGAATAAAAATATGGGAGAGATTAAAGGCACTTTCAGCATGAGAACTTAAATCCCTGCTTTGTTGTTTCACCAAGGCATATCATTGCCCACCTATGATTTCTCTGAGTTTGATCTTGGGTGGACAAAACTTCAATGAACATCTTTTATGTCATCTATTTTCCAAATAAATTTGGATGTATCATTACATTTTCTCAAATTTAAGCGATGTTTTGGCTTTATTCTCTGTCTTTTTAACCTTATATTTTGCCTTATGTTTATCTAATGTTTTGCCTTTTTTGGAGCACTTTTTAAATGCATTATTGCATTTAATCCTTTTGAGAGAGGAGATTTTTCTGTTCATTTTGTAGGTGTGAAAGGAAGCTAAAGCTAAAAAAATTGCTGTGGCCATTTTTAGTGATACAGTTGAGAGCATAACCTTTGGTTTGTGATCTTACCCTTTGAGATAATTACAGTCTAATTGAGGATTTAGAATAACAAAAAATGAATACACTTTAAAATATTAAAATAACAGTACTAATATTTCAATTTGAAAATAACTGTAGAAGAGGTAGTCCTTTTCCACAATCTTCTAATCCCAAGTGTTTTTTGTTCCCTTTCCTGAAATAATTGTCATATTTTGGTAGTCAGTGTAAGGCAGTTTTAGAGAAGTGACCTATCTTAGTGAACATCTGACTTCCTGAATCTCATTTCTTGGAGTTCATCAAACGTTTAGGCTGAAAACATATTTGAAATTTAGAAAAGAAAAACATTTCCAGCTTTAAACCCAAACATACTGTACCACCCGTCTTTGACACAGAGAGATTCTTTGTGAGAAGAGAGAGAAGCGAGATGATGAAAAGGAACAAGCTGTGCTTTAGGAAACTGTCTTTTCACTATCATCTGTACACCTGGAGGACTGAACTTTGCCGGGGGTAACTCCATGGTTTTCTGATGATCCCAAAAGTGAAGGCAGGGGCTTTGACCTGCGATAGAGGCTAATGTTATTATTACTGCTATAGTTTGTGAGTCAATGACCCTATTAGTTGATTGACACATTTTGAAAACCGAGTTTATTGTTATGGTCAAATGTAACTTAGAAGACAGTTGTTCTGACACACACTGAATAAGATGCATAGTCATGATGGTGCTGCATGTTAATTAGATAAAGCTAGAGAGTTAAGATGATCCAATGAAAAGCTTCAAGTACTTTAGAATTTCCTGGCATCTCTGATCCAAGGATAAGATAGAAAAAAGAGGAAATGTTTTTAAACTGTGGACGTCCACAGAGATCAATCATATTGATTTGTTTAATTATATCTTATTTTTCTTGTATATTTAATGCTATTCTTTCAGCAAGTATTAACAGAGCTGCTTCTCAGTCTGAGGCACTGTGTTCTATTCTGGAAATGTAAAGTAAGTGATACAAAGCTAATCTGTTTCATGAGAAATGTCCATTATTTATTGGTTACCTGATCTGTGTATAATGGAGTTATAAGTGCTTTATCAGCATTTTTTCACAAACTTGTGAAACTGTTTCTATGATTATCACAGTTTTACTAATGTGGCAACAGACCCAGAGATCTTTATAAAGACAATGACCATTTTTGTTAGAGTGGTAATGATCTTTAGGCATCTAAAGTAATAGCTTCAAACACTAGTCGAGTTCATCATCACATACAATGTTAGAAAATTAAAAAAACGGATAGGGAAGAAAACAGAAAAGCATGCAGATTTAAGTGGCAAAGAAGGATATAAAGTGAAGCAAATTCATTCATATGCATATAATTTTTCTGCTATGTGAGATACGTAATCATTGGAAGAAAATTATTTGATTTAACAAATTAGCTGCTGCTTTCACATTTGATTACTTATTTCATGCTACAGGTGGTTAAATAAGAATATATGTCTTTAGCTAAAATACACATATACATATGTAAAATCCTTGATTTTTACTGGAATTTTGGATGTTTTCTACTCAGGTAAAACTCCCTTAATTAAAATGTAGGATATTCTGGCAGAATTAGAGTGAGCTACAGTTTTATTTTCACTGTTAGCCAAAGTCACACTTTTGATATTACACAAACAAAAAGATGTAGAAAATGTTGCTGTGTGTTGAAAGATTGCTATCACCTAAATGTTCAAATGCAGTTCATACTACAGTGAGCTTGGAAAAAGTTTGTGAATGAAAGTGGCTCTAGCTCATCTTTACATCTCCAAATGCATGTGGGTTTTATCTATGTATCTATCTAAGGTGTCTATCATCCTACCTACTGATCTGTATCTGAATTCATCATCACCCCATGATTTTGAATGTGTTATCAATAATACCTTCACAAGCCAGCAAGTAAATAAGCAGACATGTGGTGCTAGTCAAGTAAGCAAAGTTGAAGTGTATGTTTCTAAATGTGCTAGTTTATTTTTTATTTAAATATAAAATTAAGGATTTAAATATTGTAGTTATCTTGAGACCAAATTTCTACACTGTTATGTAATCAACATACATGACTTCAGATGCATGACTTTTGCATTTTAGAGACTGGTATGTGATTATTCAAAAGTAGAGCACTGATAGAAAAGAAACTAAAGCATTATACTCAGGAAACGAAAACAATACATTAATGGTATGGGAAACTAAAATTCTTCATTTCTTTGGTTTACACCATGTTCCGAAAATTATTTAAGTTTTCACAAAGATACATAAATTAGAACACAGTGAGGTAACTGTAAATTAAAAATAGTTGAGGAAGAAATAGAAAACACAGACACTCATGCATGGGCACCAATGCATGTACACACAAGCTTAGGATTATAAAATAGAATGAACAAAGAGGCTGATGGAAAACACATATCAATTATATAAAAACAGTAAACTTCAGGAGAAGGGAAAAATTTGGTACAAGTAGAAGGAGTCAATAGGTATTTACCAGACCTATTAGCTAAATTTCAGGAAGGCTCATTTCAAAGAGTTCATATGATATTAACTGTGAAATAGATAGATGTAATATGAAAAAGACAGCTCATACAATTCTAATGACTATTTAAATAAAAATATTTGCTGTTCTCATGATGGTGAGTGAGTTCTCGCAAGATCTAGTTTTTTGAAAATGTATAGCACTTCCCCCTGCTCTTGCTCTCCAGCTCTAACCTGTAAAGATGTGCTTGCTTCCCATTTGCCTTCTGTCATGATTGTAAGTTTCCTGAGGCCTCCCCGACCATGCCTCCCGTACAGCCTGCAGAACTGTGAGTCACTTAAACCTCTTTTCTTTGTAAACTACCGAATCTCAAGTAGTTATTTATAGCAATGTGAGAACTAACTAATACAATGAACTCACCACTAGCTTTTGAGAAAGAAAGAAGTCAGATTTCTCTGGTCGTTTTAATTAAGAATTTATTTATTAATTCTAAGAATTTATTAAAATATTCTGACATATTTTAAACGTTGGTTATATATTTCCCCAGCAACTGTAAATTCTTAGATATTTAATATATTTTATTTATCAGAAATTACTGTGTTAGTACAGCATCATCCTTTTGTGAAAGCATAATGAAAGGATTATCTTTGCAATGCATTTCTTAAGATTTGATCTCATCCACAGTTATGACACCTTATCCCACATGTTGCCTCTAGGTTTCAAGCACTATTTTGGGAGGTTGAACATTGAAGTTCTAACAGTTTTAAAGAAAACATTAATGAACTCTGAAAATTGTTTTATAATTATAATGACATATTAGAACTTTAACAATATTGTATGCTAAGCTTCCCTAAAACAGTAGCTGCTAACGGCTAGTCAGAGACATATAATTGGGATGGTTATATCAGAAAATTCACTCTTGCTTCTGGTCTCGCCATGTTATACACAGGCACCTGCTTTGCTCTCCACTGTGACTGTAAGCTTTCTGAAGGCTCTCGAGAAGCTAGGTGGATGCTGGTGCCATTCTTGTACAGACTGCAGAACTGTCAGACAAATAAACCTCTTTTCTTTATAAAGTAACCGAGTCTCAGATACTTCTTTGTAACAATGCAAAATGAACTAACATAGAAAATTGGTACCATGGAGTGGGGCATTGCTATAAAGATATCTGAAAATTGGAAGGCCAAGGCGGGCAGATCACAAGGTCAAGAGACCGAGACCATCCTAGACAACATTGTGAAACCTCATCTCTACTAAAAATACAAAAGTTAGCTGGGTGTGGTGGTGTGTGCCTGTAGTCCTAGCTACTCAGGAGGCTGAGGCAGGAGAATCACTTGAAGCTGGGAGGTAGAGGTTGCAGTGAGCTGAGATCATGCCATTGCATTCTAGCCTGGCGACAGAGAAAGACTCTGTCTCAAAAAAAAAAAAAAAAAAAAAAAGAAAGAAAAAATCCTGAAAATGTGAAAGTACCTTTGGAACTGGGTAACAGGCCAACTCTGGAAGTCTCAGAAGAAGGCCAACTTTGGAGGGCTCAGAAGAAGACAGGATGACGAAAGAAAGTTTAGAACTTCTTAGAGACTTGTGGTTGTGACCAAAATGCTGATAGAAATATGGACAGTGAAGGCATAGCTGATGAAGACTCAGATAAAAATGAGGAAGTTATTGGGAACTGAAACAAAGGTCCCTTGTGTTTTACCTTAGCAAAGAACTTGGCTACATTGGGTCCATGCCCTAGCAATTTGTGAAAGTTTGAACTTAAGGGTGATTATTTAGCATATCTGGTAGAAGACTAAATATCTAAGCAGCAAAGCATGCAGTATGTGGCCTGGCTTCTTCTAACAATTTATGATCAGATGTGGGAGCACAAAATGATTTAAAGTTGGAACTTTTATTTAAAATGGAAACAGAACATAAAAATTTGGAAAATTTTGCAGACTGGACATGTGGTAGGGAAGGATAGAGCATTTTCAGGAGGAGAACTTAATGCAGCTGTGGAACAACCACTTGCTAGAGAGACTTGCATGATACCAAGCGTTTTACTCCGTGAACACACAATATTTCTTCAATATTTCATTTTTTTTCTTGTTTTCCCCCCAACCTCTGGTAACTATTATTCTACTTTCTGTTTCTATTAGTTCAACTTTTTCCAGATTCATCATGTAAGTGTCTTTCTGTGCTTGGCTTATTTCACCAATATAATATCTTCTAGGTTTTTCTATGTTGTCACAAATGACTGGATATTTTCTTTCTTAAGGCTAGTGTTCCATCTGCATGTATGATAAAACTTCTTTATCTGTTTATTGGTGGACACTTAAGGTGATTACATATCTTTGCTATTGTGAATAGTGCTGTAACCAAAATGAAAGTGCAGATATCTCTTCTACATACTGATTTTTTTGTTCCTTTGGATATATATCTAGTAGTGGGATTGCTGGCTTATATGGTAGTTCTATTTTTAATTTTTTGAGGAACCTCCATACTGTTTTCCACAACACCTTTACTAACTTAAATTACCACCAAGAGTGTATGAGTTCTCATTTCTTCACATTCATACCAACACAGGTTGTCTTTCATCTTTTTTATAATAACCATTCTAACAACAGTGTGAGGTGTTATCTCACAGTGGCTTTAATTTGTATCTCCCTGCTGAATTGTGATATTGAACATTTTTTATGTACTTAGCCATTTGTATGTCTTCCTTACAGAAATATTGATTCAGATTCTTTGCCCATTTTTAAACAAACAATTTTGCTGTTGAATTGTTTCAGTTCCTTATATATTGGATATTAACCCCTTATTAGATGCATGGTTCACAAGTACAGTCTTTTTTCCCATTTTTCATAGTCTCTCTTCACACTCTCCATTATTTAGAGCTTTGAGTTCTTTCATCTGTTTTATAGTTCTCTACATACAGATTCTCTATGTATTTTGTTAGATTTGTTCCTAAGTACTTCTTCTTGGGGTATGCTATTGTAAAAGTTATTTATTACACTTACAATTCTAATTGTTCTTTGCTGGCATATGAGAAAGTAATTGACTTTTGTATATCAACCTTGTGTCCTATGACTTTGCAAAACTCACTTGTTAGTTACAGAAGATTTTTGTTTGGTTTTTGGGGATTTGTTATGTAGATAATCATGTAATCCATGAATAAAGACAGCTTTGTTTTTCCTTTCAAAAGAAAACAAGAAAATCCTGGAAAATATGGGATATACATAAAGTCATAGTCACTATGCACAGAGATTTTAGTCCAGTGGGTTTAATATTTAGACATACATCTTTTTAAAAATCCACTAAGAGGTGCTAATAAAGGAGATCTGAGGGCCAAAGTTAGAGCGTCGGTCAAGTGGAATATATTACAGCATATGGTTTCTTAAACTAGACTTAAAAACATAGCATTTCTATGCCAAATATCTCAATCCGTTCCTGAAGTTCATATAAAGCATATGTGACATTATACAACCACAACACTTCGTGCAGCAACCACACACAAGAATCATTTTGTGACTTCCTGTCTCTAATGTCTAAGGATTCCTTAAATTGAAATAGCATGCAAATCTAGAGCATAATCTAGAGCTTCATATGAAATCACATGAAGTAATCCTTGATGTGGTATCTTTCCCTGTTAAATAAAATGTCAATAAAATATGAAGTATCTGGAAAAAAAACTTTTCAATGGAAATGAAAAGGTGTGAGTCCTCCTTTTATTGATAATCAAGTAATATTGACATATCAAGGCATCATTATCATGTTTGTAAACAGCTAATTAAAATCTATCCCCTTCATTAAATAGGCTAACATACTGTCAAATAAGGAATTCACTACCTCCAGTTCCAAAATGAATGGTTACTTTTTTCATTTACTGAAATTTTAATTGTTGCATTGATATAGAGTTTTATATTTCTGTGTTAATCTCTCAATATTAATGACCTAGTTTATCCCTAAAACATATTTAAAACTGTAGAAGTTTCATGCATTGTCATGAACAAATTAAAAACAGTAGAAAATAGGCTTTCCTTAGTTTCTCTGTTCTGTTGAAGATATTCCTACTATTACATAATTTAGATCAGAATTAAGCAGACTACAGCTGGTGTGCCAAAGTCACCTGCTTTTATAAGTAAAGGTTTATTTAAACATAGCCACACTTTTGATTACCTGTTTTCTATGGCCTTTTTACACTGCTGTCAAAGGTGAATAGTTGCAACTGAGACCATCTGACCTGTGAAGCCTAAAATGTATACTATCAGGCTCTTACAGAGAAAAGTTCGCCAATGCTGAATTTAGCTAAGAGTCAGAAAAAAAGTTAAGCGTACATTGTCTACATTAAAAAATACCAAGTTTAAAATAAAATGCTTGTAGGTACTTTAACATATTGTTTTTAAAAATAATATATTATCTATAACATTATGTCTGAATAAAATCCTAATCAATAGGTGAATCAACAGCTGTAACTTGTCCATGTTACATTGTTTTGTAATGCTGTATATATTCTCAATCGGAAAGCTTATTTTACAATAAAGTACAAGGATACTCCCACTGGGGTATTTTAAAATAATTTACAGATATTTCAAAATAGATACAGTCCTACTGAAGAAAAATAGATGAAAAATATTAACTCTATTGCAAGTAAACTTTTTTTGGCTTCCTAGAGATTTACTTGTAGGGTTCAACTTTCCCTCAAATATGTATTTTTTACTTACAAAAATGTAAGTAAAATATTTTTTCTTTTAAAAACTCTTGGTGGAAGTGTGTAGGTTCATAATACTGTCTTTATATACTCTGATTTAAAGTATATACACTTGATATAGTAAATCAGTAAGTCAGAGACAACTGTGGACTGTTTGCTTGAAAACTCATACCTCTGCCTCTAGAGTTAAGCAACAATTCTGAAGGAAGCAGGTATTAGGCATTACCTTTACCAACCTTGAGGGGGTGTTTAGCAGTGGTGTGTGTGTGTGTATGTGTGTAAGTGTAATTGTAAGAGATGTTTTTGTTTTAATGACTGGGAAGTGTTTACTTCCCAGGAAGGAGGAATGTCAAAATTCATGTGATATATGGTAAATCCCAAAGGGAAATATTGTTCTCCTGAAAATACCATTAATGCCTCCATTGAGAAACTCTGCAACTCCAGAGATTGTTTGAAAAACTACAGAAAGCTTTGAGATTGCAAATACAAATCTGCTCACGTTCACTCATCAATTTTTATTATTGTCACTTAATAAATCGATCTCCAGTTAATGATTTTCCTAATATGTTATTTAAAGTGTTTCTCATTATAATTCAGATAAATGGCAAGTGATGTCATTTTTACATTATATTTATATTTGAAAATGTGCTCAATTATGATTGCTAATATTTCAATTGATGCCCAAAGCAACTATATTTTCTGATATGTTCTGTAAAATATTATTTTGTAATCCGTGAGTCAGTTAGCTTCTTAGGCTGATCCTCTTAAATATGAATTCCTCAGATCTAATTGGTTGGAGGATGTTCTTCTGTAAAAGAAATATAAATGTTCTGACGATTTTTATGTTGTTCTTTTGCCAATCACTGTAGATTTTTCCTTTTCTTTTAAAAAATGTGTTTAGCTATCCAAATGCACTAGACCGTTTCCCAGAAGTTATGCTAATGAAATTCAAAGCACTATCTAAGAGTAAACAGAAGAGGCCTGTTCCAGTTTCAGCTAGCTGCTTCAAACCTTGCACAAGTGAAGACATATTCACCTGAAAAAATGATTTGAACCTGAAAAACATAATTTTGAAAGGTCTGACATTCTAGCTGAATCTTCATCTTTGTCCATGACTCTTTTCTTAGCTTGTCTTTAAAAGTTTCTAAAGTCTTTCATTTGCTTCAGAGAAATAGAGACCCTGGTATCATGGAAATAGTCAATAGTCATATTTTATGTGTATGCTTTTAATAAGACTTTCACATTTTTACATGCTGTGCATGTGTGTATGGTTGTGTGTGTTTAGAGAAGACTTCAGCTCCCTTCATCTGTAAACAAAGCTTCCAAAGAGAAAATAAAAGATGAAAAAAAATTAATCTGTCTCTGTAAACAAATGGATAGGCCCTAAGCTTTGTAGTCATCTCGTTTGCAGCAGACGAACTGTGACAAACAGACCCTTTAGCTACCCATCATTCATGTTGTGAGTAAGTTTAGCTTCTACCTATGTGCCATATAACCTCAAGAAAGACAGACTTTCCATTATAAGTGAAAAATGACTTTATTCATCACCTTCGTGATAGACTCAATTTGAAAGTTATTTATCATAACTATAAAAAACCAAGTGTATAAATAAATAAGATTTTAAGGAACTTCATGCAATGAGTACTAAATTGAAATTCAGCTGCTACTTGTCCTTCATTTTACAATTTGAAAGAACAAAAATAATTGCTCATTCTTACCATTTTTCAAGAATATATTGTCATTGACTGTAGTGGCCATGTAGTATAATAGATCTCTTAAACATATTCCTCTTGTGTAACTCTAAATATGTTTGACCATCATTTTCCAAACCCTCCCTCTCCTGTAACCATCCTGGATTCTGCTTATCACCATTGTATTCCCTACTTCTATGAGATAAACTTTTCATCAAGCTGCACATGACAGTTTATATGTCCATTTGAAAAATTACTTAAAAATTTAAATAATCATTCTCTATAACAGCAAAAATTTTAAAAATAAAAGAAAAATTTATCAAACATTCTATTGAACTATTCAAATACATATAAGGTCTCAGGCTCTGCTATATACATGGCTTGTCTCCATCTCTTTCCTCCCAATTTAAAAGTCTTTGGTAGAATTCTTCCCCCTTCCCACTGTTACCACCTTAGGTTTATTTTATATTTTATTTTCTGTTCCTTTTTTCTCTTACTGGTAACAAACAGAATTCCTGGTGTTATTGGTATGTATAGTTCTTCTTGAACTTTAACCCAAATGCATCTTTTGAGTCAGGAACAAGTACTTGTAAGGAAAGAAGACAATTTTCATTTTTATAATCTTAGAACCAGCCAAAGCCTCAAATTGCTTTGTAACTCATATCCCTCATCTGGAAGAAATTTGGAAATAAGTAGGCAGTGTTTACACATTATTTCAACCCATTGTATACCTGGAGACTACTTTGCTTTTTTCTAGAAATATTTTAAAGAAAACAAGAATAAAAAGAAGATTAGAGATCAAGACAGAAATTCAAGCCCCTTTTGGTATTTTGGCTCTTTTGTTCTTAGAGTTAAAATCACAGAAACATCTCAAAAAGAAACAAAAGTGTCAGGAAAAGCAGACATTTTATTCAAAAACATTTATTACCATGTATATACCAGGTACTATGCTGGCACTAGGGTTATAATACTGAGAAAAAAAATTAAATCTCCAAATGCATAGAATATATAGTATAATAAAAAATATAGATATTATTTAGCTCATCCCCCAAATATGTGTGAAATAGTAACTGTTATGAAAGTTCTTAGGAGGAAAGGCATGCAGTGTGATGTGGGAGTACAGAGGGAATTTAAGGAACTCAGTGAAAACCTTGTGAAAAAAAGATGGTGCTCAACTGCAATGCAAAGGATGAGTGAAAGTTGACTAGGCAAATATGGAAAGAAAATAGGTATATCAGGAAAAGGAAAACTGGCAGGATGAAACATTAAATACAAGTTAAAAATTGAATTAAAAAAATCTGATTAAAGCACAGTGAGCTAAAGGCAAATTGTAGAGAAAATGACCTTGGGAGAGGTAGTAGAAAGATCACAAAGGGCCTTGAGGAGCTGTTAAAGAATGTTGGTCTTAATATACACTTAATGTACACTTAATGTACACAGGAAACTGTGAAAAGGTTTTAAGTATGAGGAGTTACTACAGTCTGAATTGCTTTTCAGAAAAAATCTGGGGCTAAGTGGGGAACAGATTTGGGAGACCAATAACAGAGGCAGAGAGACCAGCCAGGAGGCTGTTAAAGGAGTTCAGGGGAGAAATGATAGATATTATCTTGGAGATATAGAGGTGGTCATGTGGCATATTAAATAAAAGGGCTGGGAGTGGTGGCTCATGCTGGTAATCCCACAGCTTTAGGAGACCAAGGAAAGGCAGGAAGAATGGTTGAACCCAGGAGTTTGATATCAGCCTGAGCAACATAGTGAAACCCCTTCTCTACCAAACAACAACAAACCCAGGGTGTGGTGGTATGCACTTGTGGTCTTAGCTACTCAGAAGGCTGAGGCAGGAGGATTGTTTGAGTTTAAAGTTACAGTGAGCTATGATCATGTCACTGCATTCCAGTCTGTGCAAAAGGGAAAGATCTTGTCTCTTAACCAAAAAAAAAAAAAAAAAAAAAGCATAAAAGGAACCGGCTAAAAGAAGACAAGGTGGTAGCTAGAGGAAGTAACCAAGCTTAAATAACCAAGCTTCTGTTGTTTTTAACATGATAAAGTCATTGGGAAGGATCTTAATGGTATTTCAAACTCCCTTTCTCTCTTAACTGGATACTTTTCAATAACTTTTAAGCATGTTCAATTCTCCAATGTCAAAACAACAAAAGAAGCTTGGTTATTCAATACTAGCTATTCAGTTACTATTAACCATTACATGAATTATATATAAAGTTTTATATTTCCTACACATAGGTTTTATAGGAATTTGACATATTACATTATTAAAAGCAGAAATCTATTAGAAATATTTTTTTGTTTTCTGTTTGCTTGGTAAATGTTCCTCCATCTCATTATCTTGAGTCTATGTGTGTCATTGCATGTGAGATGAGTCTCTTGAAGACAGCATACCAATGGCTTTTGGTTCTTTAGCTTGCACTCTGTGTCTTTTGATTGGGGGCATTTAGCCCAATTTACATTTGTGGTTAGTATTGCTATGTGTAGATTTGATCTTGTCATCATGACACTAGCTGGTTATTTTGCAGACTTGTTTTATGTGGTTGCTTTATAGTGTCACTAGTCTGTGTACTTTAGTGTGTGCAGCCATAAAAAAGAACAAGATCATAGCTCTATTATAGTCTACATACTGATATTCTCCAAATGTATATCTCAGGCCTGAAGCACTCTCCTGAATTTTATACTCTTACTTCCCACTGCCTACTCAACATATCTAAGTGAGTGTCTGATATCCAAATTTATCTTGTCTGAAATCAAATCCATGATCTAACACTGTTGACCAATTTTACTTCTACAAATTTTCCCAACATAGGCCATAATGAATCTCTCCTTTTGTTTTTTCAGACTGAAACCTTTGAGTCATCCTTGACTCTTTTTCTCTCCTATGTACTATAACCAGTGCCTCTTTAAGTCCTTTTAACATTACCTTAAACTAGTATTCAAATATTATACCACTCAACCACTCCATTGCTATTTCCCTGAACAAGACAAAATTTTTTTTTACCTGGTTATGATAAGAGGCTCCTAACCAATGCACCTTCTCTCTTGGTCCTCATGCATCACCAAAGTCTGTCTTGGACCAGCAGATTGTAGGATCCTTTAAAATATATAGTGAGATCATTTCCCAGCAGTTTGGCCCAAAATGTTCCAATGTTTTTCCATCTTACTAGTAAGCCAACATCATTACAAGTGTCCACAATGATCTGAATCATTTGGTTTCCATGCTAGATCTTCAAATTTCTCTACTTTTACTTTCCCTCTGGCTCACTGTGCCCTAGATCTACTTTTTGTTCCACGAGCAGAGCAAATGTGCACACACACTCAAGGTTTTTGTATTTGCTGTCAATCAACACTTCCTCCCTGTCAGGCATGGATTGCTCTTCTTCTGAATGCCAGCAGGGACTGTTCCTTCACCTCCTTTGTGTCTCTGTTCAAAGGTAGTCTCTATAAGGCCTTCTCTGGCTATTTTATTTTAATATCCACTCCTTTCCTCCTTTGTGTGTTTTCTTTCTATGTGTTCCTTTTGGTAATTCATTTTTCTTCATAGAACTTATCAGCACCTGCCCTAAAACAAATTGTACTTTTTACTTGGTTATTTACTAGGCCTGGAACATGGTAGGCACTCAATAAATATTCATTTTATGAATGAATGTGTACATAGAAGAAATTAAAACTAAATTTTAGTTTAGTGACTTCTTATTTTATCTGATAAAATGAAGAAAACAGGGCCATTTCTGTTTTCTAGCTTAGCCTTGGAACATGATGATAAATAATAAAATATGTGGGACATCTTCTAGTTTTTACAGTAAATTTACAGCTCATTAAATCTTGTTTAATCAAAAATCTGAAATTATATATAAAATACTTTGATAAAATCTAAATCTTATGGCTTAAAAGCTTGAACTGAACTCTTCTAGTCATATGTAGTCGATATCTAGTAAGTTTTGTGCCTATGTACACAAAGTCCAGACATACTATTCTTAAAAATCTCAATATTTCTCAACTTATAAATAGGAAATAGTGTATATTTGACCAGTGACCTGTGTTTAGAAGTCTGAAAAAAAAATCCTGTTACTCTAAATAACTATCAAACTCTAATTGATGAAGTAGAATAGACCTGTATCAGCATTCAAAAATAGGTAAATCTTAAAGTACTGTCAAATATATAAGCTCATATGTATTAAGAGTGAAAATATGCAAAGAAATATACATAGCATTTATAGGACAGAAGAAATAATGGTCTATATGTTAGTAATGGTTTTTTCTACATGCTAAATGACAAATTGCTCACAGCTCTGACAGAATACCTCAGTGCTAAAATTAAAAAAAAAAACTTGTCTTCCTGATCCCATTTATTATGATCCCATTTATTACTTTCAAACTTAATATCTCTTTGGTACTCTTTAATTATTGGGGACAAAAAGTCTAAAATAATTGGAAGTTTATTGCATATTTCATTGAAAGGCCATCTCATCCCCATCCCCACACCACTGGGAAAGTTAAATCAGAGTTGGATTGGAGAAGAGAACAGGAGATGTATACATAACTGTGCATATACCGTTGGTTGACTGACTACACTCCCTTCTACATTTCCCTTTTTCCCTAGCCACACTCTAATAGTTGCCAGGACATGACCACATGACCAAGCTTTGGTCAATGAAAGATAATCAAAGCTTCCATAAAAGTTTTTATAGAGGAGAAAAATCAACTTGTGTTTCCATTTTGCATGTTTTTCTTTTCTACATCTTACTGCCAGCAATGTAGATATGGTGAACTCAAATCCAGTGTAATTTAGATTCAGCTACTCTGATGGTCTTATGCAAAATCAGTTTTGGAATTAAATAGGACAAGAGAGAAGAGATTCAGTGGTGTCTGAGGGATATAGTGTTTTATGGGGCATCATTGAAGACATAGTATATTTGGGAATAGGCACCTGCTTTCCCCTTCCAATAGATGGAAATTAAACTGGTGTGTTTCTGGAAATGGCACCAGTGACTTCTGATTCCCCACCTTTTGCACTGAGTCTCTGTGGGTCAGTTCTGCAACATTGTTTTGGGGGTCATTCATTGAGTCCCATCCCAGAACCTGCTCTTCACACTTCTGATGATACTGTAAAAGAATTCTGGCATATTGTGCAATCAGAAGGCAGAAACCACAGAACAATTTTAATAGTAAAAGTTTAATATGAAGAATTATTGGCTGGTCATGTGGCTCATATCCGTAATCCCAGCATTTTGGGAGGCCAAGGCAGGCAGATTGCTTGAGTCTAGGAGTTCAAGACCAGCCTGGGCAATATAGGAAGTCCCCCATCTCTATAAAAAAAAAATTTAGAAAAAAATAGCCAGGCATGGAGGGCATGCTTGTAGTTCCAGGAACTGGGGAGGCTGTGGTGGGACGATTGCTTAGGCCTGGAAGTGTAGGCTGGGGTGAGCCAGGATCGTATCACTGCACTCCATCCTGGGCCACACAGTAAGACCCTGTCTCAAAAAAATAAAACTATTAGTAGGATATTTTAGTAACTTTAATTTACTGGTAAGGAGTAAAGAGATATTTTTTAAAATCATAAATATCATATAAAGGGAATCATTACTACTTTTAAGGCTAACATAGAGCACCCAAGAAAGAGACCAATTTAAGAGAGAAGCTCCTTTCTTAGATGTGAAATCCATGCCTCTTTTTGGGAGGGTGGTTTCATGGCTTACCGGATGAAGGAGAAGTTTGCTGAACTGCTCTGTGCTAGCCAGATTGCTGAAAATTCACCCTCTGCAGTTCTTCAGGAAAGTGCCCACAGGGAAGTACCAGGTACTGTTGGCAATGACCACTGCGGAACCTGCAAAACCTGAAGTTTCTGTCCACACTTCAGAAATCTGCCCCTGCAGAGACCACACACACACACGCACGCGTGCACACACACACACGCGTGCACACACACACACACTCAGCAGGAACTTGCAGAGACTAGTACAACAGAATCAGGAAGAGAGGATCTCTATCCTGCTGTGACCCTCTAGGGCCCTCTGTGGATATAGCCTGCTAAATATAGTGTCAGATAGCAAAGGAGAAATATTTACAGAGTCCAGCTACTTTGTCACAGAACAGGCAATGGATTGTGGAATTGGGGCTGAGAGGCAATAAATTAATTACTAGCACACACATGCAATGAAATTCTGACTAAAGCACCAACTTAGAGACTTGGTATTCTCTGGGCTCATAGTAGTCTTCATCCAAATCTGTAAGTCCTCCTTTTGTACTCCTCATATCTCAGTGTAGGAGTTGCCTCCTCAGTGAGAACTTCGGTATTTATTTAAATATTTTAAATTTGTATTTTTTTAATTGAAAATTAAAATAGTATATATTATGTATACCATGATGTTTTGAAGTATATATACATTGTGGAATGACTAAATCCAGCTAATTAACACATGCATTACCTCACATAGTTGCCATTTTTGTGATGAGGACATCCACTCTCAGCATTTTTCAAGAATACAGTATCTTGCTAACTATTATATATCTGTACGTTGCACAGTAAATCACTTGAACTTTCTCCTCTGGTCTAAACTTTTGTGTCCTTTCACCTACATCTCCCCAACCTCTTCCACCACCCCCCAACCATCCCAGCCCCTGGCAACCATCATTCTCCTCTCTACTTACATAAGATCAGCTCTTTTAGATTCCACATATAAGTGAGATCATGCAGTGTTTGTCTTTCTGTACCTAGCTTATTTCACTTAATATAGTGTCCTAGAATTTCTGTGTTTTTCAGGATGCTTTTTGGGTGCTAATATCATAAATTTTGCTAAGCCATTAGGGTTTGCCTTTCTCATAAAAAGAGGTACTGAAATAGGTGATCTATCCTTTGGTGCTGGCTCAATGAAATCAGGGTGTTGGGTCAGTTTCTCTACAATATTCTTTGCCTTCCCCATCTTAGTCCATTTGTGTTGCCATAAAGGAACACTTGAATCTGGGCAATTCAGAAAAAAAAAGAGGTTTATTTGGCTCATGGTTCAGCCATATGGGAAGCATGATACAAGGATCTGTACCTGGTGCGGGCTTCAGGAAGCTTTCATTCATGGCAGAAAGTAAAGGGAGCAGTCTTCACATGGTGACAGGAAGGAAGCAAGAAAAAGAGGAAGGAAGTGCCGGGCTATTTTAACAATTGGCTCTCCCAGGAGCTTGCTCATAGAGCTAGATCTCATTCATTACTTTAAGGACAGCACCAAGCCATTCACAAGGCCCATGACTCAAACCCCTCCTATGAAGCTCCCACCTCCAACACTGAAGATCAGATTTTAACCTGAGATCTGTAGGGGAAAAATATCCAAACTATATACTCATGGCATCACAATATGATGGCAGTAGTCCTGTATATCTTGTCTTCACAAGGCAATGTCCAAAGTAGATAATGACTCGGGGGCTATCCTCATGAGAGTCTCACTCTTCAACTGAGAGGAGCACTTTTCTTGGAAATATCCATATTCTACCTTCACTTCACTGACAGATTTCTCCACAACATCTCAGAATTGTGTTTCACACTCTCCACCATTTGCTACATGGGAAGATGGGAAAGTGAAGAACTGGTAAGAGATTTGATCTTCCCTTAGGACTGAGGGGAGAGGAATGGCTGCTGGGTAGGCAGACAACAGTGTGTGCTACCCTTGCTCTAACCATCCTTGCTAATGGGCCAGTTTCCCCAGGTCATTATCTTGCTCATTGTCAGGTGTCATTTTCTGTTTCGGTATTTACCATTTTCTGAATTTATTTTGTTATTTTCATGTGAGTGTATTATCTCCCTCCATTACACTTAAGCCCCCATGTTTACTGGGACACATTTGTCTTACTTCTTTTTCAGGTAATGGAATAGATATTCCATCAATATTTGTCAGCTGAATCAGTGTACCAAAGAGTATTTTTAAAATATTGCCCCCTCCACATTTTCCTACTAGTAAAACTTTCTACTCCTGAAAAGTATATATAGTTTTCTCTAATTTTTCCACCTCCCATTAAATACTTTTAAGGAAGTGCAAGTTAGGTCTTTCTCTAGAAATTGTTTTTCTACTACCCCTCATACAACCAGTTGACTCTCCAGGTTTGTCTGAGTACATGGTACACCGATGTTCTCACTAAAGAATCCTAAATTCATCCCACAGGGAAGCTTAACATCTAATGTTGTTCTGCCCCTTGATGAGGGGCTTTACTGTAAGATCAGCTGCTTCTTGCTCCTTCCAAATATGTGGTCCTACAAAAGTATTATGCATCATATTTTTTATATGTATTGCAGCCTCTTAAGCCGCACATGACTGTATGTATCCTTTGCATTTTCACTGCAGGAGACAAAACTTGCAGGAGAAGAGAATAGCTCTTCGTCTTGAGGATTCATAGCTCAGTGAGAAAAACATAGAGGTATAGAAATAACAAACATCCAATACACTGAACAATGCCAAGGAAAAATTTCATGGTTTTTTGGTGGTAAATAAGGTGAAGTGAACAAACAGTTCTGCTATGATATTGACAGAAGGCTTTCTAGTTGAGAAAAAATATGAAAGTTGAGGTGAAAGTATGAGAAGAAATAACTTGCCACCAATGTGTAAGTCACTGTGTTTCCGAGGTATGGTAGAAGGGACTTATTCAGTTGTATATTGTTGCAAAGCAAATTTACTCATAACTTAGTGACTGAAAAAACAAGTTTATGGCCTCTCATGGTTTGTTGTGGATCAGGAATTTGGGAGGTGTTTGGGGACAGTGGTGTGGATGCAAGTCAGACAGGAACTGGAGCATCTGGGTGCTGGATAGGCCTTCTCTGTCCATGTAGTCTAAGGGCTTTCTGTGTGGTCTCTCCACATGGGTTAATTTGAACTTTATCAAAGCATGGCAGCCATAAGGCAACTGAACAACATATATGGTGACTCAGTGTACTGGCAAGCGTTCTAGCAAACGAGATGGAGCCTGCCTTGTCTTTTCTAACTGAATCACAAAAGTCATGTAGTGTTACTTCTTCATTCTACTATTACAATGAAGTCCCATTCCTGCCCAGGTTCAAACAGCAGAGATTATAGACCCCTCTTTTCAATGACAGAACTGTCAAGATCACATTGTAGAATTTCTTCTGAGACAGAAGATGTTGGTACAGTCGTTTTGGAAAATACACTATGGCATGGTCTGACCTCTGGCCACAATTTATATCCCTCCCATGGGCAAAACACACACCCTCCTTTCCTCGGGACTCTCCTTTGAAATCTCCTTTTTTATGGCAACATTTTCGGGCTCAAGGTCTAAGATCCTTTACATTATGTCCACGTGTGAAGAAAGCTATTTGCAGTTCATTACATATCATTCTTGTTCATCTAAATGCCTGTGGATTACAGAAACATGAGATAACCAGTAGAGAGATTCCAATTCAAACATAAAACAAGAGAACCAGGGCAGTGACTGGCATATAGCAGTTCCAATATGCAGCCAGGCATGTATTGATAATCCTTTGGTTAGGGCCTAATCCTGCTCTCTGGAGTTGTCCTCTGATGTCTCTTGGCTATATCCCTTGGGCATCATTCTTTTTCTGGAAGTGGCTTGTGTGTATAAATGAGAAACATTCTCGGTCTGTTTTCTGTCCATAGTAGTTCAGAAGTCCAAAGGCTTCTTTTCATTTGGCACTGTTTATCCTTTTCATTTTAACTTTGAATCATTTTTTTTAACGTGGGGTTTTGTAAGGTATCAAATGCTAATCTACTATATTAGGAAAAATCTACAATCACAGATCTCTTTCAGATAGGCAGATAGGACCTTCCCTTCTTTTTGGCCATGCTTTTTTTTTTTTTCTTTTAACCTGTTGTGGCTGTAACAGATTACCACAAATTTACTGGCATAAACAATAAAAAATTATTATTTTACAGTTCTGGAGATCAGAAGTCTAAAATGGGTCAGCAGACTGTTTTCCTTCTAGAGGATCTGGGGGATAACCTATTTTGTTGCCTTTTCTGGAGGCTGCCCACATTCTTTGACTTGTGGCCCCATAGCATGCCAACCTCTTCTTCCATGGCCACATATCTTTCTCTAAAACTACCCTCCCTTCTCCTTCCCTTATAAGGACTCTTGGGCCTATCTAGATAGTTCAGAATAGTCCCCCAATCTCAAAATTCTTAACATACTCAAATCTGCAAAGTCCGTTTGCCATGTAAGTAATATATCCATCTGTAGGACCCCTGTGAAGCTCTGAGGGAGACTCTTCAGATCCTTAGAAGCCTTAACATATAATGAAGGAGATCTGAGATGCAAACCTTTGAAATCCTCAGTGAAACTTTTGTGTATGTTAAAGATTCTATGAGGCACCATCTTAAATCTTACTTACATCTTAACTAAGGAATTTATCTCAGCCCTTTGTTACCTAGAGAAACTTTTGCTTGTTGAAAGGACTCTTCTGGACCCTTCCTTTTCAATTTAGTAATTTCTAATTTTTATTCAATATATTAATATTTCTTTAGTTTCGTTTCTTCTTCTTATATTTTATTATAAGTAGCTAGATGAAACCATGCAGTACCTTAAGCTCTCTGCCTGGTAATCTACTTAGCTCTATCATTGAATTTTTAAGGAATATTTTACTTTTTGTGTTACTACAGGAAGTAGTTTTACTAGCCTTTCTGCCACTATAAATGTCTCCTTTCCTCTAGATGCCGATAACATTTGCTTTCCTGAAAACCACCTTCTATTAGTCCGTTCTCACACTGCTTATAAATACATACTTGTAACTGGGTAACTTATAAAGAAAAGAGGTTTAATTGACTCATGGTTCCATTGGGCTGGGGTGGCCTCGGGAAACTCACAATCATGGTGGAATGGGAAGCAAACATATCCTTCTTCACATGGAAGCAGCAAAGAGAAGTGCCAAGCAAGTGGGGAAAAGCCACCTATTAAAACCATCAGATCACATGAGAATTTACTATCATGAGAATAGCACGTAGGTAACCACTCCCATGATTCAATTACCTTTTACCAGGTACCTCCCATGACACATGAGGATTGTGGAAACTACAACTCAAAATGAAATTTGGGTGGGGACACAGCCAAACCATATCACTCCTTGAGGCTCATCAGACTTCTACAAATAGTGTCTCCAAGGCTTTTCCAGCTTCTACCTGCCATCTATTCCCAGAGCTTTTGCTGTATGTTTTAGGAGACGTATGCCACATGCTTTAGTTTGGTAGTGGTAAATGTTTGTAAACAATGAGCTCTGCTGTAGTATTGAGGAAGGGCTTCCTTACAGAGATAGAATATGAGAAGAGATAACTTCCTGAGTTACATGTACACTGAAGGTGAAAGAATTGATGATGTTACTTTCTTGCTTTGAGGGTAGGAAGAAAATCATAAATAAAAACAACATTCTGGAACAACATAAAGGTATGAAGTTGGAAAGACTGAACTCTGTGTCTTATCCCTCATTCCATTCTTCACAATGTCAAATGTTGGTGCCCTGAAATGAGTCCATAATCAATGTTCGATGGATGATGGGGAGACTGAGAGGGACCAAAATAAACTTCACTGCTACATAGTTTGGAACACAATCAGCCATATTCTTAGCTGTGTTTACTGCATATCCTTTAGTTCACTGTGTCTAGGTAAATATTTAGAAATAAGTCTTAGATAATGTATATCTTGCAAACAAATATGTACTAAGGGATAAAACAAAGAATGAAGATTCCAAGACTTTAGAAAAAGGAAAAAATGTCAAATACCTACTGAAAGCATAGAGTATTCAGCTTGATTTTCCAGGCACTACTAACAGAGTAATTTCATTGAGTGTTATTTCTGCTGCGTGACACTGGAAATGCACTTTGGTACAGTTCTACTTCAATTGCTTTCCCTTGGGTATTGAAAAGTTTGCCCTGGAAAATGAGAAAACCAAGTTATGGGAAAATTTCACCATATTTGGCTAAATGATAAATATGTTTATTTTAATACTGGTAATAAAAGCTGGCTAAGAGGTTAGAGTACATGTGAGGCAGTGGTATGTCACCAAAATATTTTTAGAATTGTTGGTGATTGCTTCACTTTGAAAACAGCAGATATACGATGGCCTGACTTTGGTAAAAGATAATCTATTCTTCTTAAAATTCATAATTGATTAAGAGACCATGTAACACTGAGAGTGAAAACCAGCAAGTACCTGAAACATCTTTGCACATTTAGTATCCCCTGATTACCAGACATCATTTATACTTTCCTGTTCTCCTAATCGACCTCCTCTTCAGACCTTGTTCTCTATTCTCTGAATGTTGGTTTCTAGACATTTTTGTTTTTCTTTTCCCTACAGCCTATTCTACTTATAAATTTCTAGTGTTTCTCTTAGAATAAAGAGGTGTCAGTGACATCAATGAATAGGAAGTAAGAAATTTGTGTTTAGATGTTTGCAGCAACAAGAGAAGATTGAAAAAATAAACTTATCTGGGGCCTTTCTTGTGAATTATCTTTTAAAAGTATAAGCACCTTCAAGGGTGGGACTTCGCCTCTTGGGGGGGTTTGTTAGTTGATTTTGTGTTGTTGTAAAGGAATACCTAAGACTGGGTAATTTGTAACTAAAAGAGGCTTATACGTCTTATAGTTCTGGAGGCTGTACAAGCATCATGACAACATCTTCTTGACTTCAGGTGAGACCTCATTTAGCTTATAATCATGGCAGAATGCAAAGGGATAGCCAGACCATCACATGGCCAGTGAAGGGGCAAGAGAGAGAGAAGGGAGGTCTCAGACTCTTTTCAACAACCAAAACTCATGTGACCTCATTAACACAGGGAGGACACCAAACCATTCACAAGGCATTCACCCCAGTGACTCAAACAATTCCCATTTAGGCCCCCACCTCCAACATTGGGGATCACAATTCAACATGAGATTTGAAGGGGACAGATATCCACATCACATCATCGTGGGTCTAGGGATGTATAGTGTGGTTGGTGGGTCATGTGCACAAGACTCCCTGCTTAATAACAGGAACATAAAGACATTTAATGCACAACCTAAATGGAGAATTCAACAGTAAGAATTCAATCCACCTTAGAAATGGACTTATAGATAATTCTCAGAGTCTGAAATACCACCAAGAAAAACCTCATTCTTTTCTTCAGAAAAGTTACTTAGTTTAGGTTGAATATAAATTATATGCCTAGAACTTCTAAAGTAGAGCCCTTTTCAAAAGATAAACGTGTATCAGTACCCTTCATCCTCAAGCCTATAATGGTGGGAGTATTTATTTCACAGCAGAAGAAACCAACTTTACCATTTGGATCATGATATTGACCAAGTGTTGGCCAAATATAAATGGTATATAAAACAGATACAAGCAAAAATGATGGGAAAACTTCTTAAAGGTTTCTCTGTTTCAATTTAGTGTTTAGTGAGCCTCTAGAAAATATTCTAATTTTGATCCTTCTGCTTATTATCAGGAACAATGAGAGACATGATAATGAAGAGAGAGGTTAAAAAAATTCAGGTGGTGAAGGGCATGTTGGAGGAGATAAACTATGTTTTTGATATATGTGTTATACCAATAAAAAAGTGAGTATGTAATATTAAATACAGGTCATTGGAAATCTTAATTTATATTAGTCTGTCTACATTCTTTTTTCAACTATGTCAATATTAAAGAATTTGCGAAGTGTTACACTGTGCAATCCATGGTGGAAATTGAGAAAAGCAATGGTAGTTGGACGGGGTTTTACAGGTCCAGGGGGTTGCCTGGGTGACTTGACTCTGCCCCTATAATCGTTCACATTTCTCCAGCAAGCTAGCCCAGGCATGTTCTTGTGGTAAATGTAGAGGTGTAAGAGGATACAAACCTAGTCATTCTGGCATATGTCAGGTTTCTACCTTTTAACTTTTACTAATATCCCATTGGCTAAAGCAAGTGATATGGTTGCTCTGAAAATTCAGCTGCAGAACCCTGGAAGGTCACAGAGTGAGATGTGGGGGTCGGGGGGAGAGAGGGTTGCGGTTAAGTGGCACCTTAATACAGCCAGTCTATCATACAAGGGTTCATACATCCCTCCAGCTCTTTGCTATGTCCCCAAAGCTAACTGAAGTTCTAAAACTAACTGAAAGTTCCATGTATAATTGGGAGTTCTTTACATAAGCATCCTGGTTTATTTTCACAACAGCCTCGTAGGATGCTATTTTCTCTTTATAAAAGATGAAGATGCGGTTGAGGAGAGAGAATGTAACTTGCCCTAGTAAACTTGGACTCAAACCCAAGTCAGACTACAAAGCTCTTGATCTTGTTACAAGAGCAGAGAACTGGGGAAGTAGGAATTACTCATAGTCTGAGATAGGCAAAATAGCAATCATAGAAACATCAATGGTGAGAGAAATAAGTTGATGGTAGAGAGTATGGTATTAAATAGCTGATCATCAAGTTGTAGCTCTGTATCCAAAAGATTATTGCATGTTCCAAAGTAGCTGTTTACTCTTATTTTTCTTTGAATGTCCAAATTCTACAGTTTTAGCCAATTAAAAAAACCTAATTTTGTCTAATATATAATTTATTTTTAAAAAAAAAAATATTATTAAGTGAAGTTTCACTTCACTGCTCAAGGATTTCCAGAATATACCCTTCCAAAATGGCTAATGAGACTTTTCCAAATATTCTCATACTTTAACTAGAAATATTTTTCAATGCAGGATTTCCAAATGTGGCTGTGCAAAATAGTTTTTGACTATACATAGGTACTAGTAAAATAAAGAATTTTTGTTCACTTAGACTATTTAGAACACATACACACCTCTAATTATTTTCCAAAATAAAACAACCAAAAATCAGTTTTAGACAGTAGGAAAAAAAATGACCAGCAAAGGTCAAAGCAGCATCAGCCTAAGGAACTTTCTGAGGCTAACAGATCAATAGAAATACATGCTTGGCTGACTTTAATAGTCTCACCACTAAATAGCATCTGCTTAAAGAGATCTTTTACTATAGTTACAAAAAGTGAATTGAATTGTAATAATAATTACTGCTCAGTGTGTATAAAACACTGCTTATCATACACAAGCACACAACACACATAGAGTACCAAAGAAACAAATTAAATTCTCTAGTGCATTGAAGCCAAGGTAAAATATACTTGAGACTCAAACCTGATATGAAAACACAAGTAAATATCTGAAGATTATATATGATAATTTTAATTTGTATATAAATTCTATACTGTTTAGAATTATATGCAGTGATAATGGTGAAATCTGATTTTTGAAATTCTAAAATGTAAATAACATCTGAAGAGTACATTAACATTTTCACTTAAATGCTAGCCATTAACCATATAGTTATCTTTTGGGCATCCTGTTTTAGTCCATTCTCACATTGCTATAAAAATACTACCTGAGGCTTGGTGATTTATCAAGAAAAGAGGTTTAATTGACTCACAGTTCCACATGGCTGAGGAGGCCTCAGGAAACTTACAATCATGGCAGAAGGGGAAGCAAGCGTGTCTTACATGGCAGCAAGCAATAGAGAAAGAGTGCACAAAGTAAGAACAGCCCCACACTTAGCTAGATCTTGTGAGTTCACTCACTATCACAAGAACACCATTGGGGAACTGCCCCCGTGATCCAATCACCTCCCTCCCTGGACACTTGGGGATTACAGGTCCCTCCCTCGACATGTGGAGATTACAGTTAGAGATGAGATTTGGGTAGGGACACAGAGGCAAGCCATATCCCACTCGAAGAAAGCATTCAGATATTTTCAGGCATAAAGTATATAGACAGCTTCAAACTTCCAATACACTTTTCTTGTCAATACTGACCCAACTGGCAGTGATGATTCTTTATTTCCAGGCTCTCTGAAGCAAGATGAACTGGAAACTTAAGCTGTTCTTCAATATTAAGCTGATCAGAAAAACCAAGAAGCAAGAAATGTTCCACTCTTTCAAGCTTCTTGTCTCTGGGGATGATCTGATCCTATCTCAGAGACATCTCTCCTCTTGATCTTGAAGCTTCTGTTCTCTAAATCGAAAAACCTAAACTTTCACTTAGCATCCCTGTCAATTTTAGTCGGTATGTTCCTGGTTTGACAGATGTGAATGGAGAGTTAGTTGTATTGGAAAAAAAATTGTAATTTTTGCAGTGTCAAATATTTGCAAGCTTAAATTTTACCTTTTTCTTCAATCTTCAGAATTTACCTTGTATTTGATTTTCCAAATAAGAGAAATTGATCACTTCCTCTATGATGCAAGCTATTTTGAATGGAATGTTGTTTATAGTATAGTTCTGTTTCTCACTGGGGGAAGGAGGTTGCCCTTAGGCAGATTTGATTCTACCTAGAGGTATTTTTTTCTCATCACAAGTGGGAGTGAAGTAATACAGACATTTTGTGGATAGAGGCCAGGGATGCTGCTAAACAACCTACACACAAGTTAGCCCCTCTTGACACAGAATTATCTGTCTCAAATGTTAATACTAAAAAGGTTGAAAAACCTTTAGAATAAACCAAAAAAAGGGCAAATACTACTGATTACAATTTATCTCTAGTCCTTCACACTCTGTGTCTATGGAGAATGGAGCCTAAGGCTAAATTATAGATTCACATTTAGAAAGAAGACTTAATAGTCATCATAGAATTATAAAACACCTTAGAAAATACTGAATGTAAAAGTTTGAGGGTGGATAAAATAATCTATTTTGAGAGCACATGGAGTAACAAATCTCCTCCCATTTATTCATTCATCCATTCATTCAAAACCTGTAATATAGTAAATTATAATAAAGTCCAGACTGATAAGGATGGAGTGGATATACTGTCAATCAGTTATACACAGTCTCTATTACTCAGACATCAATAGCTGATGGTTGATTGTGGAGGGGGAAGGAGGAAGGTAAGGGAAAAATGGTTCTTCCTCTTCATCTTTTTTGGTTGTGGGAATTCTAATAATAATGTGATAAAAGCCATGAAGACGGACGAACGTAGATAGAGAAAAGTTAAGGCAGAAAGTATCTAACAATTATGAGAAATCCACCTGTGCTCCAATTAGGTGGGATATGCTTAGAGACTGTTCATTCTAACAATGCTATTTGAAATTGAAGAAACAATCCAAGAGTTCTGTCATTCATCCAGCAATGTACCCAGGACTTAGGTTGATAGAACTTGCTCTCATAGGTCTAAACTTTTTCTCTATTTTCTAACTTACGAAGTCGCTTACATTCAGGATAATTTGTCTGCTATTACATTTATTTGCCCCTCGTGGATAATGCCTATTCATCTTTAAGTCTTCACTCAGATGACTCTCTTTAGTCTTCTCTGCAAGTCTGCAGGTGCCCCCTCAGTATGTTGTCCCTATAATTCTCCCACCATAGCTAACACTTCCGGTGATTGTGATGGCCTATGTCCATTCACACTTCAATTACAATGTAAGCTCTTGGAAATCTCTGTAACTAGCACAGCATATAATATCTAGCATGACATATAATAACTAGTACATGACATATAATATATATTCCTATGTGACTAAATGACTTTCTGTGTGATACTTTCTCAGGTATTTTGTATAATATTTAAGTATATTTCAATAAAATTAAGCATACCAAAAAAATAAAGATTTCTATACATAAAACCACTTATTGTTCTCTAGCTGGATGCCCTGAGAAGAGGTTGAGTTGAATTCTTTCATCTTTACCACAGTTGGCAGGGTTCTTTATCTGATCAAACAACCAATGAGATTATACTTGAATTTTAGAGGGCAACTGATGGATATAGTGAGAAGGGCAAAGATGCATTTCTTTCTTTCTTTCTTTCTTTTTTTGAGACAGAGTTTCACTCTTGTTGCCTAGGCTGGAATGCAAAATGGCGTGATCGGCTCACCACAACCTCTGCCTCCCGGGTTCAAGCAATTCTCCTGCCTCAGCCTCCCAAGTAGCCAGGATTACAGGCATGGGCCACCATGCCTAGCTAATTTTGTATTTTGAGTAGAGATGGGTTTTTCCATGTAGGCCAGGATGCTCTAGAACTCCCGACCTCAGGTGATCTGACTACCTCAACCTCCCAAAGTGCTGGGATTACAGGCATGAGCCACCGCGCCTAGCCCAGCATTTCTTCAAGAGCTGGTGCACTTAATCAAAATGTTTTCCTATCTTAGTGATCTAGAATGTACCCAACACAATAATTAAGAATTCTTTTTACCTTCAACTACGAAGCCGTGGAGCTCATTCCTCCTTTCACCTAAGATTCACTCGCACTTTGATCACATGAGTCATAAAGAGGAAAAGAATCTCCACCGCATACAGTGATTCTAACATATTCAAGAATCCCTGATTTAATACTGATCGATATCACAAATTAAAGTTTTTCCTCTTGGACTAAAGAGTGGAGGAAAAGTGACTTGAAGTCTTTGCCTCAAATCTTTCTCCCTTATCCTCCCCATGACATTGGACTGTGGAGGAACAGAGTATATTTATGAAGCTAATATTTATTTTGTCCCAAGACAGTTGTTCTTGGGTCAATATCTGTTTTACAAGAGAAATGTAGAATTACCTGCATTACCAGTTACTCAGGAGATGCATGACTCCCTAGTTAACCAAGTTCATATTAAAGTGCTACCACTATATCTTAAGAATTACTATGATAAATTTCAAATGACAGCTGAAATATTTCTCTGTAATTAGATCTTTTTGGTGCCCGGATGCTTGAATTCTGTAGTATTCAGGCATCTAAAAGCTTAAATAAGTGGCTTGAGCAATGTAACTGAACCCGAAACTTTAGCAAGGGTAAATAATTCAGCTTATTTATACATGCAACTTACATTTTCTTGTCTCTTAAAGTAAAATTAGTGTATTTAAATAATGTATTTGATGTGACACAAATGAGTAAAAAACCTGTAATTTGTCTTTTAAGATGACAGTTTGTTACAAAAACATGACTTAAAGTCATCCTTAATGGATGGCATGCCTTCATTTATTTTGAATTTCTTGACGAGTATGTTTGTGTCACCACAATAACATAACATAGTGTTATTTTATGATGTTGCATCGTTCTAATATAGAATTTGTATAAAGTAAATTTGAGAAAGAGCTCCCAAAATGACAAATATGTGTGAAAAGGAGATGCTGCCAAGGGCAAATGTTTTCCAAAAATAGCGCCACTGCACTAATTCTCATATAATGAGCATTAAGAAATGCAATGATCTCATATTTGTCTTATTGTTAAAACTGCAGAGGTGGTTTAACAAGTGTTTTCCATCATGTGTGCTTTGTTAGTTGTTAAAACAGTTTTTTTTTTTTAGGTGATATAATTAAAATAGAATTGTAGGTGCACTTGAAGAGACATTCACAGCTCTGTTTAAATATAAGTGAAATTTCACAGATGTTAACCAAAATTTCTAAATGTGTGCTTGCTACTGAAGCCCTAGTTTAAAAAGAGTGTTTCAAAGTATTTTTCCCAAGACTTTTTCAGTGATTGTTTTATTTAGTAGGGTTCTTTTTTAGAAAGAAATCATATATTCATTTTGATAAATAAGAAAAATCTGATTGTTTACAACTAAGTTTCCTAAATTTTTATGGCAAACGTGAAATCTAACTCTATCCCTTCCCTGACTCACCTTTGGAACTCAGGTAACCATAATCATAGTAATCATAATCCTTGGTTCAAAACACAATCATTATTGGCCTACGCATGGCCCATCTTCCTCCCTTCCTTCCAACTATCCTTCATTCCTTCCTTCTTTCCAACTATCCTTCATTCCTTCCTTCTTTCCTTCCTTTTTTTTCTTTTCTTTTCTTTTTTTTTTTTTTTTTTACAATAATGAATTAAGCACCTGCAAACTCACCAGGCAAAACAGACCCAGGATCTTCAGATGATCTTGCATTAGTCATATGTCTCTTCCATCCCGTCTTTGTTTCCATCCACTAGACAAAACCATTATCTTGGACCCTTTATTCACCAATCTCTGCATTTCCTTTTTTTTATAATATTTCAACTTTTATCAGTTAACATAAATTAATATTTATCACATTTTACCAAGATTAATTGGTGTTATGGATTGTATTTTGTCTTAAACCTGGATGTTTGTGATTTATAAAGAGTTAATATTGCAAATATTCTGCTTTTAGTTCAGCTACCTAGAGCATGGATCCATAGAAACCACATTATTACTAAGTACTAAGTTTCAGGCTATGTTTCCAAAATAATAAGACATTGTTAACCTACAATAATTCTAATGATAGTTATCTAATTTGGTGGTCCTGAGAGTGAAGCATATGCAAAGTAAAATAAGAGGGCAGTGTAGATTGGTCAGATACTCTTTGGTTTGCATTCTACTTAGGTTATTAACAGATATTCAATGTTCTTGAAATCATTCAGCCTTTTTGTTTTTAAAGTTTATTTTTTATTTTTATTTTTGAGTCAGGGTCTCGCTCTATCATCCAGGCTAGAGTACAGTACAGACTTTATAAAACTTATTTTTTCTCAGTAATTTAGGAATATCAGTACTTAACTCTGCATTATTAGTGATGTGTAATTTTGCTCCTCTGTAAGATAAACATAAAGGATCTCAAAAGATACATAATTTTAAGAAATTATTTAGGGCCCCAAATTAATAGTGTTCTAGCCAGAAGTATAGAGAACATTAGGGTAAACTGACTAGAGAATGTAGGATCTGAGTAAGAACTAAATATTTAAAAATTATAATAAAAAGCCTTATTGATGTATAGGTTAAAATTTATCCATTGTGTTCACTTGAGTTATCTAATCATTCTCAGAATCCTTTGTAGCAGGAAACAAGTGATTGTGCTCTTTATTCAAAGGACTGGATAAAAGCTGAGAAATTTCAAGGTAATCTGTCTATTATAATCCTTGGTATCATAAAATTTTATCCTGGAAAGTATTTTATATTTCTAGCCTACAGACTGTACCACAGGATAATGTATCACTAATCTCAAATTCCCTGGACACGAAATACTAAGGTTTAGATCTATCCTACATAAGTTTCCAAATTTACAGGAATTTCACAAATACATGTGAATAAACATTAGTTCCGTGAGTTAGGGAGACTGTCTTGTGCTGAGTAATAAATAAATCATTTAATGTTTGACTGTCAACATAGTGCTTGATAGAAAGCAAAAACATATTTCAAGATTTATTCTTTAAGATAAAAGGGAATGAGGAATTAGGATGATGTAAGTTGAGTTCATTTTCTTTCCTTTCTAATTCAAATACATTTTGCTAAATCCAGCACCTGTTTTAGGTCTCTGGATTTGGTGAAAGGCATGCTTACATTTAAGTCCTGGTGATAACTTCCTGTTTCCACCCGTTCTGCATTGCATATGTTGTGACTGTTCCTTTCTTTCTGACCCAAGTGTATCCAATATTGATATCCTGTATAATATCACTCATGTAAGGTATTTGATTGTTTTTAAGAGAATTTTAGTTAAGATTTGGAGTTTATGGCTAGGGATTATATAGTCAAAAATTAGATTATTTAAAAATGAATAATAGCCAGCTTTACTAGTAGAGCTCCACTGTATATACAGCCCTCTCCCTCATCTTCAGCCTCCTGTCTCATTCCACAGAGCACTGGCATGCCCCCTTGACAGGCTCCTGTTCATTTACTATACATAGTAATTTACCCTTCTTTTTGTTTTACTCTTGCTCATCCAGACCACTCTCTATTCCACAAGGGCAAGGTCCTTTAAAATGTTTTTTCCTAAAAACATTTCATCTGTTGTGAGGTCCTAAAAATATCTTAAAATCCTAAAATCTGCTTTAAGAAGAAATTGGTCTCTTGGTCATATTGGTTTCTTTCTTTTATATATAATAATATACATTATTACTACTTCAATGCACATCAGCTATTGTTTTACTTTAGTAAATAAAAGACCCATTAAAAGGATTTTCTAAGTTCAAGCGTATCTTCATTTCTTTTTTCATAACACTAATTCCCAATAGGTCTTGAGATGTGCTTCTGTAACTTACTCTACTACGGGGATACTCAGAAATATGAGCCTCAGGATGGAGAAAGAATATTGTAGTTAAAAGAATTAAGAATGTTCTTGTATTATTTCAGTTTGGAACATTTACATAGTTTGTGTTATTTAAATAGCAAACTACATTCTAATTTGCTTTTATATTGTAGATGTTTGGATAACCATAGGCATGGCATTAATGGAGACGTAGAATGCAAGAAGGAAGCAGTATTTCCTTTAACAAATTTTGTGCCCTAATCCTTGGACTCTGGTAAATTACCCAGAGAGTCATTGTTACTTTACCTCTTATTAACTTCCCTTATAGAAAAAAAAAGTAAGTACGATCCAGGTTTTAGTTGGAGCTTGTGACTTTCTGGATAATTACTTTTTTGTAAATGGATGGGAAATATATTGACCATGCTTTGTGCTTTAAGGGTTATTTCATTCTTTAATTATTCCTTTGATAAAATAGGAAGGAGAGGTGCAGATTAGCCACCCAATGCTAATGCTTCAGCTATTGAAAGCAGAGAGCTCAAAAGAAAATCTTTATTTACATGAAAAGTTAGAACAGTTTATCCATGTTAAATAGACAGTGGTGAATGTTCCCAATACATTGGTGATGAGTCTTTGATAATATCTCTTCATCTGATCTTCCTTCACTATGGTGGGAGCTTCAGTGAAATGCACTGATCACTAAACATTCCACATTTCATATCTTAATTCTATTAGATGGATTATTTCTTATTTTAAAAAGGATTATCAAAATAATATTGATCTTCTAACTCTTCTCAATTGTAAAGTGCTTAGACATTGATTGTTGAGTTATTTGGCAAATGTTTATCAAGCCTATAGTTAATAAATATTAAACAAGCTCTCTACTTGGGGATATAATTGAATATAGGCTGTCTTCTACTTAGCTGATTAATATTGCTGCTTTCAGTTTCTACCTCTCCTTCATCTTCTCTTGGAGGTTTTTGATTTGGGAGCATACTAAATTACTTTTTAAAAATTCACTTGAAGCTACTTCACTAAGTAATGTTACCATCCTGATGATATCTAGCATTTAATGTATACATTCAGTGTACCAGGCACTGTGCTATGTCCTTTGAGTGTATCTATCTCATGTAATTCTATCTCCCTGTAAAGCTGTGTTTTATCTCCACTTTATTGGTGGTGGTGGTGGTTGTTTTGACACAGGGCCTTGCTCTGTTGCCCAGGTTGGAGTACAGTGACTCACTATAGCCTTAATATCCTCGGCTCAAGCAATCCTCCCACCTCAGACTCTAGAGTAGCTGGGACTACAGATATGCACCACCATGCCCAGCTAATTAACAATTTTTTTTTGTAGAGACAGGGTCTCACCATGTTGTCCAGGCTGGTCTCGAACTCCTAGGCTCAGGCAATTATCCTGCCTCGGCCTCCCAAAGTGTTGGGATTATAGCCATGAGTCTCCATTTATTGTTGAGGAAACTGAGGGATAGTGAGGGAAAATCACTTGCCCAGGGTGACATGGATCATATATATTCTAGCTGGGATTCAATTTGCAAGCTGGCTGCCTTCAGAGCCTACACTTTTAATCATCATGCTAAGTTAGACACAGGAAATGATACCTTTCGTTTATGGGAACATGGTGATTGCCAACTCTGATGGATAAGGGCAAGATAAAACTGATGAGTGATTATACTGCAAATAATTATAGAGGGGAACCATCATGACCCCACCACTTACTCTCTGTGCTACTATTATCAAGTCAGGAGGATACTAATGCTTACTCTTGAATTTGTGGTATTAAATGAAGTAATACATGTAGAGTATTTAGTTCTTTGGAAATAGTAAAATAGGCAATAAACCTTAGCTTTTGTTATTATGATTGATTTACAATAGTTAGCCTATGTATTCCTATTGTTGAAGGAAAAGATCAAGTCAACCCCTGCCCTCAGGCCCCTTTCCCCAAGATAATCTTAGGGCTCCAGGAGGTTAGGTTGCTTACCCTCTGCCCATGAGCTTCTCCTCCCAGGTGCCTTTCTAGAAGATAATCTTAGGGTCCAAGGAGATTAGGTTGCTTACCCTCTGAGCTCCTTTGCCCCTGAGCTTCTTTGAAGAGCTAGAGTTAGAAGTATAGCAGCTCTCTTGAATCCAATCTCTTTTGGTTTTCACCCATCCTTTCGTACACTGAACCAGAGAGGATATTGCAATAAAATATCAGAAAATATTCAAAATGGAGAATAGATAAGGCTCCATCAAGGATACAAGACTATGTGAAATTAAACTTCTCAGAAAGATTTAGTGTCAATGGATCTCTCTTGTGCAATTGTCATTACTTACCCTTTTGGTCTTATTGTTATTTTTGCTATTTGATGAAGCTAAAATTGTATCCATATTTCCTCCCTTGTTTGACTTGTAATTGGTTTATTCTATTTTATATTGTAATTTCCTAATGTAAGGACTAAATTATTTTATTTTCTTTCTAATTTTTGTAGCCTTCAAGTTTTCATATAACAGCTTTTGTTGAACCCATTAGTATCTACACAAAATGTTTTAGACAAGAGCGAATGTAAATTCGTATTTTTATCCTTTCTGAATACATTTCTTAATTTTTGTGGAGTAGTAATTTGTTCATTGAACATTTTAGTATTAATATGTCTTAATTTTATTTCTTTCCCCAACTCTTTACCACACAAACTTCACATGTACAGAAGTTGAATATATGTTATAATAACACGTGTATATACCTTATCCCTTCATCCAGGCTCAACAATTGTTAACATATTTCAACAGTAAGTGTCTATCCCACCTTCTCTTTCCCTTTATCTGAAATCTCTCCTGGAGTGTGTGTATAAAATGATTTGGATAAATTATTTAACATTAGATTGCAAACGTCAGTACACTTCATCCCCAAATCTTTCAGAAGACATGTCTTGAGAACAAAGCCATTCTCATACATGACCAAAATAGCATTATCAAAACCAAGAAATTTAACATCAGTGAAATAGAAATAATATAAATAATGTTATATAATAATTCTTATACAAATTACTATAATTATCTCAACAATATTTTATAAGTGTAATTTTTATTCCAAATGAAATACATTATAATCAAAAAAGGTTGCTGTAAAATCTCAACTCTTTGAGCATGTTAAAGGGTACAGATAACTTATTTTAAATTTTCTGTGGATATATGAAAATCTATATGCAAGTAACAAAGTTGTCTATAGTAAATATAGATTGTAGTTTTCCTTTTTTAACTTATTTTCTTTCTTCTTTGTCTAATGTATCCATCGAGATTTTGAAGAAGAATTATATATTGAAATCTATCATTATAATTGTTTTCATACCAAGATTCTTTGAATTTTAAAAATCTTTTTATTAACTCCAAAATAGAAATTATCCTATAAGTAGTCTCCATAAACCCATCCACCCATCTTCAATGATTTTACCATTTTACCAATCTTACAGATTACCTTGTCCATTTGTTATGTAATATTTTAAAACAAATCTAAACTATCACGTTATTTTACCTGCAGATACTTTAATAGGACCTAGCCTAACAGATAATATGATGTAAGCTAGCAAATATTTTATGTGTGTATACATATACACACATGCTATAGTGCTATTAACAAACTTTACAAAATTAACAACTATTGCTAGTTGTTAATTAGTGGCTAGTCTCTAATTGTTTTCCCGCTTGTCTGAATCTATGTGTTTTTACAGTTGGTTTGTTCACGTAGTCTCCAAACAGGTCTACATGTTGCATGTCTCCTTTCTTTTCCTCTGTATTTTTTTTAATTCAGTTTTACTTGTTGAAAACTGCTTTTGTTACTAATTTGTAGAATGTTCCACATTCTAGATTTTCCTGCAGGCTTGCTCTTGATGACATTTAAACAATCCTCATTCACCCAGGTTTTACGTTTGATCATTACATCTAGATATTTGATTAGATTTAGATATTTGTCTTTTACTTTTTCCAAGAATACTTCATTGGTGACATTATATGCTTGCTGTTATATACCGTCGGGAAACATACAATGTCAGATACAATCTGAATGTGGGATAAATCCAGAATGTGGAACATTCTACAATAAAAGAGAAGCTATAGGTGAGTTCAGGTGGTACCCACAGAAAAGATAGAGGTGAATTCAGCTGGTTTCAATCTAATCAATTCTTTATAAAGTGTCCCACCAAATTTCACCTGATGATTTTGGAATCGATTAATAATCATTATCTAACCACATTGTTATATTAGTGGTTTTAAAATGGTGATTTTCTAAATGCAACATTTCTTCTGCATTTGTTAGCAAGACTTCCATAAAGAAGACTTTTCCTTTGTCAGTCATTTGATCACATGAATATTTGCAGCCTATTTGGTTTGTTCAGAAAAGTCAAGATATGCTTCATTCCCTTTATCTATGTATTAAAAAGTATCTTGTCCTCATTTTACCTCCAATGGTGAATTTCATACATTTTTCATAGTTTTGGTTTTATGTAAGTAGTTGATCTATTTATATGCAGGCTTTTAATTATACCGTATTCTCAAATTATTCCTCTTAATTAGATGCATTTGTTTAGGTGAGGATATAGTCTCTGATCCTTGTACATCTGCAAATATTCTTTTTTTCCTTGCTGATAGTTGAAGGATGTCTTTCCTACATAAAGGAAATTTGATTTCAGACTTCTTCTCTTGGAAGTTTGTAGAAGTTTCTCTATCAGCTTTTAGAGTCTGGTGTTGTAGATGAGGGATTTGAATAACAGCCAAATTCTTTATTGTTTATAAGTCACTTGTGCTTTCCATTTGAAAGTTTTTAAGATTTCTTTTTCCTTTATTCCAGGAGTTTAGGTATCTTATTAGGATATTCCTACATGTGTATCTTTCCTCATAAGCCCTGCTTGAAACTAGCCACACCCTGTTAAACTGCGCAATAGGGTATTCTCCTACTAAGGGATTTTTTTTTTTTAATAATTTGTCTTATTGTCACCTTTCTATCCCTACTTTTTATTCATATATTCCCAAACTATATTTCTTAATCTACCTCCAAATCTCTTATCTTTCTCTCCTGACTACAATCTCTTTAAATTTTATTTTGATCTTTGACTTGATCTTTCAGACCAATAACTAGAGTTATGACAGGAACTGCGTTCTTCAGTGGATATAGCAAAATTTTAGTTAAAAATATTTTTATTCCAGAAAAGCATTTTGGGCTATATTTAATCTACTTTTATTGTTGCTATAATTATTATATTAATTATAATTTCAAGTTCTTTCCTGTCATCTTCGATACCTCACATTAGAGTTTGTTTTGATTATTCTGTTTGATCTTTCTCTTTCTGGCTACTAAACCTTTTACAGTGCTAAAACTACTTTTGTTCTACTCACTAGGACTCAGCTGCTTGGAATCCTGGAGCAGTGGTACAAACTGCCAAAAGCATAGCTATCTATCTACACCTGTGGGCTGTAGGCACAGCAGCAATCAGGTTGGTCCAGGAGGAGGCCATCTTTCCTACCAAGTCCCTTTATACTCCCCTGACCTTGTGAGGAGAAAGGAATTAGTCTAGCTATTCAGCTTATGTGCAACTCTTTGTAGAGTGAGAAAAACAGTCTTATTCATGTTTGGCTGGTTCTAGATTTCTTTTTGGGAATCAGAAAACTTGCCTACCCTACCCTGGGGCCACTGTCTCCTCAGTTTCTGTCACATCTTGAATCTTCTTCACTGGTTGCCATGCGTTTATATTACAGAGGAAGAAGTTCCTTATTAATGTTTGAGCTTAAACCTACTTACCTGCCAACTCCATAATTTCTTGACCGAAGATAAAACAATAGGTTTGAGTTGAGAATTAAAGGGACTCTGGATGCTTTTCTCCACCTAGAGTTTGGGAGATTATATCATTCTTGAAGTATCAGTTAGCTTCATTTTTCATGTGAGCCAAGAGCTTTTTATTTTTTCTCCTTTGAAATAGCAGCTGGTCACATTTATGAGGAAATTATTTTGAATCTCAGTTCCTTTGAGATTCTTTCTTTAATATTATTTATAGAAGCAATATGTTGATGAAAATGTTTATTATGTATCATATTTAATCATGCAGAATATTTTGAATCTACTTGGAAGGTAGGTATCATAAGTCAGTAAATGAATTTTTAATCCCACTCAACATTGAATAGGAAGATAATTTGAGATTGTGTATAATGATTTGATTATTCATAGCTGCCTAAGAACTCACATTTAAAAAACAGAATGAATTGTATCTTTAAGTAAGCCAACTATGTGATCTAGAAAATAAACAAGTAATTCAACTTATCAGGAGACTTGCGTTCTAATGCTTAATCCTTACCATTTAAGCTTTAGGGGAAAATATACAATAATATTGACTCCTTTTCCATTAATTGGAACAGCAGCATAGGTGAATCTCTACTGTTTTGTATAGAAACCATTTTGTTTGTAAACTTTGAGTCTATATACAGAAAACTTTCAGTCTGAGTACTAAGTTTGAAAACTATAAAGCCAAAAGAAATAACATGACTATACTCAAACAAAATATGAAAGAACAAATTAGTGTAAGCTGTACTTACACCCCACCAAAAAGCAAAAACCATTGCTCTTTCATAGGATCTTTGCTGTTCTATTTACATTTGAAACACTATTTTCCAGTAATGTTGAGCAGCATTACCTAAGTTCTGTTTAGGCATCAAACTTAGAAGCTACTTAAATACTTAAGATATTTTATAAATATAAAATATTTTATATAAATACAGTCATAAAACATAAAAGATGTTTTCTACAAGGGCATATTCACAATTATCTAAGAAATATTGAAATCTACCCAGAAATCTCAATAGAAACTTATGCTAATTTCAAGAAGAAAATTTAAAACATGTTCTTCTTTTCACTTTATTTTCACTATTATTCCCCTCTTTAAATTTTTGAGTGAATAGTTACGTATATAACTAATCTTATTACCTGTTTCTCTTAAGGGACAAAAATTTCTAGTCATACTGTATAAAAACATATTTATGGTCACCACATTACATATCTTTGGAATTTGTGGCTGCCTACTTAAAAATTTTAAAGCTGTCAAATTGTTCCTAAAACTGTAACACTATAATAAGTGTTATGAAATACTTTTCTAAGTATGTAATTCACTTTCAAGAAAATAATGTTAACAAAACTAGAACTGATTAAGACTATGACATATGTAGCAGATTCTAAAGTGTGTAGTACAAGTTGCTAACATTACAAAGAGTCTAGGGAATAAAAATCACCTTAGACATACTTTAGAAATTGATATAACCTTAACTAGATATTAAATGATAAATTTTAAATGAAAGAGAAGTAGATTTCAGGGACACATAACCATATGTAGAAGCACATATGCACAGAGGAAGGCAAGCGTATGAGAATGGCATGAGAAGGGAACAAAGAGAAGATTAGAAGGGAGCAGTGTCTAGGACTCTTTGTTGGATTGTTCAGATGGGAAGAACACACTGAAGGATGCTATCTTCAGTCTGCAGACAATTGGAAGCCATTACAGATTCTTACAGACAAAAACGACATGAGGAAATTGGTGTTATGAGATTTGCTTTGAAAAGAGCTAAATCATCTTAAATCTGCTAAAATGGAATGTTAACTTTGTTATCATATGTTATAATAAATACTCAAGATAGCTTAGATTTCTTAGAAAGGAAACTATTCTTTTAGCAGAAAATTACAGAGTATTGACCAGAGAACCAACTGATGATCTTGGTGGTAATTATGGAGAACTTTCTTATTTCTCTCATTATTGTCTTAGTCCATTTTCTGTTGTTTATAACAGAATATCTGAAACTGGGTGACTTATAAAGAAAAGGAATTTCTTACATTTATGGAGGCTGGGAAATTTAAGGTTGAGAGGGCACATCTGATGAGAGTCTTCTTGTATGTGGGGACTCTGGTGTCCCTAGGTGACACAGAGCGTCACATGGCAAAGAGAGTGAGCATGCTCATATGTTAACAAAGGCTTCTGTCTGTCCTTATAAAGTCACCAGTTCCTCTCCCATGATAATGCATTAATCCATTAATCCGTAAATAGATTAATCCATCCATGAAGGCAGAGCTCTCATTATTTAATCATTTCTTAAAGGCTCCATCTCTCAATACTGCCACACTGGGGACTAAGTTTCAACATGACTTTTGGACGGGGCATTCAAACAATAGCAATAACCTGATTTTCAAATGTAAATAGATTTATTGTTTGTGACACACAACCCTGAAATAGGAATATGTTTTTGTCATTCATCCCAATGCATACATTAACTTTTACAAATATCATTGTCTATGATCATTTAGAAGCAGTAGATTTGCAGTTTGTAGAGGAAAAATTAGAACATAATAAAATACATCACACTTAAAATAAGAATATAGAGGTGTTTTTGTGTTTTAACATAGAGATAATCTATCTAATAGAATCTATATCTATTATGCACCATAATATCAGAAACACATTACAAATCATTATTTTATAATTTATTCTAAAATCTAATTTTAAAAGATGAAGTCTTCTAGAAAGTATAAAATGTGTAAGAAATTTTAATTTGAATAATGCATCCTTTACTATGAAGTGCACAGAAGCTGGGTTGGGGCTGGTGGTTCATGCATATAAACCTAGTGCTCTCGGAGGCTAAGGTGGGATAATTGCTTGAGCTCAGCAGTTCAAGCCTAAGCAACAAAGTGGCACCCTGTCTCTATAGAATATTAAAAAATTAGATGGGCTTTGTGGTGTGTGCCTGTGATCCAATCTACACAGGATGCTAAGAGAGGAGGATCACTTGAGCCCAACAGATCGAGGCTGCAGTGGGCCATGTTCATGCCACTGCACTCCAGTCAGGGTAACAGAGTGAGACCCTACCTCAAAAAAAAAAAAAAAAAAAAAAAAACACACACAAACAAAAAAAAGGCAAAAACAACAACAAAACCCAAAACAGAAATTGTATATTAGTGTTTTCTGTATTTCTGATCATAGTTTGCAGACCACGGAATCTATGTCACACACCCCATGTATTTCCTTCAGTTATAGACCTCTATTCCCAACTTCTTACTTCATAGCTATATCTGTATATCCCACAACACTGTTTTCTTTTATTTCTTTAATTTTTATTTATTTTTTATTTTTTATTTTTTTTTTGAGACTGAGTCTCACTCTGTCACCCAGGCTGGAGTGCAGTAGCACAATCTCAGCTCACTGCAACCTCCACCTCCTGGGTTCAAGCGATTCTCCTGCCTCAGCCTCCCAAGTAGCTGGGACTATAGGCACCCACCACCATGCCCAGCTAATTTTTGTGTTTTTTAGTACAGATAGGGCTTCACCGTGTTGACCAGGCTGTTCTCGAACTCCTGACCTCAAATATTCTACCCACCTCGGCCTCTCAAAGTGCTGGGATTATAGGCATGAGCCACCGTGCTGGGCCAAACTTTTCAAACTTACTAGGCCCCATATGGAACAGTCTTTTGGACATTTTTAGCAAGTAATAAATGAGAAATCAACCAAGTCAAAATAACTCAAATAACTGCAAAATTCAGAGACTGGACAGGGATCGGGTATAGTTCAATCAAATCTTTGGTCCATTTCTTCTTACTGCTTTATTTTGGTTTCCATCTTACATGTAGGTTTGCTGCTGGAATAGCAGTTCTTGCTACCTTGTTCACAGACAAAAAAGAGTGTCTTTTTGAAGTTTGTTTATAGTAGCTATGACAATTCTCTTATGTCTCTTTTCGTCTCCAATAGCCCTCTCACAAATATTTCAGTGATGTAAGAGGGTCACATGTCCATTTTTAATAAATCTCTGGGGAAAAGGAAAAGAATGCCTTGCTCGCTGAGCTCAAGTTTGCCTCCTCTGAAGCCATTACTTTGGCAAGGAGGATGTCATGATCTTGATTAGCTTAGATTAATCAAGTTTGTCTCCGGACCTGAGATCAATTCCCCCAAATTGTTTAGTTGCTACACAATGGGAGAAAGATGAGGTGGAAACTGATCAGATACATTCAGTGTTCACTACACCCTCCTTGCTCCCAAACATGCTCACTCTTACATTCTTGATTTTACATTTAAAAATATGACTGTAGTGTGTCGAGCTAGAAAACTGAGATTCATTCTTGACTCTCTCCCTTACTCTATCTAGCACCAAATTTTTTAGAATGTATCTCAAATAGTTACTAACCCAACTCCCCTGCACCGCTTCCATTGGTTCTTTGTTTTAGTCCGTGCACCATTAATCTGCTTTAGAATTTGCAGTGGCCTTCTCTCTCATCTTTTCTGTGGACTGTTGTCAGCTTTTCAAGTGAAGGGATTTTGTCAAATTTATCTTCGTATTTCCTAATTCAGCATTTTCTAGACTCAAATACTTCAGGCACTCAAATATGTTTGTTGAATGAGTAAAATTTTAAAAATCTCACAAAAGAGCTACAAAATGCTTTTTTTTTTCCTATTGTCATTTGTTCTTAAGTCTTCTATATTAGTGAAGAAATACTGGTTGAAAAGTTAACAAATTATTTTATGAAATAAGGTAAATTTCAATGCCTCAAATATTTTGTTATGCTTTCTACTAAAACATAACAGAAAAGGCACAAGAAAACCTGAAATAGAAAGTATACAGAAAGACTTAATAGAGACATCTTAGAAAATTGTAGATACTTTTCTTAAAAATCCAGTACATAGTTTGGTTAAGTGTTAGGGTTGGTGTTTGAGGGACTACTTTTTTCCCCTCCCAATAGCATGTGCGGTAAGCTGTCTTCAAAGACAGGCAGAATTTGGGGAGCTCAGCTCAACACACCACAACAAATATTTCTACATACAAATCATTTCTCCTCTGAGTAGTATTTCTTATCTCAATTTCAATCAGATGCGGGTGTTTTTGATTCTCGCAGTTTCTGAAGCCTTTGCCATGTCAGAGAATTAAAACAGGGATGAGAAAATATGGGAAAAAGGTTTCAGAAACCTCTCAATAAGCCCAGGGAAATGGCTTTTTGTTTTGTTTTGTTTTCACTCATATCTTGAAGAACTACTGACACTTACCAGGCAGGTTTGGATATAAGGCAGTTAGTTGTAGCAGTTAGTTCCTGTGTCTACATAGATAGGGGCAGATTTTTCATTAACCTAATTTGTGTTTCCCTTCTTTTTGCAGAATGCAATACAACTTTTAAATGGGTTTATAACAATTTGTTTTGTCTGAATGTATCTTTGCTTTTCAAAATGGTAAACACTTTTTTTTTTCCAATGACGGCATTCAATACAAACAAGTTTGGCAAGAGGTCTCTTTATATACTGCTTGTGGGAATAAATTGGTGAAAAAAAGCTTTTGAAGCAAACCATCTAGTAATATATAGCAAGAGTTTACAAATATATGTAGCATTTAGCCCATAATCTTATCTTTTCAAATCTATTCTTAAGAATCAGTGAATTTCTTGAACATACATGCAGACAAGGATGGTCATCACATTGTTATTTATAATAAAAAATGGAAATAACCAAATATTCCTGAGTTTCACAAGGCAAATTCTTTAATCAGAGCATATGCTACTATTATAATCAAAATAGGTAAGGTAAAAATGATGCAGGGGGAGGGTAATAAATACACCTGTACATATACATATAGATATAATTACTTGTGAAAATTCTGACTTGTTTTTCTTGTCATTACCAACTTAGTCTTTTGAAAATAATTTTATGAATTTATTTACGTTTTTAAACTAGTGCTTCTATATATGGGCTCACTATATTTCTGATTCTTCTACAAAGATATGAATCATATCACTACAAACAAAATATTATACTATATATCAGTAACTAATAAACATCTAAATATTCTTTCCATGAGTTTTGATAAAAAATAACTATTTCAATCTTAATTATTTTCATATCATGTGAGTCTCACTGGAGTAAATGAATCTCACTGGGGTAATAGAATATTTATTTCTCCCAATACACTCACGTGATTGAAATGTGGTTACGAAGTAACAATAATTCATTATGGATGCTAGCGTAGAATAGCAAAAAGCCAACTTGGATTCATTTTACTGTTGAAAGAAATAATGATTTCTCTTTTTTAAAAAAAAAATTGCCTAATTCAAAAAGCTTCCAATTATAATGTCTCTTTTTCCAACAGTTCTGCTGTTTTTCAGTAATCCAATACATAATTTTAGCTTTTTCCCAAAACTGCATTTTTCTTAAAGAAGAGATGCCAGTTTTCAGATTCACATGCTGAGTATAGCAATTTTGTGATGCTAGTTAAAGAAAACAAAAAAACAACATCTCTGTTTTGTGCTTTGGTGATAAAAGTCAGAAAGAAATCTTTGACCAAGGGATACCACTAGATACAAGATCACTGTGGTGTGGATCACTAATGAACTGCAATTGTTAATGGTCCTAGCAAAGCTTCACATATATATTTATAAAATGGGATAGTCTAAGTGACATTGACATGTTCTGCATCACCATTCAGTCTGGCTTTTGCCTGTTTTCCTTCAGAGTGTGAAATGTATTTGTCATCGTCAGAGGCTGGCATTCTTGAAAGCTAGGCATAAGGCAATCAAAGGTAGTGCCAGCAGAGAACGAATGGGCAACAGCAACGATCCGGAAAGATCAGTAAAATATTGTTCAGCATCTTTATCTTCTTGTAAACATGTGAACAATAAACATGAAACCATGAAAAGTGATGTTTTGTTTCTCCTTATCCCACATAAGGCAAATGTGCCTACTTTATATGCAGACAACCAAACATTTGTTTAAGAAACAATTCCTCCAAACTTAGTTCAGTTGTCCTTGGGTTGAGTTTCCACATACAAGTTGTTAACAATGATGGTTTCTGTAGCTGAATTTACAATTCTTTTCCATCATTTGTGTTGTCTTTAGTGACTCCACAGTAAAAAATAATTATGACACTCTTTAAATCAGAACTTGTGAAATACCATGTACCATCTGACTCTAGAATAAGAAATAGTTTTACATTATCAATTATTTGTCTTTTGTTTTATAGTAGATATTGTTCATGGCCATGTGAATTTTACTTTGTTCATTGTGTGCATATATGTTACTAAACAGTTATTTTTAAACAATTCAGGAGAATCAAATCTGATTTTAATTGTACCAGAGGAGTTTGTTATTATTAGAGATCTTGTGATGAACACTTTTTAAAATGTGAAATATTCTATTTTCCAAGTTGCAGCTTTTCTATACTGTTGACTATAGGTACAAATATACTGGTAGAAAGTTTGAAGAAAATGGTACATGGCACAAGAAGAAACAGAGACATGTTATAAGGAGAAAGTCAGCTGGCTTTCCCCCAAAACAAATTACTTTGGTAAGGATACTGTATTCCAGAGTCTGACCTTGAAACTTGCAGCCTCAGAAATTTAAATTTGTCAGCAGTATGAGACTAGATCTCAGGAGCATTAACTAAGTTCACAGAATTGTTGTATTAAATCAGAATACCAGCTTATTTACAGCTATTGAAAAATACTATTTTCCTATGAACTAGAATATTTATACAAATATGATAAGAGCATATGACCTTGAAGGTGGAGGGAGTTATGTGGAAATCTGAATCATTATTATAAACTTATTTTGGGGCAATTGGGCTCAGGATAAGGATGTTAAATACTGCATAACATATAGCATGTTTTTTTCTGCCCCTCCTTGCCCACAAAGCTAAGACAAAGCATTGGTTGATCAAGGCACTCTCTTCTATTAGACTCAGACCCAACTTTAGAATCTTCCTCAACACCAATAGTCCAGGAAGCTGTTGCAATTGATTGGGGTTGGTATGGGTATTAGTCTGTTTTCACACTACTGTAAAGGTACTACCTAAGACTGGGTAATTTATAAACGAAAGAAGTTTCATTAACTCCCAGTTCTACATGGCTGGGGAGGCATCAGGAAACTTACAATCATGGCAGAAGGCAAAGGGGAAGCAGGTACCTTCTTCACAAGGCAGTAGAGGGGAGAGAGAGTGCATACAAGCAAGGGGGAGTGCCACAATTTTAAAATCATCAGCTCTTTTGAGAACTCACTATTACGAGAACAGCATGAGGAAAACTAATCTTATCATCCAGTCACCTCCCAACAGGTCCCTCTCTAGACAGGTGGGGATTCCTATTCGAAATGAGATTTGGGTGGGGGCACAGAGCCAAACCATATCAACATGAGAGGTGACGCCTGTTCTTGGGCAAAGCTTTCTGCTCTGAGTTCCAGTTTCCATATCTGTGAAATGAATGGGTTGGATTAAATTTTCCCCAGGGACCTTTGCTGCACTGCAAATGACTATTGATTTGGATCTAAAAATAACTGTTGATTTGGGTAAATCACTTACCTGTTTTGGCCTTATTTTTTGTATCTGTAAAATAAGATTATACTAACTAGATTTTTAAAATAGTTTTTTCATTATATTATTCTTAATTTTATACACAACCCTGTAAGCCAGAAATTTTGTTTACCTATACTAATAATTAAGAAACTGAGACACGGATCAATGGCTAGCTGCTGCTTCGTGTTCTGAGTCGTCTGTGTGCAAATATTGGCTTGCTGGAAAAGGTGCCATAATGAATTAGTTGTGTCTCTTCTGAGAGTAGAATTTGAGAATGTTGGCACATTTGCCAGGTGTTTGTCATTCTTTATCAATAGATTAAATGCTATCCCAAGTATTTGTTTAACTAGAACTATCATTATGCACCAAATCTGAGAGCAGAGAAAGTTGAACCAGGTTTGAAGTCACAGGCACTATTTTCTGGAAAGGTGTTTGTCTCTCTAAAATGAGACGTGTTTCCATTACACGGGCTAAATACAAAGCAAAACTATTTTGTGCCATCACATTTATCATCCAAATGTGTCTGCTACTAGCAAATGTCTTTTAGTTATAGGGCTTCCAGAACATCATGAAATAGTTCATATTTTAATGATGAAAATGATTTCTCATTATTAAAATATATTTTTACAATTCAGGGCCTGTGGCTCTCTATTCACTAAAACAATCCCCAGACTATATGTTACAGTTCCTGAGTGTCTGGTTCAAGGAAAAAAGTATCAAGTTCTGATTGGCGTTAAAGAGTGAATCCTTTGAGATAGGTAATGGTTCATTATAGAATGATAATGCATTCTTCATATCTTCACTTTTCACTCACTTAAAATTACTTCTTTCCATTTGATTTTTTTCATTTACTTTAAGTAGAGTATTAATCAACTATGCTCATTTAAAAGATATTAATGTTCTCTTTCTTCAACCAGACTTTTACTCTTTCAGAAGACAGATACTAAATGTGATTAGAATGAGCACAGCCATATTGGCTTTTTAATAAATATCTGCATGGTCCATGAGGAGTGTTTGCCCTGAAATAGACATTTAAGACATCTCTGCTCAAAAAGTAGCCAACTTCCGTCTGCTGCCTGACTGAACTACCATTTACATTTTGTATAATATGGGCAGAAAGCATTTTAATTTAATATATAAATGTAAAACTTCAGCTTCCACTAGCTGTAATGTGGACTCAATGATTTTATTTATTTATTTATTATCAGCAGAGCCTGCATCCTGTGAGCTTCTGTGATGGAAATGCACCGTGTGCAGAGAGTGACTCTATTAGGCTATAGGAGAGGATGAAAATGGTTCGAGATAAATAAAAAAGCAATTACCTAGGCCTGGGAAAGAGATACTGCACATTTATTCAGGAAGCATTTAACTTACTCAGGGCTCCATTCCAATGAACTGTAGTTCTCTTCTCCATCCTCCCTAATATATGCCAAGTCAAATTGGAAGTAGCAGAATGATGCTTCGCACCCTGGTAACAAGAACTCAGCGAATTTTGAGGACTTGAGAAAACTACCATTAGGGGAAAGACAAAAACATGAAGATGGCCTTCATTCCATTTCCAGTGCCAGACATTGAGGGCAAAGCATTTGAAGCTGTGACATAAACAGTTGTAATAACCACTAGGCAAATGGATTGAAACTAAGTACATTTTCCACAAAGCTAAGGATTAATGTCTTTGTGCTGCCGCGTGGCCCGCACAAAGCTATGGCTTTCAGGGCTGCAACCAAAGTTCCTATTTCCAAGGCTCACAGCTGATCTTGAGAGGTCAAAAAGAGGAAAAATAACACATTGGCCCATTAACAATAACCACTGCTTTCGTTTCCCATGTTTAAGTGACCTATTTCACATTTTATTCTAGCTTATTTTTCTAAATTTCTGTCATACTACCTGTGTACATTCCTTTCTCCTTCACAGCTCACTTATCAGTAGAGCTCTTCCAGTCCCATCAAGCAACACCATTTTCCATGGGGGCATCCATTCAAGAAAGAAGGGGGAATACAGAGAGTTAAGCTCAGCTGAGAAAAGTATACCTTGTGCTGCAAGGTCCATCAGAAAACTGGGACGGCTTTAACCGATTCTATAACAAATTCCCACCAAAGGTTTTGACAATAAACTTTTTTTTTTTTTTTTTGTAAATTTTCTTCTTTTTTTTTTAACAATTCATTTCCTCTGTGATTGCTGGGAATTGTCACTGATCCCGTTTCATATCTTGAGATCCTGTCTTAGGGCTTTACTCCTCTCGTCATTCTCTTGCTAATCTTGAGGAACGAAGATTCCATCACTTTGCTTTATACACTGGATGCATTTCTTTTCGTTATTGCACTTTTGATAGAGACAGGAGGCAGAGACATTCTAGGCAGAAAAGGATGGGTCCCTGGTGAAACCCCACCCTCAAGCCAAAAACCCTGAGACCGTGACTCAAAGTGAGAACTTCTATCGGGTTTCCCCACTCGAATGTTGCCTTTTTCTAAACCACCCATGGCCCAGCCTTGCGCCATCCTATGCCTATAACGACCCCAGGCTCATCTGGCAGAGAGGAGGAGTGACTGGATGTCGGGGACTACAGCGGGACCTCAGAAGCGGCTTGACTTCAGAGGGACAGCTTGGCAGTGTAACTTCAAAGAATAATCCTGACGCAGATGGCCGGACTTCAGGTGAAGATAACCTACCCACCCCATCCCTTTCTCAGCTCCCCTTCCCACTAAGGGCCACTTTCATCAGCAATAAAATCCCCTGTATTTACCATTCTTCAACTCATTCTTGCGATCTCATTTATCCTGGATGCTGGACAAGAGTTCTGGAGCCACGAGTGAGGATACAAAAGGCTGTCACACTGGCCACTTTTCCCTCACCGGCAGAGAGCAGCTGCCTCTCATGAAAAGGCAGATGGCCCATTAACCTGCTAACACTTAAAGCCGTCCATGGACCGCAGAGCTAAAAAGCCTGTAACATCCCCTCTGGGGCTTCAGGAGTTGAAGGCATCCCTCCTGGATGCTGCTGCGGGGCCCGCACAAAGTTTGCTCCTGCCAGCGCCCGAAAGTTTGCTCCTGCACCCTCTCTCCTGCCTATTGCCTCCCGGAGGGGTGGAGAGCACTCCTGCCCGTGCAGAAGCGGCTGGCTGCTTCCAGTGCTTTCCCGCCTTGTTTACTTGTGCGCTCCCTCGGGCAAGTTGTTGAGAGCAGCAGGCTGAGTAAATGGGGCACTCTCACAATTCCCAAGAAAGGGATCAGGAAAATATCCTGCTTTAAAGTAGATTTTTGTTTCCTAGTACTTCAAGTGGTGTTTTCTTCGTGCAATTGTATCCTCTCCTTTTTGTTTCTTATGATCAACTATGATGTGGCAAAGTAGACAGCCTCTGCTATTTTAGAAAGAGCTCCTCCCCTTTATTTTACTCAGCATTGCCATGAAGTCAGCTGAGGAGAAGTTTGTTACAATATATCGAATACTTCAAAGCTTTGTATAAATGAAAGTCATAGATCCTGTGGCTTTTTTTTTTTTTTTTATTTTTAATTTCCTTCCTGTAGTGTTTCATTTTAGCTGCTGTAAGTTAAAAAGTAAAGCATTATATACCCTTTGCTCTTGTGAAAGAAGAAAGGCTACCTTAACTTGGACTTAAAGCCAACGTGGAATGATGACAGTAGGTTGATCAGGACAACTCCAGTGTTGAATCACTTAGATGTCTGCAAAGCCACCATCAGCTATGGGGAAAGCTTGAAAATTTGTTGTTGTTATAGGATTTGTTGGTTTTGCTTGATTTTGTGGCCATTTGGCAAGCCAAAGAATATGTCATGTTTCTTCCATTAATTTTAAAGCTTAGTATAAAAGTATCCCAAGTTCCTCAATGTGATGGTCCAGGTGTTGTAATAAACTAAAGTTAATGCTACTGGCATCTGCTGGAAGTTTTTGAGTATTATCCATAGGTACAGCAAAAGGTACAATTACACCTAGAAACACTGTCAAAATTAGCGACAGGTCAGATATTCTATTTTTGTTGGTTTTCTGGGGATGTTGGCTTTGCTGAAACGATGAAAGGGATTTTTTAAAACTGGATTATAATTCAAATAACAATTTAGATAAGTAATCAAAAACAAGTAATATGGTGGGCATCATTTCTTGAAAGAATAAGTACAAAAATGCGTAAATAAATTTATCTCAAATAGTTAAATTTGTATATACCAGTAGAAAGCTTCTGAGAAAAGGTATTTTATTTCTTGGGAATCTTGTAAGTTACTCCTTGATAAACTTTCTATGATTCATAGGATAAAGTTTCCCAACCCTCACTCTGTCAGATGCAGAAGAAATTCCCAATGCTTTTTTCCTTGATTCCAGGACGTATGATTAAATTCTAGTCATGGCAAATACAACTTAGTTTTAAAGGTAAGCTCTGCCTTGTTCCTTATGTGACCATAGGTTGCTTAACTTGTGCAGTATGGGTATAATTGTATCACCTCAAAGTTGCATAGTACCTTAAAAAGATTGCACAAAATAGTAGATTAAAGTTTAACATTTACTGTAAATAGCAGGAGAGAGTAATAGAGGATTTTATGAGATTTGTCAATGGTGACAACACTACAATTAGATAGGAGTAGTAAGTGGTGGTGATTTGTTGCATGGTGTGATGGACAGAGTTAATGTATATTTTAAATTAACTAGAAGAGAGGTTTTTGAATGTTCTCATCACAAAGAAATGATAAATGTTTAAGGTGATGAATATGCTAAGTATCTTGATTTGATTATTACATAATGTATACATATATGGAAACATCACATTGTGCCCCATTAAATATGTACAATTATGTGTCATTCATTAAAAAAAAAAAAAAAATTGGCCAGGTGTGGTGGCTCACGCCTGTCCTCCCAGCACTTTGGGAGGCCAAAGCAGGCAGATCATGAGGTCAAGAGATTGAGGTCATCCTAACCCCGTCTCCACTAAAAATATGAACATTAGCCAGGTGTGGTGGCGTGCACCTGTAGTCCCAACTACTCAGGAGGCTGAGGCAGGAGAATTGCTTGAACCTGGGAGGTGTAGGTTGCAGTGAACTGAGATTGTACCACCGCACTCCAGCCTGGCGACAGAGCAACACTCCACCTAAAAAAAAAAAAAAAAAAAAAAAAAAAAAGAAAAACAAACAAACTTAAAAAATATTAATACACAAGCACAAGTGCATAAGCCACTACCACTAAGAACTGAATCACTGTACAGCTAGGTATTAGCAAACTATATATTGCCTGTGGGTCAAATCAGGTCCATTGCCTGATTTCATATGGTCCCAAATCAAGAATTTTTTTTTACATTTGTAAATGAGAAAAAAAAAATATTTTATGACATAAGAATTATATGAAACTTGAATTTTAGTATCTATAAATAAAATTATACTGTAACATACCCATACTCTGTTGTTTCCATGTTGTCTATAGCTCCTATGCTGCTTATAACCATAGAGTTGAATACCTGCAATAAAGTCTGTTGGTCCCGAAAAGCGTAAGATATTTACTATCTGGCCCTTCACAGAAAATGTTTAGCAATCCTTCTGCAGAGACTAGACATCTTCTATGTCATAGGGCACATTTAAATTACATGTGACTTGAATGATGTATGGTACTTCCATGCATAGCACAGAATTAGACCATGGGAAGTGTTGTACATGATGCTATAAGGGTGATCCTATTTAGTGTGCTCACTTCTGGGAACCAAAACCTTGTTTGTGGGACACCGTTAGATATCCAGTTGATTCACTCAGGTATAGTGCACAGATCAAGAGCCTCTACTTGATCTGCTACTGTGTAGATTTATGCAAGACTTATGTGATTAGAAATATCATTAAACTTCCCTGGACTTTTGTAATATTATTTGAAGAATAGAAAAACAATTGTATCTATCTCATAGTATAATTTAGAATAAATGAAATCTTGCCTCTGCTTAGCATTATGTCTGACACACAATAAATGTTCAATAAAATTTGGTAATGGTTACTTTAAAAGGTATAAATACAAGAAAAAAATGAGTCTTTATCTTATTTATAAAGACAACATAAAGGATTATATGAAAATTATCAAATCTATATGAAGAAGTGATAATTATATCTAGTTTTTATATAATTAACCTGAGTATATTTCTATATAACTCTAGACACTATGGCAGGTGTCTCATTTTACCTTTTAATTATTTTCTTTAAATATATGTTAAAAATAGGAAAAATGACTTTTATTGTTTTTTTTTTTCCTTAATCTCCACGTCTAATAATTTTTGTCTGCTACTAGAATTTATCCTAGTTCCACATTTTTTTATGTCTGGGTAGCTTTCTTATTGATGAGAATAATAGCTAACAAAACACTTGTTTATCAACGTCGTGGCCTACAGAAAATTTTATTCAAAATTCTGATTTTAGATCAACTGCTCTCATCACCGCTTCCCTAAGGAAGATTCTTCTACTTTCATCTGTACATTTTATTTATACAAAAATGATTTTCATTCCATATTTCATTTCAAAAACAAAAAGTGTTTTAAATTAGATTTATTTGGCCATAGAATTTTCTTATCTCTTTCCAAGAACATTTTAATGCATGTATTTTCCCTTGTTTTATATGTCTGGTCTCTGTTCATGCTTTGCAGATGAGAAGACTTATACACTCTATTCTGTATTTCAGGAAGAGAAATTTTCATGTTAAATCTGAAATTAAGGACTTCCTAGAACTTAATTTGCAAGTCTATTAACATTTCCACTGAATATAAGTAGCTCACAGACTTTGTGATTTCTTTTATGACAATGATGTTGTCAGTGTTAAAAGTGAGGGGTCATAGTACTTGTTATGACAAAGATTTGTAAGAAGCAAGACAGACATACGTGCCCAGTGAAATTATACTTAATTGTTGTTGTTTTTAACTGAGTCAGGGTCTTGCTCTGTTGGCCAGGTTGGAATGCAGTGGTGCAAACACGGCTAACTGTAGCCTTTTCTTCCTGGGTTCAAGTGATCCTTCTGCCTCAGCTTCCCAAATAATGGGGACTACAGGTGTGCACCACAATGCCCAGCTAACCCAGTGAAATTATAAATGAATACATATTATAGATATATCCTACAAAAGTACCCACACTAACTTTATATTTACACCTTTTGTAAATAATGTAATTAAATATTATGAAGGTAGTTGAAGAATGTGAATCTTTAGGCCCTGCAGTACTTGTTGTAACTTCACTTGAACCAAAAGAGGCAATATTCAAATCTTTATAATGTACATTCTAGAAGATATAATTGATCCTCCATTGACTCTATGGAACAGATATAACAGTTATTTTTATGTAGAAGCTGCCATGCCAAGGCTGGCCTAATGAGAGCATTTCACCTTAAACTTTGAATCTCACAGTCAGCAATATGATACTGCATTAACCCACAGAAGACAAGTTTCACTCAGAGATACTTTTGGCAGTGTCTGTAATACTAATTCTACTTTTACTTATATCATTTCTTTCCTTTTTTATTTTTTTATTTTTATTTTTTATTCTTTTTTATTATACTTCAAGTTCTAGGGTACATGTGCATAACGTGCAGGTTTGTTACATATGTATACTTGTGCCATGTTGGTGTGCTGCACCCATCAACGCGTCAGCACCCATCAGTTCATCATTTATATCATGTATAACTCCCGAGTGCAATCCCTCCCCCCTCCCCCCTCCCCATGATAGGCCCCAGTGTGTGATGTTCCCCTTCCCGAGTCCAAGTGAGCTCATTGTTCAGTTCCCACCTATGAGTGAGAACATGCGGTGTTTGGTTTTCTGTTCTTGTGATAGTTTGCTAAGAATGATGGTTTCCAGCTGCATCCATGTCCCTACAAAGGACGCAAACTCATCCTTTTTTATGGCTGCATAGTACTCCATGGTGTATATGTGCCACATTTTCTTAATCCAGTCTGTCACAGATGGACATTTGGGTTGATTCCAAGTCTTTGCTATTGTGAATAGTGCTGCAATAAACATACATGTGAATGTGTCTTTGTAGTAGAATAATTTATAATCCTTTGGGTATATACCCAGTAGTGGGATGGCTGGGTCATATGGTACATCTAGTTCTAGATCCTTGAGGAATTGCCATACTCTTTTCCATAATGGTTGAACTAGTTTACAATCCCACCAACAGTGTAAAAGTGTTTCTATTTCTCCACATCCTCTCCAGCACCTGTTGTTTCCTGATTTTTTAATGATTGCCATTCTAACTGGTGTGAGATGGTATCTCATTGTGGTTTTGATTTGCATTTCTCTGATGGCGAGTGATGCTGAGCATTTTTTCATGTGTCTGTTGGCTGTATGAATGTCTTCTTTTGAGAAATGTCTGTTCATATCCTTTCCCCACTTTTTGATGGGGTTGTTTGTTTTTTTCTTGTATATTTGTTTGAGTTCTTTGTAGATTCTGGATATTAGCCCTTTGTCAGATGAGTAGATTGCAAAAATTTTCTCCCATTCTGTAGGTTGCCTGTTCACTCTGATGGTAGTTTCTTTTGCTGTGCAGAAGCTCTTTAGTTTAATTAGATCCCATTTGTCAATTTTGGCTTTTGCTGCCGTTGCTTTTGGTGTTTTAGACATGAAGTCCTTGCCCATGCCTATGTCCTGAATGGTACTACCTAGATTTTCTTCTAGGTTTTTTATGGTAATAGGTCTAACATTTAAGTCTCTAATCCATGTTGAATTAATCTTCGTATAAGGAGTAAGGAAAGGATCCAGTTTCAGCTTTCTACTTATGGCTAGCCAATTTTCCCAGCACCATTTATTAAATAGGGAATCCTTTCCCCATTTCTTGTTTCTCTCAGGTTTGTCAAAGATCAGATGGCTGTAGATGTGTGGTATTATTTCTGAGGACTCTGTTCTGTTCCATTGGTCTATATCTCTGTTTTGGTACCAGTACCATGCTGTTTTGGTTACTGTAGCCTTGTAGTATAGTTTGAAGTCAGGTAGCGTGATGCCTCCAGCTTTGTCCTTTTGACTTAGGATTGTCTTGGCAATGTGGGCTCTTTTTTGGTTTCATATGAACTTTAAAGCAGTTTTTTCCAATTCTGTGAAGAAACTCATTGGTAGCTTGATGGGGATGGCATTGAATCTATAAATAACCTTGGACAGTATGGCCATTTTCACGATATTGATTCTTCCTATCCATGAGCATGGTATGTTCTTCCATTTGTTTGTGTCTTCTTTTATTTCACTGAGCAGTGGTTTGTAGTTGGAAGTTCTGGCTAGGGCAATCAGGCAAGAGAAAGAAATCAAGGGTATTCAGTTAGGAAAAGAAGAAGTCAAATTGTCCCTGTTTGCAGATGACATGATTGTGTATTTAGAAAACCCCATCGTCTCAGCCCAAAATCTTCTTAAGCTGATAAGCAACTTCAGCAAAGTCTCAGGATACAAAATTAATGTGCAAAAATCACAAGCATTCTTACACACCAGTAACAGACAAGCAGAGAGCCAAATCAGGAATGAACTTCCATTCACAATTGCTTCAAAGAGAATAAAATACCTAGGAATCCAACTTACAAGGGATGTAAAGGACCTCTTCAAGGAGAACTCATATCATTTCTATTAAAATAGTAGAGAAGAATATAGAACAACATAGAAAGTTTACTGTATGCTAAGCACTGTACTTTAACTTCCCCATTTCATTTCATCCTTAAATAAGCTTATGACTTTTAGGGATTGTGATCTCCCATTTACAAATAAACAATCTGAAGTTAGGTTTAAATAATTTTGTCTAAAATCATATAGCTAGCAAGTGGCAACTAAGGTCTTTCTGGTTCCAAAGATAATCATTGTACGTTTGTTTAACATTTTCCAAAGGTGTTTGCTTAAGATTAAATCTCTCCTTAGTCAAGAAAAGGTCAAATTCATAGAATCAGAGAGTAAAATGGTGGTTACCAGTGGTGAGTGGTGGTGGTAGGTGGAGGAGGTTAGGTCAAAGGATATAGTATTTTAGTTAGAAGGAATAAATTAAAAAATCTGTAGTACAACATGTTGACTACGTTAATAGCAATGTGTTTAATACTTGCAAATTGCTTAGAGAGGAGATTTTAAGTGTTCTCACAACAAAAAAGAAATATGTGATGCAATACATAATTTACTTAGCATGATTTCATCGTTCCATAGTATTTTATATATTTTACATCATTTACACTATATATAATTTTAATTTGTCTATTTAAAAAATAATATAAAAATGAAATAGTGTTCTCTTACCCATCCATTTAATTTTTGTTTTAGTTATGAATTATCTGAAATTCATCATATGACTCCAGAAAATGTTGCTTAAGCTCTTGTATATGTGGTGTTTCAGTCATCTATCCAATCAGTAAACTAAGTAGAAAACCAGGGCAATAGCAATGCTAATAATAATAACAAGAACAAACACTGACATGTTAACTCCACTTCTTTACTATGTGATGAACCAGAATTCTTTTGTATCTTCAGCATGACTTCTGATCTCCCAAGCCTCAAGGTTTATAATGCATCTGAAACCCACAAACCATCACAGGAAAGATCAGCATTTGAGTATCTGAAAAGAAAGGTTAAAACCCAGCTTTTCATATCCTTGAAGAAAAAAATACCTTTCAGTGGTAACTTTGTGGTCTAGAGTTAAATCTAAGTGATTTGGGTGGTGGGGCTGGGGTGTGAAGGGCTGGTGTTTGTTGATTTGGATTACCTGGGTAACTTCTCTGTTAGTGAGTTCACTGCTCAAGCATGATGTGGCTCTGGTGTTTATCAGTGCCATCTCTGTATGCATTTATTTTCACATTATCTTGATGACTGCTCTGAACTAGGAGCGGAGTCGACAGATCTTATTCTGCTCTAGGACCATGCTCTTCTCTGACTTTTACTATGTTAATCCCTAAAATGTATCTAACTACTACAGTTTCAATGTTTTTCTGTGTTCAGGAAAAGCATTTGAAGACTTTGATTTGGTTCTTAGAGGCTTGCCGGTTTGGGGGTTGGGGGAGCATCAGCTGGACACAAAAGTCCACTCAAATTAGCACACAGCTGGTATTTCGTTAGCACCAATTCAGTGGGGACTGACATCTGAAGATCATGAACTAAGATATTAAAATGCCAGTAAAGAGCTTGGCAATCACACCTGACATAAATGTGCTTCTTGAAATCTAGAATGGTTCACAACAGTTCATTATGTTAATCCTGGAAATTGTTTCCCTTTCCTGGCTCATCATCGTTCTCTTCAAAACTGGAATGGACAATAGCATCACCATCAGTCTTCTATATATAAATTTAAGAATATATTAGTATCTTGACTTTTTGTTCTCATTTTGCCAAAGTAGCACATGTGAAGTTAATCAGCAGCTTTTGTATAAAAACTGAAAGAGAATATTGATAATCAGAATCTTCTCAATTGTTTTTTTTTTTTTCTTTGATGCCTGGGTGAATTGCTTTATTTTTCTCTTACTACCTGTCTTCTAGAATAAATTCAGGTGTGTGTTTCCTTCCTAAAGCTCTCCTTATATAGGTTGTACATTCTCTCTCTGTAGGGTGATCCTTTGGGATCTGCTGGAATTCACTGTGAGTAGCCCAGGGAACCAATTTCCCCAGTAACTGTTTCCTTCAGTGCAATTTTTAACAGAAAGTAAATCAATAACTTTATTCTTTAAGTGACCACCATCCAAATACCTAGACACATCCTGTTTTTCAGATAACTGGACGTGCTCAGACACTTCTCTGTGTCTGTTTAGAAAGTAGGTTGGATTATCCAATAAATATGTTATTAATTAGAAATTACCAAAGTGTTCTTTTTTTATTAATTGATTTTAAAGACATTTAAAGTATGTTATCACAGCAATTGATTTACGTTTAGTACCTAGGAGTCTTGAAGATCAAATAGCTATTACTTTTTTTCTTACAAGAAAGGGAAATAAGGCTGTAATGGGTTCTGTCTACATGAGCACACTTTTGAAAATTGTTTTCCTATTAAAATAGATCAAGATATAAGGATATATTTGATATTTATCTGTTTTGTGTGATACTTTCTTATAAATCTCTTTATCGTGTGTTACTGAATAGATAGAAAATATAGATTGAAGGCACAGCTCTCTGGGATAGAAAGCTTGGGTTTGAAGCTTGGCTCTGCCACTGAAAGGCTGTGTCATACTGGACAAGGTCTTCAGTTCTCAAAGTCTCAGTCTTCTCATCACTTTCCTCTTGAATTAGGAGAATTAAATGAGCCATGTAAATGCTTATTATTGGATAAATGTCATTATCCCTGTTTATTCTTTTCTATACACATCTAAGCATTTACTATCATTTTACATAATTTTGATTCTACTTTTGAAATGCATTTCTGGCCTTCAGGAAGCATGTGGTCTAGTGGTCATGTTTCTTTATTTACAACCCCCAAGCTAACATATAGAGTTAAGGGGATATGTGTTGATATAAATGAACATAACAGAAGCAGTACTGGGGAATCTGTGGCTTTACAGCTAGTGCCTCTGAAAATTACAATGTAAAATCTATGGGTTAATTCATGAGGTTAGTGTAAAGATCAGACAGAAAATAGAAAACTCTGAGGCATGTTATAGCTGTTTAGAGGCCCTTCTAAAGTTATTCCCCATTCTACTGCTCTCAATTTGGCATCTCAGCTCATCTGACTTGTTCACAAGTCTTTTCTTATGAGAAAAGTCCTCAATGCTAATTGTGAATCACGTGGACTGCGACTACCTTTGTGTGATTTTCATTTTCTGGCACTTCTTGCTGGGAGCTGTTCTAGCAGGATGTAGCTTCATCACGTGGATCTACCTTTTTTAAAAAGTGTGATGTACATCACCTACAGGCAGGTATCTCAGTTGGATCAGTGGAAAGGCAAGGCACTTTTGTTTTCCAGCCTGAGAGCTCAGCTCCACAGACAGCCCTACAAGCTCCTCTTTTAATGCTCCAAGATTACTTCACAGGCCCCAGATGGTTCTGGTAAGTCTGGGGTAATTAGGTTTCCTGGTCAAGAGCAACAGCATGGCAAGAAGACTTGGCCCTGCCTGAAAAGCTCCCACAGAAACAGAAGGAATGGAATAATGGGATGAGAATACTTAGCTACTGTAGGAAAGAAGCTTAGTCTCTGTTTGTGTTTATTTTTAATAAGAAATGACCAAGTACTTCCAGAGGGAAAAATTCTTTTACATACTTAGATAACTAGTGAGGTTTGTTTTGTTTTGTTTTGTTTTCTGGTAAAGTGGCAAGAATATGGCAAACCTAGGGGGCATTGGTGAAGAAGTGGGGTGACTGTGCACATTCGGGCCAGAGAATGGGGACATTATTTTCAAAAGTTAGCGCAAATTGGGAAGATACTTCATAATCAGCCATGTAAGTCATTTCTTGGAAAAAAATATAGCATCAATTGTATAAAATTTCCTGAAGCATCAAAATATTTGACATGCTTGAAATCCTGCAGATGGTTCTCATGAGTAAAAATACATTGCATTTATTTTCAAAATGCCATAGAACACATTAGTAATTTCTTATGGATGATAGCATGTGTCTTACTGAAGTGAAAATAATGAAGTAATCACTTTTGGGGTATAGAGTCAAATGTGATTTGGTTGTTTATTTTTAATCATGCACAGGGACAAAGAAAAATTGGGCTTAATTTTAACCACTCTGAAAGGACATTTAACTACATTTAGTTATTCATTCTACTTAAGAGCTAAGTTAAATAAAAATTTTACTTGACAATTTAATAATATTTTAAAACTGAAACTATTCAGAAGAAAAACCTAATTACTTGAATGTCTGGTTGCTTTATTTTTTTTCTGGCATACTCAAAAAATTATATTTTATGGCATGATATTCTCCCTGCTAGATTTATATATCACAGTACAGTCACTCCAGTTCTGTTCAAGATAAAAGCTTTATCATAATCCCCTACTCTCTTTAAGTCTCCTGTGGGCTTAAACATGGCTTCCTTCAAAGATGATTTTGGCAGTTTTTAGTCCATCAAAAGGAAATCCTCCTCCTTCCAGCTTTCAATGTTTCATTTCTACTGTCCAAGCAGTGTCAGCACTAATACCTTTCAGTTTCATTTTTCTTTCATTTAGTTTATTTGGTGTTTGGCAGAATAACAAGCTTGGTAGCTTTCTTAAAAATAAGTTTCCATGGTCTGTCTTCAAAATAGAAAGCCATAACTTGTTGACATAGTCCACCTAGCTGCAAACTCGTCTGGTCACTCTTTATGTACACCATGTTTTCATACCCATTATTGCTGTACGTTGAAAGAATTTCACTGTCATGAGCTAAGTTACCTGAAAAGAATTTATTTTATAATAACTTGATTTACATTTTAGAAATAATTATTTAGAGTAGTTTTAAGGGCTTAATTTCTCTAAAGAAAAATTAAGCCTCAAGAGAGTATAGCTATGTATCTTCATACGAAAGTTGCTTACTTGTCACAAGTCTGATCTCTTATAATAACTGATTTATTTTATGATAACTTGATTTACATATTTAGAAACAATTATTTAGAGTAGTTTTAAGGGCTTAATTTCTCTAAAGAAAAATTAAGTTTCAAGAGAGAATAGCTATGTATCTTCATACGAAAGTTGCTTACTTGTCGCACGTCTGATTTCTTACCTAGACTTTGGATAAATTTTGTGAAAACTGAGCATCACATTGGAGATGACAAGTAATTTTGATTGTGAATGCTGTGGCATGCTGAGTTTGTGAAATATCCCTTGCTGCAGCACTTTATGCACAGGTGTAAAGATCTGCAATCTAGGGGTGATTTGGGCAAGAATAATACAATGTTAACTGGAGAAATGAAATACCTTGCTTGGGGAGGGAGGAGGCATATTACCTATTTAACATTTAGGTAACTGATAAATAGCAAATGTTAAAAATAGAAAATTATTTTCCATGCCTAGCTACATAATTTGTATAACACTAGGAATTACTCTTTCTCAAGACACGAGTAGATTAATATCCTGCCTGCCTTAGTCCCTCCCAGTTGTTGGTAATGAAGAACATCAAACTGTTGCTTTTTCTTTGAGTTCTTCTGCCCCTTCCCTGCTCCAGGTATATTTCATGTCCTTCCTCTGGAAATGGAGCTGGGAATAGCTCCATAACTGACAACCAGTTACCTACTTAACTGCAGCCTTCTGCTAACTATTACTAGGTTTGCATACTAAGTTCATAAGATTAGCATTATGTTTTACTTTGTCTTGTCTGCGCTTAGCATTTTAGATTTTCTCTCGTGATTGATTTCACGTCGTCTTGCTGAGGACTTTCTTTCAAGGATGGGTAGATTCTTTCTACCTCAAATGTATTGTTTAAACCTGCCTCAATCCAACATGTCATAGAGAATAGGACATGATTTTGAATGTCACCACTAACTGAAGGGACCTATGATTTGGAGTCTCTAGCCATATTAGAAGTCCTTAGGTATTGAAAACAGCTCAAATTTAACATGAATTGATGCCCCCCACCTTATCCCCAAACACACACATATATATGCTCATGAGCTTCTATAATTCACTTAAGGGGTGTCCTCTGTAGGTCACTAGGTCTAACCTATGCCCTGGTGGTCCTTGACTTCAAATGTGTGCCTTATGGACACTGCCAAAGTCTTTTTGTAGACAACATCATTCAAGTTATGTCAATTAAGCATTTTTGACTTTGTAAAATATCCCTTTCCCTCTTTTCTCTTTGAAAATACTGAAATAGGTTTCTAAATAGAATTGTTAGAATCACTATTGCTATATATATGTGTGTGTATGTATATATACACACACACACGTGCATATACACACACAGTATTTTAGTGTTTATTAAAAAATATTTACAGTTGGTAACATGTATATAACCACCTTAAAATAGACTGTCCAAGTTACAATGTCTGTGTTACAAGTTTTCTATGCTAACAAACCTGGAAATTTCTTTTATTGGTTTTTCAATTTATAAAATAAAATGCCACAAATTCTGACACTTTTTAAATTTGGACATTCCAGATGCTCACCTCAATAGCAAGTTTTAAGTATGCTAAAACTCCTGGATTTTTCTGCTAGGAACTTGGGTCCTGAACAAATTCTAGTTAATGAGACTTATACTATATAATACTGATCATTAAAAGATCAATAAATAAGCTAATAACTGTTAATTGGTGTAATTTGTGGTAGTTATGAGGGACTATTTTGTCCTTTCTCCCGTATTCCTTCTAATTAATATGTCATATCAATTCCTTCTATTTTTTGTTTATGCTATAAATATTTACTTGGAATCTAATCTTTTCTAGGCATCCAGGTAGATATTAGGATTATAAAGATAAAAATCCATTGTTCCATTTGATCAAGATCTCATTTACCTCACACTTCAGCCCAGGCAAACCCCATCCTACTCTCTGTTGCTTTGGTTTGTCTTTTTTAGATTTCATATATAAATTAGATCATGCAGTATTAGTCTTTCTGTTTCTGGCTTATTTCATTTAGCATGATGTCTAATGGCATTATGATCTAATGTACAGCATGGGTGATGATGGATGTGTTAGTTTGTGATAATTATTACACAAAGTGTGCATATAAAAATCACTTTAAATATCTTGAATATATTCAATGTTTGTCAGTTAAATTGATTTTAATTCAACAAAGTGAAAGCTGGAAAAAAATAATAAAATTAAGGCAGTAAACAATGAAAAAAAATCCATTGCTACTTTCATTAAGAATATAGGTTTTGGCCAGGTGCAGTGGCTCACGCCTGTAATCCCAGCACTTTGGGAGTCCGAGGCGGGCAGATCACGAGGTCAGGAGATCGAGACCATCCTGGCTAACATGGTGAAACCCCATCTCTACTAAAAAATAACAAAAAAAATTAGCCGGGCGTGGTCATGGGCACCTGTAGTCTCAGCTACTCAGGAGGCTGAGGCAGGAGAATGGTGTGAAGCCAGGAGGTGGAGCTTGCAGTAAGCCGAGACCGTGCCACTGCATTCCAGCCTGGGCAACAGAGCAAGACTCTCTCTCTCTTTCTCAAAAAAAAATAAAAAATAACAAAAATTAAAAAAAAATGAAAAGAATATAGGTTTTTGTTAACAAAATCCAAAGTCATTAAAGGATCAAAATAACATGGTTGAAATGAAGCCTATAGCACTGGAACTACAGCACTAGAACACCTGTATTTGAAGAATATACACAGGTGTATGTTTCTAATTAAAACCATTACATGTAGTGAAGCTCTTCCCCAGTGAATCTTAAGCCCACAAGCTGAGCCATGTTGTCATGGTCTAATCGATGAGATAGCTGGCTAAAATCCTAGCTAAATTCCATCAATCAGTTAACAACCATTAAAGATCAGCCACAGTTTTCTTGTACCTCTATTTAGATTTCGGTTCTCATTTTAATATTATTTAATCAGCAATTTATATCTTGTTTTTATATTTTTGCTTATGTTGATTTTCTAGATACATAATTTATATAAAGAAAGTTTAATATATGTGTTTTCAAAGATCAAGAAATACTCATTTATTGCTGTTAGTTTTATTAAAGTCAAACCTACATCAAATATGTGGGTGGAGAGGCATTTATCATTTACTGAGGGCTCATTTGGCAAATTTGGGACACATGCAGGCATTATAATTCTTATAAAACCTTATAAAATAGTATTTAATTTTCTTGTATAGGTAAACTAAAGGTTTTGAGGATATAAGTAACTTTGCCAAGATCATTCACGTTTAGCAATAAAGAAAAGGCCTAATTTGAGAAACAGATAGAAAGTGTGCTTAGCATTTATGGTTAAAAAAAATAAAAAGTGATACATTTGCACCTTTTTTTTTTTTTTTGTTAGCTGAGAAAATTCCAAGGTGTAACAACTATTTATAAAGCCCGGAACCAAGTCCCTAAGCGATATTATTATTTCCGCCTTGTCTGCAAACAAATTTGACCTGAATTCATGTTTCTTTAGAGCAGTGAGTAGCAGACTTTTTCTGTAAATGCCTAGGGAATAAATATTTTAACGTCTAGAAGCCATAAGTTTTCTGTTGTAACAACTTAATTCTGACATTATAGCACAAAATCCTTTATGGAAAATATTCAAACATAACTGTGTTCCAAAAAAACCTTTATTTATGAAGACAAGTGTTAGATGTTGAATTTGGTCCAAGGGCCACAGTTTGCTAATCCTGCCTTACAGTTTAGACTAGTAATCTCTAAACAACTTATATACACAATCATTTAGAAAGTTTTATGTGAGTACCCTGATACATTATTTTACTTATTTATAGAATATCACAAGTACTACTGTTCTAATACATTATGCTCAGCATGAAACATGCGAAAAAATCCACTAAAGATCAAATAAAATACGTAACAAGAGATTCCCTTTTCTTCCACGTCGTGTGGACTGTGTGGGCCACCACTTGGTGTATGAAGCGTAACACTGAAGAACACTGCCCAAGATAAAGCCAATGAGGCAACGATGGGGTGGGGGGGGGGGGTAGATAGTTGATTAGTTTTTAACTGGAATGTTACTTAAAGGACAGTTTTCTTCACAATCAGTATCAGGTTTTAACAATGATACTAGTTGTAGAATTAATACTGACATCTAGTCTCTTTTTTGTTCCCAAATCTTTCTTTTTACTTCCCTCCCACCCTCCTTTTCTTCCTTTTTATTTAGTTATTAAAGCCCATTTGAATTAATAGCTTCGGTTAATAGCTATCAATATTATCATTGATTTAATTCCACTTTTCACTTAGGAAAGGTGAAATGGAAAAATCCTACAGTGTTACTACAGAGCACCATATTGGACTTTTCCTTCTTGGTGTCCATGACAAAAAAAAAAAAAAAAAAAAAAATGCTCTCCTTCAGTAGACTTTGAGTATTTTGTGGTTTGAGTCATAGCCCTTCATAATTAATCTAAAAAGACAACCGTAAGTGTGTTGGTTCTATAGAAGCAGACTTGAAAAGCCTTGTAAATCAAACAATTTAAGCATACATTCTCAATATTCTTTGTTTTCACTCATGATTTAAAATATAGATGAGTGTATAAATATGCATATACACATCCAAAAATACCCTTCTTTAGATACTTTAGCAGAAAAATAGGCAATTTTTTTCAGTATTAAAAATGTATAGTTCATAGACATATTAAATATTTATCCTACTTCCTTGTCCAAGCAAAGATAAAAAATAAAATGCTTTTAACATGAATACTTACGTGGTTTCCAACATATTTAAGGAACTAACAATTGTAAAAATCTAACAGATACTTCTTAAGATTTTACAAATGCAGTGTAAATATTTATGCTAGTATTTAACCTAAGGTACATGCATGCCCTTATGGCATATGGGTATGGGTTATCATTTGTACAGAAATCTGAGAAGCCAAGAGATACCAGATAGAGAAGAATACAAGGTAAGATTCAGGAAAGTCAGATTGTATTTTTAGTTTTACCACTAAAAATATGTGTAACCTTAAGTAACTACTTACTATCTCCAGTGCTAACAACTTCATCTTTAATGGTGTAAGGGACATAAAACAAATACTTTCTAAGGGCCATTCTATCACTAGGTCCATATTCTAGCATATATATTCTAATAGCAGAAATGTGTAAAAATAATATTAACTACAATATATTGAACTCCTACTTTTTGCTATGAACTGGAATACATTTTCTTCATGGATTATCTCATGTACTACATATCCCAAACCACAGAGTAACATAGTTGTTTCACTTATTTTAACATCAGGAACTGAAGACCTAGAGAAAAAAAAGTAACTAGCACAAGTTATATAGCTAGTAAGAGAAAGTAGGAATAAACCGTAGACTCAGTAATTCATCAGCCCATTACACATCGACTCTTGTGTGTGTGTGTATTATATTTATGTATGCAGATATGTACATTATGTACCCTTATTATTTCTGTTAACCCCACTACCACTACTCCTATCCCACAGTATGATTCTGATGATGCAAAATAATTTAGATATTTTTACTAGTAAATATTTTAGGCAATCTTTAAAATATATTCAGCTGAAATTTAACAAGAAAAATAAACAGACAAAAACACTTTCTCTTGTACAAAGATACTTTCTCTAAATCCAATGCAGCTTCAGCTCCCCTCACAGCAACTTCCTCCTAAAGCATGGTGTTTGGATCTAACTCAGTAGTCCTTTATTCACCATCACTCAGAGTTTATTGTCCATCTCTATCTGAGAACAGCACAGATCCCAGGATCTGCTGAATATAAAAATTGAACTCCTTTTATTTATCACCAAACCAAATTGGATGAAATGTAAATAAATATATACATAGATTACATTCCACTATATTTCCCTTCCCCCTTTTTTTTTTTTTTTTTTTTTTCTGAGATGGAGTCTTGCTCTGTCGCCAGGCTGGAGTGCAGTGGCACCATCGTGGCTCACTGCAACTTCTGCCTCCCGCGTTCAAGTGATTCTCCTGCCCCAGCCTCCTGAGTAGCTGGGACTGCAGGCATGCACCACCATACCCAGCTAAATCACTTCCCCTTTCTTTCCAATTCACAATGTTTTTTCTATAATAAAATTTTATAATTTTATTTTATTTTTGACTCCTTACTCCAATGAAGTGAGCCAACATAATTTAATAATAAACTCAGGCATGCCATTATCAGGCAAATTATACTTAGATATTTACTTTGTTTTATACCCTCTGAGAAAGTTAAACTTGAAGGTTGAAGGATAATGTTTCAACAACTGGAAAAAACCAAAGTCTGTTTTTCAAATGTGATAAATTTTGGGTTTTCCTTAACTAAATTTACAAGTAATATACTAGAAAAAATAAGAAAATACAGGCCAGCCACAGTGGCTCATGCAGCACTTTAGGAGGTGGGAGGATCGCTTGAGGCCAGGAGTTCAAAACCCCATCTCTACAAAAAATACAAAAATTAGCTGGGCATGGTGGTGAGTGCCTGTAATGCCAGGTACCTGAGAGGCTGAGACAAGTGAATCGCTTTAACCCAGGAGGTGGAAGTTGCAGTGAGCTGAGATCACACCACTGCACTCCAGCTTGGGTGACAAAGTGAGACTCTGTCTCAAAAAAAATAATAAATAATGAAGGCCACCCAGAAAATTGAATCACTCTGAGTTAACTACTGTTAGTATTTGGATGTATGGCTTTTCATTATTTTTAGTACTATTTATATGTACAAATTTTCAACTTGTATGTGTGTGTTTAAAGATGCATATGAATATATGTTTTAATACATATTAGATTTCTTGATTACCAGTACCGGAAAGAAGGATATTGAGGAAATTAGAGATCGAGGCTTCTTAAAAAAAAATGCAGCAAGGACAGAGAACAGAAAACACAGCCAAAGTCATACCAGTCTGGTTAGAATGCTACCACTGTCATTACAGCCACTCTCCTTATGTCACTGACACTGCAGGGCCTTTGGCATTTTCATATGTGCCCAAATTCATTTCCCCAAGAAAATGGGTCTTTGCTTTACACCATCAAAAGTCAAAAGCAAATGAAAGACTGATTGCTTAAACCTAAAACATACGCCTTTATCTTCAGCTATATGTCCCCTTTGACTTTCATATATGACAATGGACCTACTTCCCATCAAGATTAATACAATGGGGAAGCCTTCCAAAAGGAAAAGAGAATCTAAAATTTGGTTATTGACTAAAATGTAATTGGTTCTAGAACATTAGCCATGCAATAGCTGCATCTGTCTTTCTCATCACTGCTCCTGTGTTAGATAGTGTAACTCTCTCTCATTAAACCATCCTTTCAAAAGAATAGCCCATATTTTCATCACTCACCTAGTGTCAACCACAGTATACCTGGATGATGCCCATTTCTTTTCTCATCTATATGATCCATCTCATTATCTTGCAAACCAGGGGCTACATTGAAAAGTTTACCACCACACACATACTTACTACACAAAAATTGGCTAAACGTTGGAGAAAGTGAAGTGAATATTTACTCTTATACACATAACATAGGGAAAAGAATATAGGTGGAGCTACTATAGATATCATTTCTGCACCTATAAGGATATAATTAGCATTCATGCATTCATTTATGTTTTCTTTTATTTTCAACTAATACCACACATAGGCGAGGCTTTTTACCAACTGGTGTGCCCCACACATTCAATCTTGAAAGAGGTGTAACAGTCATGTTATAATCTTCTATTAATTTATGTATCTCTTGATATGGTAGTTTTCAATTTATTGAACCATTACTTACATGGTATTTGCTATATATCTGTCACTGCTCTACGTGTTTTACATATAGTAAGGCATTTAACAACCGTGAGCCATAGGTAAGTTTTCTCCCTTATTTTATGGAGTTTATATAACTTGCTCAAATTCACACAGGTGGTAAGTAGTGGAACCAGGATGTTTCCCACATGGTCTATGCTGTGTGAAAGAATGCTCCATAGAAGCACATGGGTTTTCTCCATGTTACTCTCTACATCCTTTGAAGAGGATCAATATTGCTTTCAGGTTCAACCACCTCACAAACTAGAATTTTAAATTCAGTCACCCCACAAACTCAAATGCTGATGTCTATTATTGGCAGATTTGGCATTTTTAAGTGGTAGTAGTTAGGTGAGATTTGGTGAGAGAAAGTTCAGGTTGTTGAGGGTTTGCACTGATCTCACTGACTGCTGCTGTGACCACGTGGGTAACAAGCCCGTTCAGCGGTCCCATCAGAGGCTAGAGAATGAGAGCTTCTGAGCTCCAACGATCAGGCCACCTTGTTTACCTGATATTGTCTACCTGATATTAAGAGTTTCCTCCATTCTGGAAGTATTCAAACGAGCCTTAAGCTAACTTTTACATAGAGCACTCATATGCTCACATTCTGGGGCTACTCTAGGATGTCCTTCCGTATGTTTCTTCCCCGAGCTGCCTTGTTACTAATCCTTGACTCTTGATATTCCCTTTTCCTTAAACATTTGTCCAAACCATTAGGCTCTGTCCATAATTTAGTGTAGATTTTTGCTTCAGGCCATCGTCTCTTCCAGGAAAGATGTGAGCAATAACATACACTTGTAAAAGTTCCTCGTACTGGAAGAATTAGCCTCTTTTATAATCTTTCAAGGAAAACTGATAGTATAATTCTATAAGAATAATTTCCAGCTAGTGCTAGAATATCATTCATCACTTATTGTAAAACTGGCACCAGCATTTTCTTCTCACTGAATGATGATTGGCTACTTTCCATAAGATTATTATAGAAGGGATTACAGTATGGCAGGAGAGTGGTGCTGAGAATGTGTGCCATCTTCTTATATAATTCCTTCAATTGATGCCACTCCTGTATTATGATGGAGTCCTGTACTGGTCACTATGACCTTCAGAATGAAGTAGATCAGGTAATACTTGATTTGGTAAAGTCACAGTGTCATCTTCTGTCCTGTCATTAGGTATTTTGCTACTCAGACTCTGTCAAATTCCAGTGCAGGCCAAGAGCTGTCTGTCAAAAGAAGATGAGCTACTTGTTAAAGAAGGCATGAGTTTGTTTCAAACCCAATTTGTCTCCAGTTTAATTCTAATTTGGGAGTTTCTTTCTTCCTGCATACTCTATTCCAATATGCCAACAATACAATGTACATCACTGTATCTTCTCAATAACAGAAATTCTTGCACTGCCACCTTTACAGGTTAGAAAGCCTTCTTCAAAAGTGGCACCCTTTCAGGTAACTGATTAATGGATTGGATCTATGTAACTAAATGTGCTGCTTATTGAATCCAAAGTATAAAAAAAAGTCTCAAGTGTTGTATGGTTATCTAATGGCAGACACACAAGTGGCCTTCATTTTGGAATGTATTATCCTGCTGGAAATATCACTGAAATTGCAGATACTTGTATTTGGTATTAACACTATGTATTATATTTAGATATCTAGGATATATTCCTTGCTACTTTGGTCCAAGCAATATGATGCCATCAGATAATAGAGCAGTTTATGCCGTTTTTGATGATTATATAACTAAGTACCCTATCTACTATATAACAATAAAGGAAGGTGGTAGAAGTACTCTCTTGCTACCACACAAAACAAAGTGGATCTGCTCTTATCTGGGCTGGAACAAAAAATGTATCTGTTAGGTTAACATTTATTTACTCTGACCAGAGGACACAGTTTTTTCCTCTAGGAAAGAAACTATGTCTGGAACTCTAACTGTAATCACCAATGAATTAAATATATGCTAATCCAGTGTCCCTCTTCAGCAGCTATCTCCACTAACCCAAATGGAGAATTAAATGAGGGTGCAATAGGAATCACCAACCTGTAAAATCTTACGTGGCTGTACTAATGTTTTACTCTTCCTTGAGAGATGCAATTAATTTTTATTAACTATTTGAATAAGAAATGACCCCCGAGGCTTCGGGTTGCTCCTTCCTGCCAAAGTAGTACTTACTTCAGAAACCAATGGGCCAGTAAAATAAGCCTGCTGGTGGCTCTTATTTTTTCCAAATGTATATTTAGGAACTAGTAGAATAAACACAGGGTGAATTGGAGATCTCACTGGGCTGATCATGAGGCAAACTTGGGGGTAAAACTTCACTGGACCCCTCTAAACTTTCATCCTGATTGGTGAATTTGTGGTGTTCAGGGTTCTCAACAGTTAATGTCAATCGGAGCCACTATGCAATAATCCATGGTAGATCTGTGCTTTCTTCTTTATTCACAGCATGGAGATTATGATAAATTTCCATACCACATGCAGTGAATGACTGTTACGTAGTCCAATAGTCGTACCTGTGATTTAGAACTCTTAACAGATTGTCTATTTATTTTGTTCCTTAGAAATACATCTGTATTGCTATTACTTGGCCTTGCCCCTTCTCTTCATTACAGAGGTTCTATATTTGTCAGGTATTATGAGAGGAACCATGAATTTCTATCATCTTGGCTCCAGTAAAGCATCTCTTTTCCAGCAAAACAGGCCGGGAATTATTTTCCCACAAGTATAAAGCAATATTACTTAAAATTTCTAAAACAGTAAGGACTTCTTTCCTCTCTCAAATGGGAAAAATCCATAGAAAGAAGCTTCCCGTTCATTAATTGAATTCCTACAAAAACCTATTGAGGAGTCTTTGTATATTTTGCTCTGCTCTAGTCAGCATGTAATCCTAGTCCATTGGCTAGTTGCCTCATCATCACTGGATGACTGCTGCAGTTCTGGGCATCATCCAGAGAGGGTATGTTCCACTGATAGGAAAGTGTCTATCTATGTCTTCCTTGTATTTCTTTTAAAAAGTCTTTTTAAAAGCTTCCTTTCCAGGAAGTCCTGGAAGGTCTCTCTTACGTTTCATAATTTTATACAGACCCCCAAGCCTAAATTATCCTAGCAGTATGAATGAGATAACCAAAGTCACTTAGATATCAACATATATTTTTCTGAAGAGGACACATAAATTAATTTTTATGAGTGCTATGTACCTGAAAATAATTAGAGTTCTGTTAATATGGAACAGTAAATGACTATGACTGTTACATAGTCTATCAGTAACATCTGCTATATAGATGTTAATGAACTATCTATTATTTTGATGAACTATCTATTATTTTGGTCCTGAGAAACACACAGTTACATATCCTCAGATATCCATCCCTATAGATAGGGGTATTTTCTTAGCAGACAATGCCTACTATGCATTGTCTACTTTGCTTCTGGTACTTCATTTTAGTTACTCTTTCCTCTACTACTCCAAGATCTACTTCCCATTAGAATAAAGGGTTTGTTTTCAACTACAGTGTTTTTCACTGGCTTGCTAGTCTTCAAAATAGCACATATCACAACACCAGCTTGGCTCAACTATGTATTTTTCAGGATTGTAGGCAAGTTATTACCCTTATATACTGGAGAGGTGTGTTTAGGGAGAGAATGGTAGGTTAAAGGTTTAAAACATCATCTCCAGCATATTCATTTACTCAGCATTTTGGATTCCTTATTCTATGGCATACCAAGTAATGTCTGGCATTGAAATGCTACTTAATGAGGTTCACGGTTGGGTCCACATTTTTGCCAACCAGCCAAGAAATCTACTGCAGCATCCAGAGGTCCAAATTATCATAAAAAATAGAAACTCTGGAAAGTGTATCCATATTAATAAATTGAGCCTGATCTAAAAATATATCCATCTACCTTGGTGAAATAATATTAGAAGCCAAAGATTTACTAATTTTCAAAATTCCTTATTGATATAAATTAGGGAAATTAAGCACATTGTCTATGGATAAAATGCTTCAGCCTGTAATCAGCTCTTCAGGTTATGCTGGAATCTGATAACACAGATAAAGAACATTGAGAGGTGGTTAGCTAGGGAGCATGTGGGTTACTGACTTTCTACTGCAAGTCAACTCCTACAGGAAAAAGAATATCATCATCTTCAGTCTTAGGATGAGCAACCCTATCAGACAAGTTATAAAAGGGTACTTGTCAGGTAAGGGAGAGCAGAAGCTTTAGATGACTGGAGTATTCCCATTTCAATTTCAGGGTATAACTCTTTCCAAATTCATACTCTGTCTCATCTCAACAATGTAGTAATGTTGTGAATTCAGCTGACATTGAAAATCAAAAATAATAAGATTTAATTTTGCTTTTATATTTTGGTTACCTCGGCCTGAGGCTAAATGAGATAGGAGGTGCTTTAAGCAATGTCAAAAAATGTCTCTAGGTTTCATTCTGTTCCTTTAGCAGAGAATTTAGAAGTGTGTGTCATTCACTTTATTTATGCCATCCAATGCATTTTAGCATGTCTACTCAACCATGCTATCATTAAGTTCCTCTTAACCTTCATAGTACTTAATGACTACATCAGTGCTATACCCTGAAGCTTTGCTTCTACTGGGTAACCATAGGCTATAATAAATAAGGCATTTCACCTTCCATGCTAAAATGCATGCAGTTTAGGATTCCTTTCTTAAATTGTTAATGAAAATTCCCTGTCTTCAATCCTAACACAGTCAGCTAACAAATTCAGAGTTCTTGTATATTCTTGAGGGTCGGATACCTACAATCCATTTTATGTTGGACAATTTTGATTGTAAGAAACAGTAAAAAAATAACAATTAAGTAGAAAAGGAATACATTGGATAGATTATGAAAACAAGGCTAGCAATAAAAGAGTTGGTAATGGGGTCACAGCTAAGGACCTGCCTTGAAAGTCTGCTTAAGACAACACTGTTGATACCACATCACTGGACTTCATATCATTTCACTGCTAGTCTTTCAATATTACATTGTCCTGATTTATTTGTGCCAGTCTGTCAATATGCAAAGGTTATGAATGATCTTGGCTAACATGATCAGGTCCTAGCTGCAGTACACGGGGAGAGGAAGCTCTCTTCCCTTTGTTGGCCTCCATAGATGGAAGTGAACTCTGCTTCTCATTTGATTAGTAAAATTAACAAGTTTTTAAAATCATAAAGATGTTACAATGCTAGGAGTCATGAAAAAGTAAATGTACATACATTTATCGATCAACAATAGGATCATACTTTAATCTTTTCAAAACTGCTTCCCTTCACCCATTTAACAAATATCAGGTACATTTTCTGTGTTGACAAATAGTGATCTGAATAATCATTTTAAAATGAAAACTAAGGAATAAATGGCAAATAAAAAATGGGAGGTGGTCATGAAGATAATTTATAAGTGAAAAATACTATATTTCAAATAGACATATAAAAGATAATCTTTATCAGTAGTAATAACTTTTTAAAAATATTTGATTAATTTTACTTTTTACTTTGGATTCACAAAAGCCACACAAATATTGAAATTTTAAGTAAAAAGGTATATATGAATTTTTTAAATAAAATTATAAAACAATATTATTTTTGCTTAATAATGCCAAGAAATACAGCTGAAAGTTTAGGAAAACTTGCTGAGGACTTTAGTTGATACCACATGGAACTTCTTTTTTTTTTTTTTTGAGACGGAGTCTCCCTCTGTCACCCAGGCTGGAGTGCAGTGGCGTGATCTCGGCTCACTGCATGCTCTGCCTCCCGGGTTCAGGCCATTCTCCTGCCTCAGCTTCCCGAGTAGCTGGGACTACAGGCGCCCGCCACCATGCCTGGCTAATTTTTTTTTTTTTTTTTTTTTTTTTTTTGTACTTTTAGTAGAGACGGGGTTTCATCATGTTAGCCAGGATCCACATGGAGCTATTAACCTTCTGCTATACTTTAACAGATATGTATGCAAAAGAAAGTCTACTCTATTGTAAGCACTCAATAAAAATTTGTTAAATGAATATGAGTTCTAAGATTATTTTTAGACACTCAAAATTTTTATAAACATAATAGAAATAGTAGCAAATGCTTGATGACAGAATATTTATTTAAAACAATGAAGCTCTTAAAAGTAATAATGATAATGTAGGTTTCTGGAGTTGAAAGTAATTTCCAAGTCTGTTGTCTGCCATATGTACTTTCTGAGCTAAAAATAAAGAAAAAATAATTGTAACCTGCAACTGAAATATTCAGTGTCTAAAACTGAGCCTCATTTAATGTAGTGGTTTTGTTTAATGTTATCCTGTATATGGAAAAACACATCACATTGATTTTGTGGCTAACTGCTTATCAAAATAATAAGTAACATACTACCAAATAGCCATCCATATATTAAAATTTAAAATTTTTCTGGAACAAAGATTACAAATATTCTTTCAGAGATTTTTCTCTAGGATCATCATTTGACCACATTAAAGCCAGAGGAAATTGGATCTTCAAATCAGAACAAAATGAATTCCACAGCACCTGTGCTTTTATACATTTAGTACACGTTTTACTCTAAATGCTTAATATCCATGAATAAATATGGACTTGTTTTATTTGTTATACTTATCACAGATCAGTTCTTAAAGATTAGTAGAAATCAAATGATTGATATTTTTAGATTATCTGTAAACAATTCTGAAGATGAACATCACTGTAAGTATTCTTATATTATACATGCTACCAGCTTATAGAAATATGTCAACACCAATTTGAATTCATCTTTCCTAACTTTTAATACAATGTTCTACATAATATTCTTTAGTATGCCTTATAAATATAAATAGCAAAGTCATAGATAAATGTAAAATATGTTCAAATTTTTTATTCCCCACTATACCTCATTCATCTAAACATCAGGATGCATCAGCAGTAAAATAATAATTTGTATCATCTCATTTCAGATGTATTAGGCGGAATAAATCTGCAAGATGATATTTCCTTACAACTTTAAATTTATGTAAGTCTACATCTACAGAAAAATTTCAATTGAAACAATATATATAAAGATACAGTTAAATGGAAGTGAGCATCATCTAATACATTTTGAGGTTATCTTCTTTCTAGCATTACATGCTTTTAAGTACCAACAACTAAATGATGGTATAAACACTACTTCAAGGAGTTATACTGATTGTTCAAAGGTAAAGTAACTATCTATAAGCAAAGTTAAAAATAATTCCTGCTTATGTTCTTACCTTTAGATTTTCATTAGCAAGTAAATTAGCAAAAGATCTTTTTTTAAAAGTGCTTGAGCTCACTTGGACTCGGGAAGGGGAACATCACACACTGGGGCCTATCATGGGGAGGGGGGAGGGGGGAGGGATTGCATTGGGGAGTTATACCTGATATAAATGATGAATTGATGGGTGCTGACGAGTTGATGGGTGCAGCACACCAACATCGCACATGTATACATATGTAACCTGCACGTTATGCACATGTACCCTAGAACTTAAAGTATAATAAAAAAATAAAATAAAATAAAGTACATTGCTAACATTGCTAAAAAAAACCGGAAGTACACATAAGTAGAAAGCCATTCTGTGTTTATAGATTAAAAGACTTTATATTGTTAAAAAAAAAAAAAAAAAAAAAAAGTGCTTGAAAGTTACACATCTGTTCTAAAGTTTTAGAAGAGAATATCACTACTAAGGACACTAAGTATACTTTGAGTATCAAATAATGGAGTATGTATACATCTACTTTTCCAATATTTTATAATCAATAATGGCTATTTGAAGAACTGAAAGTCTCTGTTTTTTGATAAATTACTTTATAATGGTACTGTCTCTGGATTGGCTAATTTCATACTCAAAATAACCTGTGACTGAAAATAAAATCTAGCCAGAGGAGCCTGCCTGCAAAATAGTTCAAAATTGTAATATATTTTTTCAAAATAATTGAAAGGCAACCAGTAAAATTAAACAGTAATGAGCAACATTAATCAGTATAAGAAAATCACAGAAAGAAGCTGATTGAACTCAGGAAAGAAACAGAGATAAAATCATTTCAGAAATGAAGACTGAACTAGAAAGAAGATAAGAGCAAACAAATATACCTGATGGATCAAGCACTAAGAAGAAGTTACAGGAAGTCATATTTTAGAAAGTAAAAAGAAAAGCATAGAAAGAGGTAAAAACTATTAAAGACAAATTAATAAATATTAAATATATACAAGGAAGACCAACATACAAACAGGAGTCCCTGAAGAAGAAAACCAAATAAAAGAGAGCAGAACAGATAACTCAGAATTACGATCATGAATACTTTCCTGCTGATATTCGAAGCTATGTATTGAAAGATAATCTAATCTCATGTACTTAAGGATATCAACCCAGAATTATTAATACCAAGAAATATTATAATATAATAGATCTCAAAGCAAAAAGAATAAACGTGTCATTTGGACACCTATGGAAAAGCATAAATTGACTAATAAAAGGAAGAAAAATTATAATTTTAAAAATACAAACCCAATTCTTGAAGAAAATGTAATGTAATTGAGATACACGAGGAAGGAAAATGAGAGTTATGTGAACTAAAAAGGTTATATTCAGAAAAACTAACTTTGAGTTGTTAAGGCCACAGGAAACCTGTTACCATTGAAGAACTCCATTGTTTCATTAAGTTTTCCCCGAAAATACTCCGTAGAATAAGCTTCAGACAAGTAGTTAATGGCGAGCATTTAAAATGTGGTTACTTGGCCGGGGGCGGTGGCTCAAGCCTGTAATCCCAGCACTTTGGGAAGAGGAGACGGGCGGGTCACGAGGTCAGGGGATGGAGACCATCCTGGCTAACACGGTGAAACCCCGTCTCCACTAAAAAATACAAAAATCTAGCCGGGTGAGGTGGCGGGCGCCTGTAGTACCAGCTACTCGGGAGGCTGAGGCAGGAGAATGGCGTGAACCCGGGAAGCGGAGCTTGCAGTGAGCTGAGATCGCGCCACTACACTCCAGCCTGGGCCACACAGCGAGACTCTGTCTCAAAAAATAAATAAATAAAATAAAATGTGGTTACTCACAGAAATAAAGCTAAGTAATGGTTAAAAGTCAGAGACTACAGTATGCAGTGGCTATATGCACTGACTGCCTACCTGTCTGTTTCTCTCTATCCCTCTTTCTCTCTTTCTCTCTGTCTCCTTTTCTTTTTCTTTTTCCTTCTTTCTCTTTCTCTCTTTGTCTCTCTCTGTCTCTGTCTCTGTGTTTCTTTCTCTGTCTCTCTTTAATTCTTTGTTTCTCTTTCTTCCTACCTACTAATGCATATTTAAATATATTTCAGAGGTTGAGAAACTCTTAAATCTTTATTTTGAAAACTAGTAAATAAAATTAAAATCAAGCATTTATTCTGTCTTTCCTGTATGAACTCTACCACTGAGAAGAAACAAAATGGCAGAAAGGGGAGTTGTCTCATTATATAAAAGTATTCCATCAAATAACATATAAACCGCAGTATCAGATGATCACATATGAAACTAGACATTAATTAATGGATTTAGAAACTGAGCATAAATGGCTACTAACAAATGGGAAATTGAGACTCAGAGGGATTAGTTCAATTTTACAACATTTCATGGCTACTCTGTACCAGTGAGGATTCAAAACCAGATCATCTGTTACTAGAGCCCACTTTCTATGCTTTGTCTTAATTCACGGTTTTATCTGGGTCTTTCATTTTTGTGCCTGGACATGAATACTGGTATAGAGCAGTTTGTATTTTGTGATGAGCTTTGTCTTACCAAGCAAGATTTTAAATGATCATTAATACAACTTGCATTCAAGACTCACAATATCATCTCAGTAAATTTAAATCACATATTGAGAAAGTTATTACCTGTTTAATTTTTCAGTTTTTCTGATTCCTAACAATAAAAACATATTTTGATACTAGTATGTCTTTTATAACTCAAATATTTTCCAATTGTTTTGTTTTTAAGAAAGAATAGGTCTCATGCTCACAGAATGATCTAACCATAATTTATTATTAATATGCTTGGGTTTTTACTGTATTAATTTATACAATTAATTCATAACAATAAAAATTATATTGTTTTTTACAGAAGCAATATAAAGGTTTATTCACGTAATAAAGCACAGAAAGCATTAAGCAAATTGTAGTATGAATGGTAGGTATGACAAAAATTATATAGTTCTCAAGTAAACAGCAGCATGTGAAAAATACTGTGCTAGGTCAAATTCTATTCAGAAATTCTGTAGTTGAGCACAAAAGAAATTTCAGGCATAAGTAATGAAGGAAGTAGAAATAGTACATTTGCGAAAAGACTAAGGATAAATAAAGGTGTAGTTTGGGTATTTCTTATCCAAAATTCCTGGCTTCAGAAATGTTTTGGATTTCATATATTTTTTAATTTTTGATGACTTGCACATACATAATGTGCACATACATAATAATCTTTGTTAAGGGTCCAGGTCTGAACAAACAAATTCATTTATCATTTTTGCATATCTTATACATATAGACTGAAGGTAATTTTATATAATATTTTTAATAATTTTGTGCATGAAACTAAGAGTTGACTGCATTTCTTTTTATTTTTACATTTTTATGAATGCATAATAGTTGTACATATTTATGGGGTACATGTGATATTTTGATACAAACATAAAATGTGTAATGATCAAATCAACATAATTGAGATATCCATTATCTCAAACATTTATTGTTTCTTTTTGTTGGGAACATTTCAGATTCACTCCTCTAATTATTTTGAAATATATAATACATTATGGTAATTACAGCTTTCCTATTGTGCTACTGAACACTAGGTTTTGTTTTATCTGGCTGTATTTTGGACCCATTAACCCATCCCTCTTTATCACCCACTAGCCTCTGGTACTCATCGTTCTACTCTCTACCTCCATGACATCAAATTTTTTAGCTCACACATATGAGTGAGAGCATGTGATATTTGCCTTTCTGTAACTGGATTATTTCATTTAACATAATTTCCTCTAGTTCCATCCATGTTGCTTCAAATAATAGGATCTTACTCGTTTTTATGACTGGTAATATCACATAGTATAGGTATAGTTTGGATATTTGTTCCCAGCCAAAGCTCATGTTGAATTTTAATCCCCAATGCTGGATGTGGGGCTTTGTGGGAGGTATTCGGGTCACGGGGGCAGATCCCTCATGGCTTGTGTTGTCTTTGCGATAGTAAGTTCTCACGAGATCTGGTCATTTAAAAGTGTGTGGCACCTCCGCCCTCACTCTTTCTCTCTTGCTCCCGTTCTCACCATGCGATGTACCTGTGCCCCCTTTGCTTTCCACCATGTTGTAAGCTTCCTGAGGCCTTCCCAGAAGCCAAGCAGATGTAGATACTGTGCTTCCTATAAAGACTGCAGAACTATGAACTGATTATGTCTTTTCTTTACAAATTACCCAGTCTCAGGTACTTTTTTATAGCAATACAAGAATGGCCGAATGTATGTATATGTACCACATTTTCTTTATCTGTTCATCCATTGATGGACACATATTTTGATTCCATATATTGACCATTGTGAATAGTGCTTCAATACACTAGAGAGTGTAGAAACCTCTTCAATATACTGATTTTCTTTCATTTAGATAAGAAAGCAATGATGGGATTGCTGGAATAAATGGTAGTACTATTTTTAACTTTTCTGTGGACCCACCATTCTGTTTTTCATAGTGGCTGTGTTAATTTACACTCCCTCCAATAGCGTATGAGCATTCCCCTTTCTCCACATCCTCACCAGCGTCTATTATTTTTTGCTGAGAATCATCACATGAGGTCATCAGCACTCAAAAAGTTGCATAGTTTGGAGCATTTTAGCTTTCAGAATTTTGGATTAGTGATGCTCAGCCTGTAGTATGTGTACGTTGAGATTTTTTTCTGTTATGAAGATATATTTTGACCGTAAGTTTAAAAATATTTAATGAGCCAGAGTATCTTTTTAAAATAACATTACAAATAATTTAACAAGAAGAAAGGAAAAAAATGGATGATTTACTATTTGTAGTTGGTTATTTTAACTATAATATATAATATAGATTGTGTATTATATAATATAGACTGTCTATATTACATATATAATACATTACATATATAATATATATGTAGTATAGACTATGTCTATATTATATTATATATATATATTTTTTTTTTTTTTTCTTTTTTGAGATGGAGTCCCGCTGTGTCACCAGGCTGTAATGCAGTGGTGTGATCTTGGCTCACTGCAATCTCTGCCTCCCAGATTCAAGTGATTCTCCTGCCTCAGCCTCCCCAGTAGTTGGGACTACAGGCACACATCACCATGCCCAGCTAATTTTTGTATTTTTAGTAGAGACAGGGTTTCACCATGTTGACCAGGATGGTCTCAATCTCTTGACCTCATGATCCACCTGCCTTGACCTCCCGAAGTACTAAAAATATAGGAGTGAGCCACTGCATCCAGCCTATTTTAATTATATTTATAAGGCCAATTTTCAGTTGAGTTTATGTGATAAATTTACAGTTATAATGGCTTTTGGCAATGGTGCCTTGGGCAAATGTACAGATAAGGTGATATTTACTAACACAGAGCTGAATAAGGCTTCAGTCACAGATGTCAATTATCCTAGCCTGCAAAATTTAAAGACATATATGTGTGTGTGTGTGTGTGTGTCATCAAGAAAAGTATGCAGTCACACACACATACATATACAGGCATGCATATGCATGTCGTTTATTTCTGGAAGTTTTAAGTGAAAATTTGTAAGCATATTTAAATTCAAATCCTAGCTTTACTGCTTTTTGTCTATGTGGTTTGGCCAATGTAGTTACTTCTCAAAGTCTTCAGTAAAAAGAATAATAATAGTAACCTATTTCAGAGGGCTATTGATAATGCTACGTTTAATAATAGATACAAAGGCTTAAAAATACATGTGGCAACAATATCAGTATTTTTATACGTAGAAAGAAAACACATTACAAGAAGAGAGAATAGCCTATGCAATAAGCATTACAATATTTGTCTATATTGTATATATTTTCTCTTCAGCTTCTCTGATTCTGTATACAAAACATGATAGTCTTTATGTAACTACATATCTGGGGAATATTCAGATAAGCTTTGAAAACTTTCCAAATAAAATGGATGTATCGGTCCAGGTAGGCTAAAAGTTGGCTAAAGGGAAAGCCACACGCATATGTGTGTACAATCCCTTCCACCCTACCACATACGCCAAGAAACCATAAAATTCAATTACATTTCACATTTCATTGGTTAAATGTCTTAAAATACTGACTTCAGTAAAGTTTCAGGATACAAAATCAATGTTTCCAAAATTAGTAGCATTTTCATACACTAATAACATTCAAGTTGAGAGCCAAATCAAGAACTCAAGACCATTCATAGTAGCCACATATACACACAAAAAATACTTAGAGAAAGCACAGATGACACAAATGGGAAAAAATTTTATGCTCATGGATTGAAATAATCAATATAATTAAAATGGACATACTGCTGAAAGCAATATACAGATTCAATGCTATTCTTATCAAACTACCAACATGTTTCATGGAACTAGAAGAAAAAAAACTTCTAAAATTCGGCCGGGCGCGGTGGCTCAAGCCTGTAATCCCAGCACTTTGGGAGGCCGAGACGGGCGGATCACGAGGTCAGGAGATCAAAATCATCCTGGCTAACACAGTGAAACCCCGTCTCTACTAATAAATATGAAAAACTAGCCAGGCGAGGTGGCGGGCGCCTGTAGTCTCAGCTACTGGGGAGGCTGAGGCGGGAGAATGGCATGAACCCGGGAGGCGGAGCTTGCAGGTGAGCTGAGATCCGGCCACTGCACTCCAGGCTGGGTGACAGAGCGA